>NC_138034.1:1074031-1659031 GCF_964106645.2 Podarcis pityusensis | reverse complement strand
GCAAATCCTAAATCACAGTCTAAAACAGAACATGAACACCATCTAAATCTGCATTTTGTTTCTACAAAATGTAAACATGATTAAAAGGGCACTTTGGGGTCTGTGTGTGGATTCTGAGTTCATGGACAAAGGGAGGATTCAAGAGAGATGCAGGGAATTTCTCTTGCAATTGCTAAGAGGAGGGTAGTTACAAAAACCCTTGAGAAGGAAATAATACATGGAAACTGTCTACTCTGCTCTTTAAAAATCCCATCGCAGCAGAAATTAGCATCTTTCCAAACCTTCAATTAACAGTTGAATAGTCTCCAACTACAGATGGTGACAGCAGTCATGAAATTAAAAGACGCCTGCTTCTGGGGAGAAAAGCAATGACAAACCTAGACAGCATCTTAAAAAGCAGACATCACCTTGCCAACAAAGGTCCGTATAGTTAAAGCTATGGTTTTCCCAGTACTGATGTATGGAAGTGAGAGCTGGACCATAAAGAAGGCTGATCGCTGAAGAATTGATGCTTTTGAATTCTGGTGCTGGAGGAGACTCTTGAGAGTCACATGGACTACAAGAAGATCAAACCTCTCCATTCTTAAGGAAATCAGCCCTGAGTGCTCACTGGAAGGACAGATCCTGAAGCTGAGACTCCAAGACTTTGGCCACCTCATGAGAAGAGAAGACTCCCTGGAAAAGACCCTGATGTTGGGAAAGATGGAGGGCACAAGGAGAAGGGGACGACAGAGGACGAGATGGTTGGACAGTGTTCTCGAAGCTACCAGCATGAGTTTGACCAAACTACGGAAGGCAGTGGAAGACAGAAGTGCCTGGCATGCTCTGGTCCATGGGGTCATGAAGAGTCGGACACGACTAAACAACAACAGTCTCCAACAGCTTTTGTTGACATCATGTCAGTTGGGGCGCCTTTTCACTTTGGCCCAGTTGTCTGAAATCAAAGGAGATCCACAGCAAACATGGTTGTTGACTGAGGCTTTCTCAAGAATGGAGTCCCAATAAAATCCAGCATCCTGCCTCCCCTTTCCTGGCAAAGTATTCCGTCTACTTAGTACTCCGTCTAAGACCAAAGCAGGCATTTAAAGATGTCTGTGGGTTCACATCACACCCTCCAACTTCATCAGAGGTTTTAAGGGGAATGCTAGCCCCCAACTGTCCCTCCATATCTGCAGAGAGCCCAGGGGAATGACTTTCTGTGCTCGCTACCAGAAACAGAAGCCCAATTTGATATGCTACCTAATGAATTGTCAGTTATTTCTAAAACAGTAACTTATGCACACAATCTTGCTCTAATCAACCTGTCTGAGATCCAGGTTTTATAAATGACTGAAGATTTACCTATGAAGCTGGAGGAACAATCAGAAAGGGATAGGAGGCAAAGATTTTGGTCTACGAGGCCTACCGGAGAATCAGGAAGAGGGGGACATGGTTCAATTCATTATTGACTGGCTATTCTCCCTGAATTTTAACATACCACTGTCCTCCAATGGCACAGAGAGAGGACATGGGGGAGGCAGAAGCAGAACTATGCTAATTTGCTTTGAACACTATAGGCTCAAAGGCTCAATTTTCAGAGCACTACAGAATGTTAGAAACCTAAAATATGGTGAAGCTACCACCGAAATGTTCCAGGATATCAGCCTGGCCACAGCTCTCCACTCTTACACATCAGCACTAAAAGAAGTGGGCAAAGTATATCGACGGGGCTTCCTTTTAAAGTTGATAGTCCAGCACAAAGGCAAAACATGGCTTGTGGGTGATAACCAGCAGCCTGACAACATGCTGAAAGAGCTCCAGTCCCAAGCAGCAGATGGCACTCCCCCCCCCCCAGCACCTCTCCTCAGCTCAAGTCTGCAAGAGCACCGCCTCAGGCTGGACAATCAAGAAATGCAGAAAGAAGGAAGGCAACTCCAAGGACAAAGTAAGAAATTTGTTTTGTTTTATTTCCTTATGTGTGAAAAGGATCTGGACTCTGCTCTAACAAGTGCAACAGTAAATGGTAAGAGCCCTTGTCCCAGGCTGGGAAGAGAAGATGTGAAGCCCCTGCCTGTTCCGCTAATTGATCCTCGGTATCAAGGGTGGGATCGCCACCACTCCTATGTTCCTGATGGCATGCAGGAAAGCCACATGAAGATTTGTGTACATAGCTTTCAGTTTATGTCATTTGATTTTCAAGTTAGAAGTGATGTATATGATATTTACCTCTTGTTTTGATGTATTCCTTTTTTACGTGGTAGACCGGTATTGTTTGTTATTGGTTCTGCTTTGTTTACTCAGGGATGTAATGCTATGAAAACTCAATAAAAACTGACATGATTGCCTCAAAGCTAATCCAAGTACAGTTGTACCTTGGTTTTGGAACAGCTTAGTTCCCGAACGTTTTGGCTCCCGAATGCCGCAAACCCGGAAATGACTGTTCTGGTTTGCGAACTATTTTTGGAAGCCGAACATCTGATGGGGCTTCTGATTGGCTGCAGCTTCTTCCTGCAGCCAATCAAAGCTGTGCTTTGGTTTCCGAACGTTTTGGAAATCAAACAGACTTCCCGAATGGTTTCTGTTTGACTTCCAAGGTACGACTGTAAGACAGAATTGTGAAGGCTGCAAATGTTAAAGATTTGCAGTTTACATTTCACATAATTTTTTTCCCTTCCCCTAAAGTAGCAATGATTGAAAAAAAAACTGACAACTCAAAGTATAACAAATATAGCATACACAGGTAACAAAACTATATGGCAAGAATATACACCCCATAAATATAAGTACAGTATCATGAGGTTATTCAGTTCTGATTCTATTTGCACAGATAATAATTTCTAGAAATAAGTTACTTCAAACACTAAGGGTGCAATACTATATACATTTACTCTACTGGGTTCATCCAACTTAGGATGGAAAATGCTCAAGCATATCTCAGTGTTTGTAATAAATCAGAGGTACTGATATTTTAAGGTTAAAAATCAGTTTTAAGGTTAAAAACCAGTTTCTGTGATGTCTTATTTCAGTAAAACATGGAAATTTAAATTACCATTTCCAGCGGGATAGTTATGTTAGTCTGTTGCAGCAAAATACAAAAGAGTATTGTGACATTATAATGACTAACAAATTTACTATGCCACAAGCTTTTGGGGACCAGAGCCTGTTGGGAGTGTTGTGGGTATCAAGGAGTTAACACTGTGTGAAGTGGAAATGCTGACTCTGGCAATGTGGAGACAGCCTGACAACTGCCTCAGCAGAAGTTTAGGGGCTCTCAGATGCAGCTGCTAGGCTACCTCCACTTTCGCCACCCCAGCAACTATTCCGCCTGGCTGCCTTCAGGTGGTGCATGGGCTCTGATGCTGAGGTGGGGGCTCCTTTAAACTTCTCCCCTCAAGGGAGAAGTTTAAAGGAGCCCCCAGCCGAGAACCCCTCATTGGAAAGTGTGATGGGGCCTGAACCTCCCCATCTGAGCAGTCCGATCCAGCTTCTACTGGATGTCTCAGCTGGGAAATAGAGGCTTTGTGCTCCCCAGCTGAGCTACCCCATCCAGCTCCTACTCCCATGCAAGCAGGAGTGGGGGCACTCAGAACAGAAGTGTGGCACTGAAAAAGAAAGTGTAACACTCAAAACGGAACAGTTTGGATTCCGAAAAAAAGTTTGCAAACCGGAACACCTACTTCCGGGTTTGCAGCATTCAATTTCCAAGTTGTTCATGAACTAAGCTGTTCGAAAACCGAGGTACCACTGTAGGTATGGCTGACTCCCCCTGCTGGCTTCTCCCGTGTATGTGATCCCTCCTGTGTATGATGATTCCTGGATGTAAGAAGATTGCTTTATGATGATGCAAGACTGCAACTTGAAGAAAGTCTACTTGAAATACAGCTTGACTCCTGAGTGCTTCATGGGGTACTTTCCGTCAGTCTGAATAGTAATAATAATTTAACAATAATTTTAGGCCACTCTGGGTGGCTTCCAGTACATATAAAAACATAATAAAATGTGAGACATTAAAAACTACCAGGGACAGGGCTGCCTTCCAATGTCTTCACAACAGAGCTCACGTCATCGGATGCAAAGCCTCTTTATACATTTGATGAAGTGAACACTAATCATGGAAGCTTATAACATAATAAATTAGTCTGCAAGGTGCCAAAACTCATGGTTCCCGCCCCTCCCCAGCAAGTTAGGCCACGGTTCTGCTCCCTGTGTACAGACAAGAAAGAGGCTCTATATACTGATGCATATACCCCTGCCATTTAATCCTTCATCATCATCATCTTGCTGAGAAAATCAACTGACACACCCCTCTCCATCCTCCTACCCATGTTGGGCCACTACTCCTAGCTCTCTTATGAGCACCGTGTGTGCTGGGGTGCTTCTCATAAATAGCTCCACATGCTGCACTGCACCTGATGTGAGGCTGGCAGGAAAGGGGAGGGTTAGGGTTCAGTTCCATGGGGAGTCTCTCTGCACTTTATTCTCCATACACAAATGGAGTTTTAGGCAGTTCCACCAAATCTACTGAACACTGGTGTAAAGGAACACAGTGTTAATAAATAGATTCCCAAAAACTTTGTGGTGTTACCATTAATGGAAATGGCTGTCTAATGAATTGTAAACATTATGTGTACATTTATTTAGCAGCCTTTAAATTTCTCACTTTTGGAAATATATAGCAAGGTGCATAAATTGTCAAGTGAAACCTTTATCTATTTTTACCTGAGAATTTCCTTTGGAATATTAGGTGGTGAAGAATGGCTCTTTTCTTCCAATACCTCTGAAGACTTCTCCCTCTCGTCTCTTTCGGATACCACAACTTCAACTGCTGGCTCTACTTCAGTCTTGTTTCGATCAGATTTTGCCTCCATCTTTGCTTGTTCACATTTAAACATAAACACAATTGAGGGTTTCTCACTTGAATCTGATTTTGACTCACTGAACCAATTATGCCGTTGAACAGGAGGAGGTGGAAGCATATGAATGACAGTTCCATCAAGACCCACCAGTTTCCCCTTTTCTCTTTCTCTCTCTTCCTCATCATCAGTCTTTCTGCGACGAAAGAAGCTCTTAAATGATATCCAACGCTTGGGCTTTGCATCAACAGCTCGCCTACCTTCGGAATGCAATACTGATTCAGCCTCTGTTGATCTTATGGGGCTTGTGGGTTTGGTCCAATTGCTGAAATGTCTTTGCAACACTTTGCTGGCATGATATGGTGAAGACGTGGAACGAGGAGGAGGAAATGGGGGAGTCTGTTCAGTTTTGGGATTTGTGGTATTCTGGGAGGCAGCCACTGGCTTTGAGGAATAGGCAACTAGTGACTTGGACAGGGTTTCCTTAGGCACCATTTCTCTGGAATTTCCTGCCTCACTCTCAGGACTCGACTGTGTGGTAAAGAGAGATTTGGGCCGCACTGGGACACTTTCACCTGTGTCTGCATCAGGAGGCAGAGAATACAATTCTTCCGCACTGCAAGACTTGGGTCCAGTCTGAGATACTTCTGGGGGAGACTGTGGAGGCTGGATAGAAGCCACAATTTGTGATAGTACTGTACAGGCATTTTCCCTACTTCCATTACATATCTCCTGTGTCTCTTCTGTTTTGGCCACAGGATCATGAAGAGTTCTTGGTATTTTTGTTGGGGAGCTGTGATCAGAGCTTTTGGATGAAGTCAGACCTTTGCCAAGACAGCTGTTGAACTCCTGAACCTTCTGAGCCACAGAGCCCAGTCTTCTCTCAGAGCTATTAGTTAACCCTTTAGCCTGGGAGAGTTCAGTAGATTTGCTAGTTATGTTTTTCAGAGCGGCATTTTCTGTTTCTATTTCTTCATATGTGTGGCTGATGACACTTGTGGTTTTATCTTTTACAGAGAGCTCTCCACTAGTCCCTAGAAAACTTTTATAGATTGCTAAATTGTCATATGCATTGGGATTGATTACAATAGGAACTTTGATTGCATTCTTACAACTTCTAGCATACGTTGGCTCATCATGAATAATGATTGGGAAGGGTGGCATGCCAGCATTATTGTAACTATTGAATTTTATTTCAGACAGGTTAGGAGATTTAACAGGGATTGTTTTTGTAGAAATATTGGTTGATGTAGGTGAAGCAGGAGCAGATTTGTGAATGTTCTTCCTTAAAGGTACAGAAGGTCCTGGTGTGTTGGGAATTAGTTCCACTTTAGGAATCTTTTGCCGTGGGCTTGTACTGGAAGTCCAAACTTCCTGGTATCTGACTGCACTAGATTTTTTAAGATTGGTGTTCACTTGCCCAGATGATACAGAATGAGGCGCAACCTTTGTACTTAGAGTATCGTGTGAATTTGGATTAGATAGGGTACTTTTTGAATCACAGCTTCTCGTTCGATTCTCTATACATTCATGGGTCATGGCTGCTGATACATCCACAATAGTGTATGGCTTGCATATGGGTTGTTCCATGTTTACTACCCTATAAGGTTTTGCTTGTTCTTCAACGGGGAGTAAACTTGCAGCTGATGCTTGACTTGGCATACCTGAAGGACTACAGCATTCTTGCTTATCACTTTGAACAGCAATCTTGCCATCCTTTTCTTCCAACCTAAGGGCAAGCACAGCCTTATGAGTCTCCAAAGTTTTGGTAGCAATTTGAGGGTTTTTAGTTACAACTGTCAATTGCTGATCATCACAAAAGCTTTTATATTCTTCCTCAATTAATTTGATATCTTTAGGAGTGCTAGGAGATAATCCACCATTGCAGAGCTTTTGAGAAGAACTGCTTGCTGTCCCAGAGCGAGACTCTTCAGTCAAAGAAGAGTCAGGAGACATGGAATCAGATGACACCATGCTTTGCATGCTTGCTTGCCCATAAAGAATCACAGTGTCATCTCCATAACCATTCAAAATTTCATCATAGCTATCATCATAGTCCACAGCACAAATCCTCTGGAGAGACTTGTTCCTTAAAGGCACTGTGTTCCATTTTTTGTCAACACAAAATCGGACAGGTGATAGTGTATTAGCCCTAAAGTTAGCAAAGCGTGGCTGTCCCCTCATGCGAATTTCCATTGCCAGCAGCTCTTCATCACTTTCATCCCAGCTCTCATGGTCTTCATGCATATTGCCAAAAAGCAGATCATCCTCACTCTCATCCTCACTGGAGAATTCTGGGTAACAGAAACGACCACCTTCATTACTTATTACATCAGTGCTTCCACTCAGAACAACATGCTTATTTTGCGAATCCTTCATGGCACCCAACATGCAACTTGGAGGGACCTTTCTTTCTAATGACTTTTTATAACAATTGTTTATTCTTCCCAAGAATGCTTCCCTTGAATTAATTTCATTTCCTGTTAGAGAAGACAACGTGTCCAAGCCTGCAATTTCCTTCAACATTTCTGTCAGTCCATTATTGTTGCTTGGAGCTTTACCTACACCATCACTATTCCCATAAGGCCTATGAACATGACCATAACCTTCAATTTCTTCTTCATTATTATTATTGTTATGTGTTTTTTTTTTCAAGACAGTCCTATTTTGGTTCCAGCCTGCAATTGGCTTGTTCTCGCAAAGATCTTGTGGGCTGACCTCGCCACATATACCCTGTCCATCTACTGTCATCATGGTGGGTTTCACAGCTATAGTGGGTTTTTTTGCCACAGGAGGTCGAAAATTTCCTGTATTTTTAGTACGTTGGTTGTTGCTGTGACTTGCATTGATTTTCAGATTTGTAGAGACGGGAGGTTTTTCAGAAGCTGGAGGCAGTTGGTGCAAGTTTTTTGGCTTGAAGCAGTTTTTACATTCACCAGGTTTCCAGACATGTTCAGTGAATGAATTGCAAGCAGACATTTTCCCAGGGCTAAGCACCTGACTCTCAGAAGTTGTTCAATGCATGGTAAGATCCTTTATTTGTTATCTTGCTTGTTCATCTTGTCTGTGTAATCAAATCCTGGTCATCCTAAAAAAGAAGAAAAAATGGTCATAAATGATCAATGAGAAGTTAGTTCCTACTCAAGAGGTTATGTCTCCCAACCTGTAGAAGAAGGAACTTCAGAAGTTCTATTTACCCTTCCATCTTTCACCCAAACTTACTTCAGAGGGTTATTGTGAGATGAAACAGGTATACCGAGAACCCAGAGAAAGGGCAGGATAAAAAATGTGTTTTAATATAGGAACAAACCAACACTTTATCAGCCTTCCCTAACCTGACATGACCATGGAATACATAATCCCAGCAAGAAGTACGATTTGATAAACTAACACTAGTTAGTTAGTTAGCCTATAGTGCAGATGGTACTTTAAAGTAGTCACTACTTTAAAGTAGTTACTGTACCACTTTAAACAGTTATGGCTTTCCACAAAGAATCCTGAGAGCTGTGGTTTGTTAAGGCTTCTGAGAGTTGTTAGGAGCTATAATTTTCAGAGTTGCTTAGGTCAGTCCCTCCTTCCTAGAACTCTGAGATTTGTAGCTAAGCGACATTGTGAGTGTTGTGTCTTGCTTCAAATGCAACCGCATGGAGGCTGTTCCATGTGTCAACTATCTGTATGAGGGACACCCATGTAGTACCAGTGATTTTCAACCAAATCATTTTCTCCTCTCATTTTGCTTCTGATCACATGATTAAAAATGCTGAAACCACATAAGAAGCTGTTTATACAAATATATATTGGATGGAGCAGCCTACAAGCAAGTTGTCTTTTAAGCAGCTGCTCACAAAGGAAGCTGCCTTAGAGAATAGTCAATCTGAAAATTAACTGCAATTTGTTTTTGTAATGACTAACCTCAAAGGAAAAAACCAAACATCAACTTATTTACGTCTAGAATTGTGTGGAAAAATAGAAATCTGTTTGACTGATTTGAATGAATATCACTTGAGCAGAGAAACTTTATTTATTTAGTGAAAAAACTATTCTGATGTTGATTTAGTGGCTGTCTCCTTGTGTGTTGATGTTATGGAATGCACACAAATTTACTGTAAATTGACAACTACATTACTAAATTGGATTTCACAAAATACAATACTGTTCAGAATATAATGGCAGTTGGCCTTTATCACACTGTGGTATGCAGCAAGTACAGGTAATGAAATCAGGTCACTCTGCATAAATACTAGATTGCTTTATAGTAAGTGATACTGTTAATTTTTATACTTAATAGGTAACCACTCCTACCAAACACCAGATGGAGCTGCAGTATAACACAAGATGAATGTGGCGGTTCCCTCACTGCAAGAAGTGAAGCTACAGAGAACCAGGCAGAGGGCCTTCCTGGCAGTGGCACCCGCCCTGTGGAACGCCCTCCCATCAGATGTCAGGGAGATCAAGAACTACACAACTTTTAGAATATATCTGAAGGCAGCCCTGTATCAGGAAGCCCTTTAATGTGTAATGTTTTATTATGTTTTCACATGTGTTGGAAGCCACCCAGAGTGGCTGGGGCAACCCAGCCAGATGGGCAGAGTAATAATAATAATAATATTAAATAATAGTAATAGTAGTAATAATAATAATAATAATAATAATAATAATAATAATATCACATGCAAGCCTTGGTTCACTATCTCATAAACAATCTTATAAGACAGTAGAACATGCATACTACTTTTAGCTGTTGCATACAAGATAATATTGCACACAATTACTGTATAAAACAATATGAATATAAGGTAGGCAAGTATGTTCTATATATTCTTGCTTCAAAAGTTTAAATTTAAGAAATTGCTTCCCAAAATATTGAAGATAATTAGGAAGATAGTTGAGAGAAATATTACTTTGGCTATCACCTGCTTTCAAGTAGCCATTGAAAAGCTTTTATCTGTTTAAAGCAGTGTCAGGAGACTAAAATGTCTTAGAAAATACACTAGCATAACCACCAAAGAATTTGACTTCACAAGGTTTTTAAAGGACTGGTTGGCTTATATGTATGTGTTCTTTGCCTTGATAAAGCAGCCTTTGCTTCAACATCTTTAGAACCACTGTTTTCTACTAATCAGACTGTGGCAAAATGATACCTTCCATTGGACTTCAAATTTTAAGACAGGTGCAAAAACTTAAGTCTTTTATGATCACCACGTTAAAATAGAAAAAATATGTGTATTATGAGCAATGGGGTATGGAGAGAGTATAGGATTGTTTTATTATTAGGCTTTCTGTCAGTATGCCTTTTACCATGTTTTTACTATGTTTTTATCATTGATGTTCTGTAATGTGTTTTTAATGTTGTACACTGCCCTGGGATCTTTTGATAAAGGGTGGTATATAAATTGAATAAATCATAATAAATATTAATTAGTTTATTTTTGGGTTGCTGTTTTGTTAATGTTACAATTGTTTTATAGATTATAGATGCTGCATTGATTTGTTAATCATAAGACTTTTGCTTTAATTGTGATGTTTAACTTATTATATAGTTGTTGCTTTGTTAACAGTGTTTTTATACATTGTAATTGTTTCACTGATAATTTGTTAATTACTCTATATGATTTATGTTGTATTGGTGATGTTCTATTATGTTCTGTCATGTTACTGTTATTTATTATTTGTAAATTGCTTTGGGATTCATTTGAATGAAAAGCGGCTTAGAAATATAATAAATCGGATCAAACTGCTTTCTCATGTCTAGGTGCCGAACAGTACTAAATGAATTGAGACAGACAGGAGAGAGGACTTAAAATCAGAGTCAGTTTGTGGGATGAATACTTTTCATGAACACCCTTTGTTATTCATTAGGTGCCCTAATTTCAGTGGTGCTGATAGAATATTTCAAAGTGCTTTAGTTTTATAGCATTAAAAAAGCCTATCGGTATTATAGACAACGGAAGACACTAATGAATTAAATAACCTGAAGGCTGGCAGAGACAGCAAAAGAAATCCCTTGACAGTCCCCTTTGATGACAAACTTCCCTGTTGCTCAAAAGGGTAAAACCAGTTACAAGCAAGCAAGCAAGAACACAGCAAAATAAGAAATAACCTATTTGCAAACAATATCAACATGAATGTGGTCAAATTGTAATAATGCACTGCACAAAGTATAAGGATAGGTGTGTAGAGAACAAAAATTTAAAATTCTTTCATTGGGTTATTGGACCTTTCAGTGCATTAATTTGTGAAAGTTTTTTGTGTAGATTTTATTAACTCTAATGTAGGAAAATGTAGTCTTCCGAGACAAGAGTGAGCTATGGTTTTGAATACCAAAAAAAAAAGTAAGATTGAGGAAAAAGTGAATACTGGTATTTTAACTTCTTCCTGTGATACTAAAGACATCAAGGCAAAAGCTAGGGGGGAAATAGCTACATTATATCCAGGACACACACACACACACACACACACAGAGAGAGAGAGAGAGAGAGAGAGAGACAGACAGACAGACAGACAGACAGACTTCGCCTGAAATCTCCACTTGCTTACAAGCAATTTCTTATGTTCACTTCTCTTGGTATTAACAATTTGTCTAATGAAAGAGATACATGCAGCCTCTTTTTTCTTCTATGTATTTCAGGCACTATTTCTTTGTTCTGGCAGGTCCTCTTCAGATGTGTGCTGTCTGAATCACAATGAAGACCTCCTACACTAATACTTTATACCAACATAATCCAGTTAAAAGGAACTTAATTGGTGTGCACTATTCCCTGCAATTTCAGCATTCTAAAAATGAATAGTCTCCATAAGTACCAGATGGTGACATGCACTAATTAATCAGGCCAGCTCAATGAATGAGCCTATTAAAATGAATGTACCTATTAGGCATGTGTTTTCAATGCTCTCTGCTGCAAAAGCCTCCCTTTAAACGAATGCCTGATTCATTTAGTGAGCAATATAGACAAGTGTATGCTACAGTCATCTGAGTGTGCAATGGCGCCAGCCTATCAACTGCCTTTATATCATTAGATGCTTCGTGTCAAAGCATGGTTTATGTTGTTTTTCTTCTACTGGGAATGTTGAACACTTATCGTTTCACCTGTTTGGGAGGAGTTTGCCCACTATCAGCATACTCCAGAATGTGCTGCAGGCACCACAGCTCAACCCTGACAGCTCTTCATAGAGCTAAGCTAATCATTATTTCAAAGCAATAGGAGGCAATTGTGAGAGTTTTGCCTTTCATCAGCACTTATAAGAAAAAGAGAAACCAAACTATGCTTCACCATACTGCATTCAGGCCATTACAAAATAATCAATTAAGATTTGCCCATAGAAAAAGCAAATATTGTAAGAATGTATAAATCACAAAAGGGTGCATAAATGTAAACGTCCTTGACAAATCTTCTCAATGCCTAATTTATACTACATGCATTTCATTCTATGATCCACTTGCCTTCTATCAACAAACACTTTGGGTGTTACCTACAGAAGCTTTGTGAAAATTGTTTTCCATGCTTGCAGATGTTGTTGAAACCAAAGGGTACTTGTGTTTCCAAAAATGACCACATTCAGGAGCTCTCCAGATTGACTGAGAACAATGTACCTTGATATGCTCAGGTGTTTTAATAAAGAATAAATGATTGCATGGGCCACAAATCACTCCAGAAAATCACTGACATGAATATAAATATAGAATATGCGATGGTGAAGGGAATATAACTCATGTTGATCCCTCTGAAGTAAGCTACTACATTTATTCCTATGCAGTGTTCCAAGTGGGGAAAATGTCTAAATGCATCTCATAGGAGCCTTCTCTTTATAAAATTCATTGAATAATTTCTACATTCCCATGGCTAGAGCAGGCAGTACTTTGGGTGATATCCAACTTAACTGGTCTACTCTGAGTATGACTAATGTTAGGTATCACCCTTTGTATTTAAATGCTATTTACACACATCAGTAAGTGTCATACTAAGTTGTTATATATTGTTAACTAAACTAACATACAGTACATAAACTATTATAATTTCTTCCATTGCTTCTGTTATAAAACTGAGCTATAAATAGTTATAACTATTGCAGAGAGCAAGAAGAACCAGTGAATTACTTCTTTTTAGATTATTAATAAAGGCTAACATCAAGTGAATGGGACACGAGTGGCGCTGTGGTCTATACCACAGAGCCTAGGGCTTGCTGATCAGAAGGTCGCTGGTTCGAATCCCCATGACGGGGTGAGCTCCCGTTGCTCAATCCCAGCTCCTGCCAACCTAGCAGTTCGAAACCACGTCAAAGTGCAAATAGATAAATAGGTACCGCTCCAGCGGGAAGGTAAACGGCGATTCTGTGCGCTGCTCTGGTTTGCCGGAAGTGGCTTACTCATGCTGGCCACATGACCTGGAAGCTGTATGCCGGCTCCCTCGGTCAATAAAGCGAGATGAGCGCCACAACCCCAGAGCCGTCTGCGACCCTGGGTCCCTTTACCTTTACGTAACATCAAGTAAAGTGGTAGGAATAGGAAAATGAAAATGGTAGAAATAAATCTCTCTTTAAAAGACAACAATGGAAAGCTAGCCAATTCAGGTAATATAATGGAGATGAGGGACACAGTCCAGTGGTAGAGAAATTCTTTGCATATATAATGTTCAGGATTCAATCCCTGGTATCTCCAGGTGCCAAGAAAATAGCTCTGCCTGAGACCATGAATAACCACAGCCAGTTGGGATAGACAAGACTGGGGGAGATGGGCCAATGATCTTACAGCACAAGGCAGCTTCATGTTTCAAGAGGACCTCTTCTTACAGACGGGGGAAAGCCATTACAGAATGGAAGCAGAGAGAGATGAAAGGAGGATTGTTGCTTATCATTAGAGGTGTAAAGGCCCAGGGGGAAAAATTGAAAATATTCAGAGGGAAGTTTGTTCTTTCCCCCTTCAAAACCTTTGTCTTTTTCCAGGAAAAGAATATGTATTATGAAATGTGAAAGAGCAGAGAAGCTTGTTTCAGTCTACACAAACCTTCAATTTTTAGAAGTCCATGATAAATATTATGACAAATACGAAAAAGCTGAAACTGATCATGATAGTTCAGAAAAGAATGATTAAATTTCATGTAACATTCATTGTCTCTCCCCTGCCACACTTTTTCTCTGAATATTTCATGTCTGCTTGATACTGAAGGACTGAAAATCAAAGTTTTCAAAATTCATAATACCGTATTTTTTTGCTCCATAAGACGCACCTGACCATAAGACGCACCTAGTTTTTAGAGGAGGAAAACAAGAAAAAAATATTCTGAAACAAATGTTGTACTAAACTATTTAATAACCTACTGGTATATCATAATAATATTTCAACCATGTAAAGTGAACAGCAGTCAACAGTGGCATTAAGAACCAACACTGTCAATAACAAATGAAGAAACTTTTAGAAGACATCTGAAGGCAGCCCTGTTTAGGGAAGCTTTTAATGTTTAATAGGTTATTGTATTTTATTGTTCTGTTGGAAGCCACCCAGAGTGGCTGGGGAAACCCAGCCAGATGGGCTGGGTATAAATAAATAAATAAATAAATAAATAATTTATCCCCTAGTAAGGGGGGCAGGCAATGGAAATATATGAGCTTCCCATGTTGAGTCCCTTAGATCTAAGGACTGTATGGTTGGCCCTACACAATTATTTTAATAAAGCCAAAAGAAGTGGGACTTTCTTCCTTTTTGTTCATTGCCGAGAGCTCTGGGGGCTTTCATATTTGGGAGGAACGAGGGAGAAATCCGATTCAATTCCCATTTAAAGTCAAACCTACCTAATTGACACCTTCGTACACAACACAAGGACCAAACCACAGCCACACTTCAAATTTCCCATTTCTGCAAAGGAAGGCACTACTGTCCCAGCAAGACCAGTGGCGGAGGGAAGGTCTTGCGTGGTGGCACGTTGCCTGTGGGGATGTGGGACGTCACCCACACGAGCATCGTCCCAAGGGGGTGGTGCGCGCGCGCCCATCAAAATGGGGTGGCCAAGCATGGGGGAGGAGGGATTACATGGCTCCCGCTGTGCTTGATTTACACCCATGTAAGCGGCTCTTGTCCCGCTTTGCTGCTTTAAAGTGAGCCATGGAGGAGGGAAGGGAGGGGAGCCATGGCTCCCGTCCGTCCCTCCTCCGTGCAGCATTTGCTTCATAAGACACACAGACATCTCCCCTTACTTTTTAGGAGGGAAAAAAGTGTATCTTATGGAGCGAAAAATACGGTAATTTTCTTTTTTTACTATACAGTGGTACCTCTGGTTACGAACTTAATTTGTTCTGGAGGTCCGTTCTTAAGCTGAAACCGTTCTTATCCTGAGGTGCGCTTTTGCTAACAGGGCCTCCAGCGCGCGATTTCCATTTGCATCCTGGGGCAAAGTTCGCAACCAGGAGCAGCTACTTCCGGGTTAGTAGAGGTTGTAACCTGAAGCGTTTGTAACCAGATGCATTTGTAACCAGAGGTGCCAGTGTAATGCTGATGGTTTTGTATGTTTTTATTGCCCACTCCTCATAAACTGGCAAAGCCACATAAGTGCTAGGTTCCTTCTTCAGTTCAGAAGCTTGTAGCTCCATTTGCAATAATTCTTTTAAAAAAGGAAAAGAAAGAAATCCAATTCACAATTATTGTCTGAATAAACTGTACTTTAGAATGTATGAACCACCTGCTGGATTGGGCCATTGACCCATCTAGTCTAGCCTTCTATTCTCACAGTGGCCAACCAGATGCCTGTGGCAAACCCTCAAACAGGACCTGAGTGCAAAGGCCTTCTCCCCCTCCTGTGGTTTCCAGCGACTGGTCTTTAGGAGGAGACTGACCATGGAGGCGGAGCAAAGCCATCATGGCTGGTAGCCATGGATAGCCTCTATGTGGATTAGGTATACACAAGGACTAAAATGAGTTGCTAGGCAGTAAAGACACCCAGTTACATGTGTCTACATAGAAATGAGACCAGGCACTTCAAAGAGTGAAGAGTAAAAAGGCACTTCAATACAGCATGGCAAATTCCCATGCCCAGATATACAATTTCCTTACATAGCTTCCATGGAAATCCCTTGGAACATTTTTAAACATACTCCAGGGCACACATATTCAGCTCCTTCAAGTGCTAGTTAAGTAACTGCATGCTGACTGGGAAGATGACAAGTTTGAAAGCTAGTCACTGCTTGTTCACTGTGTGTCAGAATACTAAAGTGTTCCCAAAAAGGGAGCAATGATAATAGTAATGAACACCCAATTGATTCTAGATGATAAAATCATTGATACTGAACAATAGCAGAATGTGATATACCATATTTTTCGCCCTATAGGAGGCACCGGCCCATAGGATGCACCTAATTTTTTGGGGGGGAAATAAAGGGGAAAAAAATTATTCCCCCCCCCAGCCGCGGGGGAAGCCCGAGCTTTTAAAAACGCACCTACCTAGTTTTTAGAGGAGAAAAGGATATCTGCCCGAAGCGCGGGGCGCTCTGCTTCAACGCGCCCCGCGCTCCGGGCAGCAGGCTGCTATCCGCAGCCTAGGGAGCCTTGCGGGAACTCCCGCAGGGCTCCCTAGGCTGCGGATATCTGCCCGAAGCGCGGGGCGCTCTACTTCAGAGCGCCCAGCGCTCCAGGCGGCAGGCTGCTATCCTCAGCCTAGGGAGCCCTACGGGAACTCCTGCGGGCTCCCCAGGCTTGCTGATAGCTTCCTGAAGCCTGGAGAGCGAGAGGGGTCGGTGCGCACCGACCCCTCTCGCTCTCCAAGCTTCAGCAAAAGCCTGCATTCACCCCATAGGACGCACACAGATTTCCCCTTCATTTTTGGAGGGGAAAAAGTGCGTCCTATAGGGCAAAAAATACGGTATATACAAAGCCTCTTCTAAACAAAAAAGATTGCACAATTATTCCTCATCTACTTGCAAAAAGTATCCCTGATGAGACTATCACCTGATACTGGTGGTATAATGGATGTAGCATTAGGTTTGGACGTAGGGGAAGCAGTCTCCAAAGCAGCCTTCCCCAAGCTGTTCTACAACTCCCAGCATCACTGGCTTAGCTGGCTGAGGGTGATAGGACTTTTACAAAACATCTGCAGGGTATCAAGTCTGGGAATGCTGCCTCCCATTGTTTATAAACAGGAAATAAATAAAGGTATTGTCATGACCCCAAAGGCCAGCAGTGACCTGGACCCAGGCCCAGAGGCTAAGGGATCAGTGGTGCCAAGGAAGGTGGAAAAGGCCCAAGAACCACAACTGAAAGAAAAATGCCCAATACCAAGATGGCAGTAACATCTGGACTGAGACACCTCAATCCAGGTCTAGCAAAAGGCTAGCATACTTACTTCCAAAAGCCTCTCACACCACAGAGCTGGTGTAGTAGTATAGGCAGAGTGCTCCCAGGATGAGCTCTTAATAATAATAATAATAATAATAAATTTTATTTATATCCCGCCCTCCCCAGCCGAAGCCGGGCTCAGGGCGGCTAACAACACTAAAATAGTGCAACATTATAAAAACATCAAAGAATTAATTAAAATCAAAATTGATGGCAACCATAAACTAAAGTATTGTAAAGATTGCCAAAGGAGGGAGTCAGGCTGCGCCCTGACCAAAGGCCTGGTGGAACAGCTCTGTCTTGCAGGCCCTGCGGAAAGATGTCAAGTCCTGGAGGGCCCTTGTCTCTTGTGACAGAGCGTTCCACCAGGTTGGAGCCGCAGCCGAAAAAGCCCTGGCTCTAGTTGAGGCCAGCCTAACCTCTCTGAGGCCTGGGACCTTCAAGATGTTTTTATTTGAAGACCGTAAGTTCCTCTGTGGGGCATACCAGGAGAGGAGTGCTGGGAATCTGAGCCAGATGCCTGCCCCACAAGGTCTTCTACCTTTCCAAGGAGGGGGAGGCAGGATATCAAGGCATTAAAGGCTACAGTCTGGTCTCAAGAATAGTTGGAGCAACTTGCTTACTAGGAGTGCTTGGTGATACGATGACCAGCTTATCTTGCCCTATGGTGGTCTATGAACTTCTTCTCAGAAGCAGAATGGTATATACGTACATTAGAGGAAGATAGAAACAATTACTCCTCTTCATAATAAATTCAGCTCTAGATGTTTTGCTAGTTGGCCAACTTTGCAAGACTCAAAAACCACAGAGAGGGAATGTGTCTCACTCTTAGTTATAACTTAATTAAAACTCTTAGAAAAAACAATTGGTATTTTACTGAAAATTGCTAAACTGAAGATGGGAAGAGAGAAACTGGACTGAGTTTATTCCCTGTTCAGTAAAGCAATAACTTCCGTAATATTAGTCCTGATTTGTAGTCATAACAACATTATCAGAGAAGAGGCTGTTCCTGCAGAGTAATATATAGTATTTGTATTACAATTCACTTGTTTATTTTTGGCTTTGATAGAAAAGATTATTTTTGTTATGAATAATCACAGAATGATTTACTTTTAGATGATTCTAACTTGCTTCACTTAGTTATGGCAGCTCTGAATGATTAGAAAATCTTATTCACATGCCAGTCACACATATGTACTTGATAGTTTTGGCTGGGAGAGGGAGAAGAAAATGGAAAAGGTACTTTAATTTAAAATGCTGATTTACTATTAGAATTTCACAACAAATGGCCCGTATGAGTGCATCTATAATAACTTGTGCAGGCAAAAATTCAAAGATTCTCAAACATGCTAGTTTCTAATTACTACGACCCATTGAGTATCAAGTAAGAAATATTCAGCTATTCCTACATAGAGTTTTCTGTTAGAATGCTTAGGAGAAATACCACTTCATGCTTATGGATGAATTCATTTCATGTTGTTTTTAATGGTGGGATAAGTAAATGCAGGTTAGCCAGAGTATTTCCCAACACTTCATAATCTCAGGGCTACTTCAAACACTAACAACTTTACTTCACAGAAATTCACATCAAGTACTACTTCTCAGGGTTGCTTCAAATACCATTCTGAGTACTACAGTACTTCAAATGCACTTCTATGAAGGCGGCGCAACAGAGGCCTGGGACAGAGGGAGTGAACTCTTGGGCGAATGGAGCAAAATGGAAGCCCAGCGGGGTCCAGGGAAGGCAGCGCCTGGGCCAGGCCCTTCCAGCTGTCCCAGTCTTTTCCTTTCTCTCAGCCCCTACCTGTCCTGCTACACGCAGCATGTCCCCTCCGGCTGCTGCAGCCAGATGTTGAATGGGGAGGAATTTCTCCTCCCACACCCTCAGCACCATCAGTGGCAATTTTAATCTAAAATCTTAGGTGCAGTATACTGCACCCAGAATTCATAAACTGCTCACGCTAATGAAATTCCCTTTTGCAAAACGTGCCCAGTTCTATGTGAGTTTTGAACATTCTTTTCTCGTTGGATTTGTCTGGGTTATTTGTGGGGCATAGGAATTCTTTCATATATTTTTTTCAAAATATAGTCTGGCCCCCCACAAGGTCTGAGGGACAGTCAACTAGCCCTCTTTTGCTGACCCCTGGTGTAGCAACTTCCTGAAGCATCCCTGCCTTTAGCACAAGCCCTGAGGATTCTATTATCAAATGCAATCAAATTTGGCAATTGGTGGCTGTCCTAGAAGTTATTTTTCTTTTCTTTTTGCACAGGCGTGGATAGTTTACAGAGGTGCCTGTTCTGTCAGTCCACAATCTAAATCAATCTTACAATATACAGTAATAGGTCATTCCTGAAGTTTCCCTGGGTTTCAAGAGCTTTTTGTTGCATGGCACAGTAAACTATTACAGCAGAGAGCTGCTGCCAATGTAGAAACTCTCTTTGGATCCTGGTGATGTCTTAATGCTTGCAAACAGACTCCTATTACATTCATTCAATAATTCCATTCAGTTCAAAGCTTATGGTTATGCAAATTTAAGACTGAATATTAATGCAGGAATACTTTCACTACAGTGAAAAGAGCAGTTCAGTCATTTTGAATTTTTCTCACTATCATGAAAATTACTTTAGAAATGAAAATTACTTTTAGCAACATATGGACTAAACTCATGGTTTTATAGTAATATTATTATTATTTATAGATCAAAGCTAACCCCGCTGCCCCTGCCTCACAGTCACACACAACGGAAGAAAGGGGCGGAAGCGAGAAAACAAGAAAACAGCAGAGAGAAATATTTTTTACTATTTTTTATCTTTATATAGAAAACAGACCAGAAAAGAAGTGGGAACAACACAAAATGGTGATTGGGAGGCAGAGATGATGGAGAACGGGGAAGAGCACAAAATGGCAATCAGAACCAGAGGGAGAGAGAGGGAGAGAAAGAGAGCAACAGAACAGCCAATGAACAGCAACTGACACTCAAGAGTGATCGGAATGAGAAAAAAAGGCAAAACTAAAATCGTGAAAAAGAGATAAATGAATTGCCTGAGAGAAAGCTGCAAGAATGGGAGTGTAAATAAATGGGTGTGTGTGAGTCTTTGATGGAGGCAGAACAGACTCGGGTGCTACAGTGAAACATGGGGGTTCCTGCCTCCCATGACACACTATGTACTAGCCTTTACTGCTTGACAGGCCCTAAAGCCCAAACCAGCAGGTTCAGATCTCATGGTTTTATACACTGAATAAGATTTTTATTGAAGTTTTTCATAATACACTAAGATAACAGCTACAAAAAATATAAATAAGTAGCATACACAGTTCTCTTTTAAGTAGCTCCTCCCAGTATTTACCTGGGATCTTTCCTTTCTCCTCCCAGCCTCTTACCCTGGGATACCAACACTTCCCTGTTCTCCCATCCAGAGTCCTCCATCAACCACCTACCACCCCACGAGCATGCATTCCCTGGACCCTAATAAAGACCCCAGACATAGGACTCCAAAGAAAAAGGAAAAATAGGAAAACAAAAAAGAGAGACAAAAAAGAGGGGGGGGGGGGGAATGAAAAGAAACAATAAGAAGAAAAGAAAGAGAAAGGGAGAGAGAAAAAATAAAGGACAAAACACAAAAGGGGGAAATACCATGTGGTTATTTATTTATTTATTGCATTTATACCCCACCTTGTTCCCCATGCTTCTCCTCCTCCCCATTTCATCCTCACAAGAACCCTGTGAGGTAGGTTAGACCAAGAGAGAGAATGACTGACCCAAGGTCACCCAGTGAGCTTCATGGCTGAGTGATGACTTGAACCCGTGTTCCAGGTCCTAGTTTGACACTCTTAACTGCTATACAACACTGGGTCTTGTAGAACACAATATCCTAATATACAACAAAACCCCCTCAAATACTGGACTAAAACAGGACAATGTAAATATTAATAGTATCCATTAAATTTGCCCATACCTGGCCATAACTAAGTACAGTGGTACCTCGGGTTACAGACACTTCAGGTTACATACGTTTCAGGTTACAGACTCCGCTAACCCAGAAATAGTACCTCGGGTTAAGAACTTTGCTTCAGGATGAGAACAGAAATCACGCAGAGGCGGTGCAGCAGCAGCGGGAGGCCCCATTAGCTAAAGTGGTACTTCAGGTTAAGAACAGTTTCAGGTTAAGAACGGACCTCCGGAACGAATTAAGTACGTAACCAGAGGTACCAATGTAGAAGCAAAATTTTACACTGTTAGAAAACGCACACAACTAAATTGTTTTATTATTGAAATTCTAAGGCTCTTGTACTTTCCCCTACTATTACAAAAACACCACCAGCATTCAGTGCCCAATTATTACCATTTAGCTTCTGAAATAATAAACTAATTATTATGGGAAGATGTTAAAATTTCATTAAACATTGTCTGACACTAGGTAGCACTGAGTTGACTTGATGAAATTGGAAATGACCAGCAAATAAAGCCTTACAACCCAGTCTAAGAATAAAGATTACACAAATTCCCTGTATTGCTCACTCATTAGTGCTCTTAGGCATCAGTAGTTTTAAGTGCCTATAAAATAACCATCTAATTCAATCTTATTTTATCATAGTTTTTTGTGTTTTTCTTCTGAGCAACTTTATGTAGCTAACACCGATAACATAAGAGTTTTGAAAAGGTATGTTAAGCTACTTCTTCCTTTCCCAAAAGAAGGATCCATACACACTGAAATGCCGGCCAGCTTCAGTTCTATTGACATCCTCCACTATGGTTTCATTGTCATACTGATGGAAATACAGTACTGCCAACCGTTGATTCCCCAAGGCAGCTCTTCCAGGTGAGTCACACATATCAAAGTATGTATGGAAACAGAGTATCATAAATTAAACTTAGGACAAATCCAATCAAACATAGCAGAGCAACAGGCTCTGGAGGACACATACGGTGATGAGTCGGAGTGTGGCGCATGTGCGCATGCATGCATACAATCCCTCTCATGTGCACACACAGATTCACTCACAGGGAGGACAAAAGGATTAATCCCACCCTTCATATCTTTCTTCCCATCCCTCCCTTCTTCGTCTTTCCATCTGGACAGATTCTCTTGGCCAGCTTGCAAGGTGCATGAACAGAAGGAGGTTTGGCTGAGAGACAGTGACTAGTACAAGGTCACACAGTGAATTTTGTCATTGATTTTAACCCTGATCTCTTAGTCCTAGCCTGGACAAAAAGATGTAGAGGCAAATAAGCTGGGGGGAAAGGAATAATATTTTCCCATAGGTCTGGAAATTTATGAGGGCTGTGTGGCACTTTTTTAAACTAACCAATTCATACTGGAATCTTGTACATACTTACCAGGGAACAATCCTTATGGAATTCAGTGGGACTTACTTCTGAGTAGGGCTGGGTGATATCTGGTTTCCAACATCACAATACTGTATATCACCAGCTAAACATTGCAATATACTGATGTATCACAATGTCTGAAATAAGGATGGAGCTATGTAGAGGCATTGGCTGCCTTCAGTTTTCCTTGCATTGTGATTTTGCATAGCGCGCACACACACACCATGATTCATGATATATTGCCAGCCCAAAAAATTATGAAACCAATATAACAATATGGATTTCAAACCAGTTTTGGACGATTTATCGATATATCACCCAGCCCTATTTCTGAGTACAGTTGTTGTGGCATGAATCCACATTAGCAATTGTGACAGCCTTTCTAAGCCAAGGTAAGAATATTTGGTGTTAAGCATTGATAAAACTGAAATGTTTAAGTATTCAGTATTTATTTGCAAAGGAGAAGGACAGGAAGAAGACAGGTGCTACACAACATTTATCCTAGAAGAGAAGCAACTGTGACAGCACAAAGCCCATTTGAATCAGAGTAAGACACTTTTCAGCATAGCTTGGTGCTGTTAGTAAAACTACAGTGCTTATGAGACATTTGAATCTCCAATCCTATTAGCTTTGGTCTTCTTTTAGCTACTAGCTATTGACTTTGGTCTCCTCTCTTACACAACTCTGGTCACTTTTTCTTATGACTGGAATTCCCCCTCCCTTTTCATTTCTATTTTTACCTACCATATTGTTTCACTCCTACAACCCAATTGCCACCAATGTGTCATAAGAAATATGTTGTATATAATAATCAATGTAACATTTCATAATTGGGAAAAAGGAGTCAATATAACTTCTGATTTATGGTATTGTCAGTAAACAGCATGCATTGCAGGCTAGAATTTTTGCTTTGAATGTGTGTCTGGCTAGTTTCTATAGCAACTGCACACATCATTTTTCTCCTTAAAACAATTTTACTGCTTCCATTTATACTTAGTTTTATTGATCATTATAGGGCTGAGAATGAGGGTTGTGCCTTTGTCAGTCCTGAATACAATATCAGTGGTTTTCTTCATTAGCCTCACTAGAAATAGTGCTGTTGCTGTTTTCAGAAGAACTAACTAGAATTACTAGTTATATAATGAATGTCAAACTGTATATAAGACACTGGAGGGAAGACAATAAGATCACAGAATTGTAGAGTTGGAAGGGGCCCAAAGGAACATCTAGTCCTGTGTGACTCTCCTGTGTGAGTGTCTGAGGGCCCTGCTCCTTCCTGCCACTCACCATCTGGCCCAGGGCGGGGCCTGAAGGACTCACAGGGACTGCTGCGCTCTGCTGCCCAGGAGGACTCTCCTGTGTGAGTGTCTGAGGGCCCTGCTCCTTCCTGCCACTCACCATCTGGCCCGGGGCGGGGCCTGAAGGACTCACAGGGACTGCTGCGCTCTGCTGCCCAGGAGGACTCTCCTGTGTGAGTGTCTGAGGGCCCTGCTCCTTCCTGCCACTCACCATCTGGCCCGGGGCGGGGCCTGAAGGACTCACAGGGACTGCTGCGCTCTGCTGCCCAGGAGGACTCTCCTGTGTGAGTGTCTGAGGGCCCTGCTCCTTCCTGCCACTCACCACCTGGCCCAGGGCGGGGCCTGACAGGCCTCACAGGGACGGTTGTTGTCACTGCTGCTGCGACCCAGGGGGATCCGGAGGGGCGCAGAGTCTGTTTTAAAATGTTCCTTTTCTTTTCATTTTTTTGTATATGTGGGGACGGGGATGGGGGTGGGATGGATGTTTAGTTGGGAATTTGTTTGATTTTAATGGATTTGTAATTTTTATAGTTTTTCATTTGTATTGTTTTTTGTTTTCTGGGGTTTTTTATTGTTTTAAGGTCTTATTTTGTTCTTAAGGGGAAGGGTCAGGGCTGCCGGGGAGTGGGTCCCAGCCAACAAAATGGCTGGGGTATGTTCCACGGAGGGGGATGCGCTGGGACAACCGATCTCAGTGATCACGGGTAGGAGGAGGAGTTACGCTAAGACCAGACCATGTCATTACAGAGGAGGCAGGTTTAGTCGTTGTCTGAGGACTATCCCTGCCTCCGGGTCTGGTCCTGTCCGGACGGATACTAGAATCAGCAAGGGATACCCACATAGCCTGAAGGTGCTGCTGTGCAATGCCAGGTCAATGATTCATAAGACCACTGCCATCCATGACGTGATCATGGATGGAGGATTTGACCTGGCTTGTGTAACAGAGACTTGGTTGGATGAAGCAGGTGGGCCTGTTCTTGCCGCTGCTTGTCCACCAGGTTTCTCTTACGCACAGCAACCCAGGCCTTGTGGACGGGGGGGGGGGGGGTGCAGTGATTTTTAGGAAGTCATTAGTTTGCACCAGGCATCCTATTGGGAAGACCCAGTTCTCTGAGTGCATGTTCTGGAAGTTGGGCAATAGGGGCAGTACAGGATTCCTTTTGGTGTACTGACCTCCCCGCTGCACCAAGGATTCCCTGCCCGAGCTGCTTCAGGTCGTGGCGGATGTTCTCCTGGAGACACCTAGTTTGGTTGTCCTAGGGGATTTTAACATCCATGCCGACACGACCTTACAAGGGGCCGCTCGGGACTTCGTGGAAAGCATGGCCTCCATGGGGCTGTCCCTGAATAAGTTTGGCCCAACCCATAGCCACGGACATGCCTTGGACCTGGTGTTTACCTCCATGGATGTTGGTGTTCTGACACTAAGTAAAAGCGAAACAAAAGAAGTGCCATGGTCAGACCACTTCCTGGTGCAACTTGACTTCTCCGCGACCCTTCCCCTCTGCAGGGAGGTGGGACCGATTCGGATGGTCCGCCCCCGCCACTTAATGGATCCAAATGGTTTCCAGAGAGCGGTAGGGGATGCTTTATCCCATGTTGATGGCCTTTCAGCTGATTCCCTGGTGGCCCGCTGGAATGTGGAGTTAACCAGGGCTATTGACTGTTTGGCTCCGAAGCGCCCTCTCCGATTGCATGGAGCCCGGATGGCCCCGTGGTTTTCCACGAATCTGAGGGCAATGAAACAATCGTTGAGACGGCTAGAGCGCCGGTGGCGGATGACCCATTCTGAAGCTGACCGGACACAGGTTAGAGCTCAGTGTCGAGCCTACCAAGTGGCGGTAGCGACGGCGAAGAAGGCTTTCTTCGCCGCCTCTATTGCATCTGCAGAAAACAGCACCAGGAGACTTTTTCAGGTGGTCCGCAATTTAGCGGAACCACCTGCTACATCGGGGCCCAATACGGGCCACATGATCTCCTGCAATGATTTTGCAAAGTTTTTTGCAGATAAAGTCGCTCAGATTCGGGAAGAGGTAGACGCCACCGTGGGAGCAGGGCCGGGGCGGGGGAGTGCTAGAGTCCTGTCTAGTCAAATTGTGTGGGATCAATTCCAATCTGTTACCTCCGAGGATGTGGACAGGCTGCTTGGACGAGTGAAACCAACCACCTGTCTCCTTGATCCTTGCCCATCCTGGCTTATAAAAGCTAGCCGGGAAGGGCTGGGCGATGGGCTTCGTGGGGTGGTGAATGCTTCCCTCCGTGAGGGAGCCTTCCCAGACCCGCTGAAAGAGGCGGTTATTAAACCGCTTCTTAAAAAACCATCTTTAGATGCGGCCACGATGGCCAACTATCGCCCAGTCTCAAATCTTCCATTCCTGGGCAAGGTGATTGAGCGAGTGGTTGCTGAACAACTCCAGGCACGCCTGGAAGAAGCGGACCATTTGGATCCCTTCCAATCGGGATTCAGGCCTCATCACGAGACTGAAACTGCCTTGGTCGCACTGGTTGATGATCTCCGGCGGGCTAGGGACAAAGGTGAGAGTTGTTTCCTAGTTCTGCTGGATCTCTCAGCGGCGTTTGATACCATCGACCATAACATCCTTCTGGACCGTCTTGAGGGGCTGGGAGCTGGGGGCACTGTCATACAGTGGTTCCGCTCCTTCCTCCTGGGCCGTGTTCAGAAAGTGGTGGTGGGGGATGAGTGTTCAGACCCTTGGGCTCTCACTTGTGGGGTGCCTCAGGGTTCTGTCCTCTCCCCCATGCTTTTTAATATCTATATGAAGCCGCTGGGAGAGATCATCAGGGGGTTTGGACTGGGTGTTCATCAGTATGCAGATGACACCCAGCTCTACCTCTCCTTTAAATCAGAACCAGTGAAGGCGGTGAAGGTCCTGTGTGAGTGTCTGGAGGCGGTTGGAGGATGGATGGCGGCAAACAGATTGAGGTTGAATCCTGACAAGACAGAAGTACTGTTTCTGGGGGACAGGAGGCGGGCAGGTGTGGGGGATTCCCTGGTCCTGAATGGGGTAACCGTGCCCCTGAAGGACCAGGTGCGCAGCCTGGGAGTCATTTTGGACTCACAGTTGTCCATGGAGGCACAGGTTAAATCCGTGTCCAGGGCAGCTGTGTACCAGCTCCATCTGGTACGTAGGTTGAGACCCTATCTGCCCGCGGACTGCCTCGCCAGAGTGGTGCATGCTCTGGTTATCTCCCGCTTGGACTACTGCAATGCGCTCTACGTGGGGCTACCTTTGAAGGTGACCCGGAAACTACAACTAATCCAGAATGCAGCAGCCAGACTGGTGACTGGGAACAGCCGCCGAGACCATATAACACCGGTCTTGAAAGACCTACATTGGCTCCCAGTACGTTTCCGAGCACAATTCAAAGTGTTGGTGCTGACCTTTAAAGCCCTAAACGGCCTCGGTCCAGTATACCTGAAGGAGCGTCTCCACCTCCATCGTTCTACCCGGACACTGAGGTCCAGCACCGAGGGCCTTCTGGCGGTTCCCTCACTGCGAGAAGCCAAGTTACAGGGAACCAGGCAGAGGGCCTTCTCGGTAGTGGCGCCCTCCCTGTGGAACGCCCTCCCACCAGATGTCAAAGAGAACAACAACTACCAGACTTTTAGAAGACATCTGAAGGCAGCCCTGTTTAGGGAAGCTTTTAATGTTTGATGTATCATAGTATTTTAATATTCTTTTGGAAGCCGCCCAGAGTGGCTGGGGAAACCCAGCCAGATGGGCGGGGTATAAATAATAAATTATTATTATTATTATTATTATTATAGTCCAACCTCCTGCAATGCAGGAATGTGCAGCTGGCCCATACTTTTGGCCCACATGGGGATCAAATCCACAAACATGCCAGTAACTGAATCCCTGAGGCAGGTCTTCCAGGTGAACTTTGGAATTTTCAACACACTCTTCTGTCAGGATTTCTGCTGCAGATTTAATTGGACAGTCCATCAAAATTCAGGACAAATACTTTTCTTCATCCCCCTATTTAAAAGGTATTAAAACAAGATTTTTAACTGAGATGCCCAGAAAGCTTTCTGTCCTTTGTTTTATATTTTAAGCTATCATATGATGAAATTGCCAATCAACAGGGATTTCACAACAACTTTAACTGGCAAGCTACACAAAAAAATTATGTGGTGCCACTCTAGTTTGTACCATTTAGAACCATTTAGAACCATTGTACCATTTGTACCATTTAGAACAGGAACTGCATATCTGAAAGCCAAGAATGGTAAGATAACTCCTTTAGGTTCCCAGCTTTTATTGTTGCTGATGAAACCAGAAAAGCATTTGAGTCAAATGGCTCAGAAACTGTTAAGAGAAGTGATCTTTCTGTTTTGTTTTGGTCTACAATATGTTTCTATGTTTAATATTTATTCTTGCAGGGCAGCAGTTGAAGAAGGAGCAAAAAGGGTTTTCTTGTGTGTGTGTGTTTCTTTGTGGCTGATTAGCTGCTCTCCCTGTGCAAAGGTCAGAGGGGGCAGGGTTTCTGTTGAGGCAGGTGATTAGCTGTGGGAGGAGCTTAGCAGAGCTTGCAGGGCAGTGGCGTGTCCAGAGGAGGGCAACCAAAATGGTCAAAGGCCTGGAAACGATGCCTTATGAGGAACGGCTAAGGGAGCTGGGCATGTTTAGCCTGGAGAAGAGGAGGTTAAGGGGTGATATGATAGCCATGTTCAAATACATAAAAGGATGTCACATAGAGGAGGGAGAAAGGTTGTTTTCTGCTGCTCCAGAGAACCGGACACGGAGCAATGGATCCAAACTACAAGAAAGAAGATTCCACCTAAACATTAGGAAGAACTTCCTGACAGTAAGAGCTGTTCGACAGTGGAATTTGCTGCCAAGGAGTGTGGTGGAGTCTCCTTCTTTGGAGGTCTTTAAGCAGAGGCTTGACAACCATATGTCAGGAGTGCTCTGATGGTGTTTCCTGCTTGGCAGGGGGTTGGACTCGATGGCCCTTGTGGTCTCTTCCAACTCTATGATTCTATGATTCTATGATTCTGAACAAGATGTTTTCTGAACAAGTAACATTCCCCCCCCTTGATAAAGTTGCTTTTTGTAACAGAGAGAGTATGCTCAAAAAGTTGCACTTAATTTCTGAGTAAGCCTTTACAGCTAGATATCAACAACTCAACAAAATATTTACTCTTATAACAATGTAGCATGCAAACTTGATTTTGTAAAAATCTTATAATAATTATCTGTTGACATTTAGATTATCCCCAATAGGTTTTAAAAGTACCAAGGAAAACGTATCAGGGGAGAAGCATTTCCACATTATTCACTCAAAAGATACACAATTTCCATCTCAGCACATTACCTTCTGTCTTTATAAAAGGACATTGGCAGTGCACTAGAGAAGTAGATTAGATAAAGGAACAAGCAGCCTTGACGCCTCAGAAAAAAAATCCTAGGATAACAAAGATTACATCTTTTTAATATCCATGCTAGATGTCCTCTGAATACAGAAATGAATAAAGGGGACTCATTAGCACACACTTTTCTCACAGTCAGAATTGGAACAGATTATTATTATTATTATTATTTAAATCTGGAAACAAAATTATCCAATTTAACACAATGGCGTAGTTCTCATATAGCACTAAGGCTAACCTTAACACAATGAGCAGATGTGCAGGTTCCTGGAGAGAAAATCAGGACTACAGGAAAATAAAACTCCAAGGTGGCTTTCACCTTTGGAAGCTAAGGCCCGAAAAAGACCCAATATGGAGGCCAAATGGCCAAAATATTGGGAAATTCTAGAAAAAGATGGAGACAATTGGAAACTGCAGAGTTTGGAGAAAATGAAGGATAAAGTGCGAGACTGGTTCCATTACGCTCAGATTAAAGAAGTTTTTAAAAATGACAAGAAACTAGGGTTCCAGGTGGAGAAATCGAAACTAGAAACAGAATTGTTAGAACCTAAGAGTAAGGTACTTTCAAGGATGTATAACTTGCTGTTAAAATGGAACACACAAGATGAAATGGTTAAATCGGCTATGATAAGGTGGGCACAGGACATTGGGTATAATATTATGTTTGAGGACTGGGAAAGGTTGTGGAGTACTGGATTGAAATTTACTGCATGTAACGCTTTGAAAGAAAATGTAATGAAAATGATATATAGATGGTATATGACCCCAGTCAAACTTGCAAAAATTTACCACCTGACTGACAATAAGTGTTGGAAATGTAAAGAGTGTGAAGGAACATTCTTCCACCTCTGGTGGACTTGCCCTAAAGTGAAGGCGTTCTGGGAAATGATTTATAATGAACTGAAAAAGGTATTTAAATATACCTTCACTAAGAAACCAGAGGCCTTTCTTTTGGGTATTGTCGGCCAAGGGGTGGTAAAGAAGGACCGGACATTTTTTATGTATGCAACAACAGCAGCAAGGATACTACTCGCAAAGCATTGGAAAGCTCAAGATCTACCCACACTGGAAGAATGGCAGATGCAACTGATAGACTACATGGAACTGGCTGAGATGACCGGCAGAATTCGTGACCTGGGAGAAGAGAGGACTGAGGAGGATTGGAAGAAATTTAAGAATTATTTACAAAAACATTGCAACTTGAGTGAATGCTAAACAGGATGCTAGATCAAAATAATTGAGCACCACTAATTTAGATGATTTAAGAAAATAAGTGAGATTGAGAAAATATAACTCTTTTTGAGAACTAGAAGATTATGAAATATAGAAGGGATATAAGAATGCAAATAAGATAATAAATTGCTGACAAAATGTTATAACGATGAAAGTGGGAGCGGGAGATGTGAGGAAGTCCAAAGAAAATGTGAAACTATGTTAAGATATATGTTACATTGTTTATTATGTTTATTTCTATTGTAAAACCCAATAAATATTTATTTAAAAAAAAAAAGAGAAAATCAGGACTACAGTGCTTTATGCCTGGTCCTGCTGCTGTGTCAAGCTGTGGCTTGGCTTAGCATTATTCCCAAACCTGGGTTCATGGGTTGCCTCATTTCAGGCAAACCACAAACCTGTGTTTGGATGCAGTTCTAAGCTAAACAATGAGAACTGCAACTGCAATCCCATATGTTGGCTAATTCACACTAAGCAATGGCTGTGCTGGGTCAGTGTTTCATATTCCTCACACTTCTTTTAATTCTGATTTGACAGGAGGTGTAAACCATGGTTTGCCATTCAGATGTAATAAATAATGATCTGCACTAAAGAATAAGCAACTAAATAAATTGAGTGCAAGGGGCTGAGGAAAGAACTACAATCCTATGTATTGGGAGACTAGGAATGTTGCATCTGAATTAACTGTATCTTCCCAATTGCGGTTGTCTGAGCTTCAATATGTTTCTGACATGCAAACTAAACCTTGCTAAAATCCATCAATATAGGAGTAAAATAATGTAATCAAACATTGTTAAGCAGGTCAGGACATACTTTGCTTAAAAGGGATTATAAACACATGTTGTAATGTTCATTTAGATTTCACCCAGTGAGTCAAGTGGAAAAATTGTGTTCACCAGCAGAAAACCAACTGAAAAACATGTATCCAAAGGACACACACTCTTTCCCATTCCACAGCCTTCAGTTGTTGAAGAGGGAAAATATAATCTAAATAGTAGCCTTTTTATTTCCTGTCCAAATTATACAATGCATCAATGCAGCTGAGATAGTTCTGTTCAGAGAGCACTACTCAACCCTTTCCAAACCCTAGAGGAATTCCTCCCACACAGAAACATCTAGCACTTCATAAGGCAGAACAAACAACTACTTTTATTTAAATCTTAATCCAGGGCTACTGATAAATGGATAGAAAGGGTAGGGTTTTAGGGAGCCCAAAGCCAGTACTGGGCTCACTCTCAGCTTTTCTTTTCTTTGAAGTAAGTTCCTATGTGCTCTAGAAGCAAAGTTTTCTAAGCCAACTTGTAATTTTTGTGAAATGAGCTAGCCTGGCTTCAAATCCCTGCCTTGCAGGGTTTTACACAATGAATGAAGACAATGCATTATTGGCAAATGACATTTCAGTTACCACCCAATACCCAGACTTGTGTGAAGTGAACTCATAGGTTTCAGCAGCAGCTTTGTGTCTGCTTGCTACCCACTGTCCTCTCTCTACGCGCATCTAGCACTAGGTCAAGAAGATCAAAAAAGCACACACACCAAAGTTACAACAGGATTTTGATAAACCATTATCATCATCATCATCATCATCATCATCATTAATTGAATTTGTTAAGTCACTTTGCCCAGGGTCAATTCATATGGCTGCTAATTTCAGAACTGTCTTCAGAGGCAGCCCCACATCTAATGCATTGCAGTGATCTAATCTAGAGGTTACCAGAGGATAGAAAACATTAGGCTATCCCTGTCCAGCTAAGAGCACAGCTGGGCCATCAGCTGAAGGTGATAGAAGGCACTCCAGGCCACCGAGGTTAACTGTTAGGTGGCTTTGTAGCTGGTTGACTGATTCTTCGTCATCCTGGAAAAAAGTGACAAGTGGGGTGCCGCAGGGTTCTGTCCTGGGTCCGTTGTTGTTGAATGTCCTTATAAACAACTTGGATGAAGGAATTGAGGGGATGCTCATCCAATATGCAGGTGACACCAATCTGGGAGGGGTAGCTAATGCTGCAGAAGACAGAATCAGGATTCAAAATGACCTTAACAGATTGGGGAACTGGACCCAAATGAACAAAATTAATTTCAGATAGGACAAATATAAGGTACTGCACTTAGGCAGGAAGAACCAGATACACAAATATAAGAGGGGGGGACACCTGTCTTGCCAGCAGTACATGTGAAAAGGATCTATGGGTCTTAGTGGACCACAAGCTTAATATGAGTCAACAATATGATGCAATAGCAAAAAAAAGCTAACACTATTCTAGGTTGCAACTACAGATGTATACTGTCCAGATCATGGGAAGTAATAATAGTACCACTCTATTCTGTCACACCTGGAATACTGTGTCCAGTTTTGGGCATCACCATTTAAGAAGGATGTTGACAAGCTGGAATGTATGCAAAGGAGGGAAACTAAGATGATCAAGGGTCTGGAAAACAAGCCTTATGAGGCATGGTTGAAGTAGTTGGGTATGTTTAGCCTGGAAAAGAGAAAACTGAGAGGAGATCTCATAGTCATCTTCAAATATCTGAAGGGCTGTCGCATGGAAAATGGAGCAAGGTGGTTTTCTTCTGCGCTAGAGAGTAGGACACAAACCAATGGCTTCAAGTTACAAAAATGAGGATTCCAACTAAACATTAGGAAAATCTTTCTGAGAGTAAGAGCTGTTCAACAGTGGAACAGACTCCTTCGGGAGATTGTGGACTCTCCTTCTTTGGAGGATTTTAAGCAGAGGTTGGATGGCCATATGTCATGAATGCTTTAGTTGAGATTCCTGCATTGCAGGGAGTTGGACTAGATGACCCTTGAGGTCTCTTCCAACACTCTATTATTCCATAAATTACACCTTATGCTTTAGTTAATTAAAACATAACAAAAATCAAAATGAATCAAACAAGGTTATATGTATGATCAATTTATACTTTACATAACCTTATATGAATTTTCGTAAATATTTGCATATTCTTGATTCCTTATCAGATGTGTTATATACCCAATGTCCTAATCATCCAGTCAATGATCACTGGACCATTAACATTTTTTTCCATTTGTGATCAGTATTCGAAACTCCCATTGTTCTCCACACATTTTGCAACAGGGAATTTCATTAGTGCGAGCAGTTTCTGAGCTCTGGGTACTACACCTAAGATTTCAGATTAAAACTGCAGAGTGGAACGATAGGAGGACCATTTCCTGCCTCCCCACTTCCAGCTATTCTCTGAAGACTGGAGAAGAGACCTTCTTAGAATATTAGGGGGGTGGGCAGGGGAAGGACTAGACCAGGCATAGGCAACCTAAGGCCAGGGGGGTGGATGTGGCCCAATCGCCTTCTCATCCTGGCCTGCGGATTTTTTTACATGAGTAGAATGGGTGCTTTTATTTAAAATGAATCTCGGACTTCCGGGTTGGCACCTCTGGCAATGGCGGATTTCCTCTGATCGGGAGGAACCCGCTCCGTGAAAAACAGGGTCTGAACCGCCACGGCGAGGCGGAGACCCATTAAAAACCACAAGTGGGAGAAGCCTGTGGACGTGGGATTCGGCTGGCACCTTTGCGCCTTCCCTACTCGCGGGGAAACCCTGTTTTGGGGATCTGGAGCGACGTGGGGTGAGTGGCGCGGTGCTTTGAATCGACTGCTTCTTTCACGGAGTGAAGCCGCATTGCTGTTGCCGGAGAGCGCTGACTTTTTCCTGTGGACAATTGGATTTTAAACTACTCGTGAGTAAATCGGAAAATTGGATTTTAAAATACTTCAATTTGGCACTGAAACGGGAAGGTTATAAACAGGAAGTCCGCCTCCCGTTTTTGTAAATAGACTGAAGCAAAGATGTTACAAGTAAAGCCTTTGAAAGCTTTTGGCAAAGGATCAAATTTCCACCGGTTTAAAGTTACAAAACCCCCTTAGGAAGCAGGAGAAGAGGGGGAAATTTTGGATCTAGTGAGCCTGCAGGAGAGAGTGAAAAAATCAAATTACCACTGCTCTGAACCTGGGAACGGGCTGCCAGATGACGTTTGGAGAGAGTGCTTTTGACAGAATGGATTTGACAGCTAGCTAAACAAGAGTAAGATACTGTTTCCATTGTCCCTTTCTGCATTTAAAAAAAAAGAGGAAAAGTAACTGAAATTTTATCTTTAATGTTTGAAATTGGGGAATTTCCAGCTGCAGAAAAGGCGTTTGGGAACCAGAGAGCGACCTTGGACTATTTAAAAATGTTGATAGGAGAGGCCATTGTGACTGTTTTATGTAAGATAAGCTGTTCGCTGGGACAGCTTCACAAGAAGATGGATGATATGACTCTCAAAGTTGATAATTTGGAACAGAAAGTGACCAACTTGAGTCAAAAAGCGAACACTAACACAGAAATAATTCAGGACTTGGTACAGGAACCCATTTTGGCAGGACAAATGGTGGAGGAGAAGGAGGAGAAGGAGAATGCAGTTGTTGTTCAACATAAAATAATACAAGTGAGATCTGTGGATTTACAGAAGCAAATTGGAGATTATAAATTGAGGCCTTCTATGATTGAATCCAGGAAAAGCCAGACTCCTAGGAATGGATCCCGGTTTGGATTAAAGAAGGAAAGTTGGAAAGAGCCCTCTATGCAGGGATTAACTGACTTTTGGGACATGGACTCGGGCCTGGAGGAGATTGAAGTTTTGGGGGCCTTTGGAATTGGAGGAATTTTGAAATATACCCGGAAATACTTTATGGACTGTAGTTTTAACTATGGAAACTTAGCTGATTTGTTCAGAAGGAAGAAAAGGACTGACAGGTTGGAATTTCCCCGAGATTGGCTCTTTAGCATTAAAGAAAATGAAGAAGACCTGCAGAAGGGACTTGGAAAAGAGTTAAGAGCCTCAGACATAAGATCACCAGGTTGATGGACTTTATGGAATTGACGGAAAGGACTGGCAGAATCCGAAACCTGAGAGAGGAGATGGTGGAAGAAGATTGGAAAATTTAAAGTTTTTATATAGACTTATAGCAAAACTAATGAGTGATAGAAAAATGGTGGAATGATTTTTTATTTTTTATGGGCTTAACAGAAATGTTATAAGGAGTTAAGCACATATAATTTAGTTTTAATGGAAAATAAGGTTAAAATAATACGTTATTTACAATATCACAGAAAATGGAGAAAGATGGAAAGGATTTGCTGAAACAATTAATAGAAGAGGAACACAAAAAGGGAGGTGTGAGGATGGAAAGACAGAGTATGGAAAAGAGAGGATGTATGTTTTTAAATTGTTTTTGTTTTGGGGAGTGGGGTTTGTTTAGTTTAGCTTAATGTGTCTAGTTTTGAGTTTAGGTTGTGTTTTGTATTGTTTATATATTGTATTTTTTTTCTCTCTCTTTGTTTTTTTTCTTCGTTTTTTCTCTTTTGCTTTTTTTTCTCTCTTTTTGTAATCTATAAAAGTAATAAATATTATTTTTTTTTAAATGAATCTCTGGGTTATTTGTGGGGCATAGGAATTCGTTCATTCCTCCCCCCCCCCAAATACAGTCCAGCCCACCACATGGTCTGAGGGACGGTGGACCGGCCCATGGCTGAAAAAGGTTGCCGACCCCTGGACTAGACCATGTGAAAAGTGAACAATATTTTAGCTGCAGTTCATTCATTTTCAGCTTTGTATTCTTGTTATTAAAAAAAGCGTGCCTAGACAGTCTGTTGTTACACCCATAACCTAGCTCCTAGCTTTCATATCTCAATTTCTAACACTGTTTGTGATCAACTTCTTTCCTAGCAGAAGATAGCTACAATTACCAGTATATAATGTTTAATAGGAGCAGTATCATTTATATAATCTAATAATAAAATTGTCAGGATTATGGAATCATTATTTGTCTTATTATAAACAATTAGTTCCAAAAAATCATTTGGAGAATGACATCTCCAGCTGCTGGTCAGGTTCCTATTATACTTCCATAACAGTTCCATATATACTTCCATAACATTGGATGCCAATTATATAAAACCATGGCATGATTTTCATGCAAATTAGTGAATACAGGATTTTGAAACTCATTTTCAAAGACATTTCCACATTTGCTTTATATTATTATGACTCAATTTGTCTTTCATTTTTTTGAATTTTGTTGGTGTCTCCCCCTGTTCAATTGTGTTTAGTAGTAAGCAACCAGTAGTTCATTGAAGTGCAGTAACAGGTGATTAAATCTGCCACAGAAATTTCTATATACCGTATTTTTCGCTCTATAAGACGCACCAGACCACAAGACGCACGTAGTTTTTGGAGGAGGAAAACAAGAAAAAAAAATTCTGAATCTCAGAAGCCAGAACAGCAAGAGGGATCGCTGTGCAGTGAAAGCAGCAATCCCTCTTGCTGTTCTGGCTTCTGGGATAGCTGCGCAGCCTGCATTCGCTCCATAAGACGCACACACATTTCCCCTTACTTTTTAGGAGGGAAAAAGTGAGTCTTATAGAGCAAAAAATACGGTAAGTGCTCAGTCTTTAGAAACAGAATCCAAAATACAAAATGCAACATGCTTAAAGTAGTGAGAAACAACTCACCAATTTACATTTAGTTTTAGATCTATAGCCCAATGAGTGACTGGAATGATAGACAGACAGACAGACAGACAGACAGGAAGATATTCATCCATCTATACAGACACCTGCAACTTTTTGAAAATTCTCTGATCCCTTGCAAACCAGAATCTTAAGACTGGAGATGACTGTGAACATATAAGGGGATTAAGTTAAGCTATTTATACTATTCTGCAATAACAGCATTGAAGCAGCTTAAGCAGCCTCTGGGCCAACTGCCAAGTATGTGGAGTAAAAGTTGCCTCAAATGCCAGGGCTTCTGGATGAATTAAAGAAGTAAACTATGTTTACCATAACATATTTACCATAACAGAAGGTGTGCTTGGACATTAAATTTGATATGTTGCTGTCAGGGAACTGACATCGGAGCCAGAGGCGGAGGCTAGGCTCTCGAGCGATGCTGGAGAGGGGCCCAGCAGGGGGAGAGGCGGTTCACCGGCTGGGTAAAGAAATCAGCGTGACACCAGGGATAAAGGGGGGCAGATGGGGGAATCGGCGAGGGGGCTCCAGGACTCCTCGCCGGAGATCAGCGAGGAGAGCACGGGTCCTCCACTACCCACGCCCTCCCTGCGCAGAAGGCTTCCGCGCAGGGAGAGTAGGAGGAGACTTGGAGTCAAACAACTTTTATGCTGGAAAAGGTTTAAGAAACGCCCACTGACGGATTCTGCTAGCGACTGAACAGCCACGAAGTGCAGGGGCTGTCCAGACAGAAAAGGTTTAACAAGGCAACCTAGCCAGGAGTGGCACCAACTTACGCACGAGCAACCCCTACATTTATTACAGTTGCTCTAAGAAATGCATTTAGAACGCTTTTAAAGAACGTATTTTCTATTATATCTGTGGAATTATAAAGCACTTCTAAATTAGCCCTACAATTCACATTGATGAAATGAAATAAAACATTAACAAATGAAAGCATTGGTTGTCAGCTAGGAGCACAATAAATAATTTAAAAAGCCGATTATGAAAAAGAAAATATTCACAAGAATAAAGTCATATCTGAACTGTCTTGTGCTTCCTGACTTGGAATATTTGAATAATAAAACCATGCTTAAAACTTTTTTTAACACAACAAAATGTAATGGCAAAGCACAACAATGAGCACCAAGCATTATTTTATGAGTCAAGGAAACTGGAATGAACTCCATGTTTTGTAGAAGCTTTAGTATCTGAGTAGAGTTCTAACTCATATTTTACTAATTGCTTAAGACTAAACCTGATATGGTACAGTTGTCATTCATGTATTCTCTCCATAAACATATAAAGTTTCTGGTGGTTAATAAAATAAACAATAGGGAGAGAGACACTGAACTTTCCCTCCTTCTACACGTCATCTCTTTGCTCCCACCACTTAGGGAATAAAGAATTCATGTTTGAGCAAATGACTGACGGGAAAAATCCTCCTTTTTGCACATGCTATTTTTTTCTGTTCAAGTAAGATCTGCCACTTTATTTGTGAATGAAACAGAAACGCAAAAAGAAATGTGTGCCAACCATTGTCACATCTACTTTGACCACAAGTGTCTCCCATAGGCTGGACCTGCAACGCAGCTATGGAATATTTTAGTAGGCCAAATCTATATTTCTATTAGTCCCATAATTATAATAAAAACATACACTGTTTGCCCTGTACACCTTCCAGCATCTACGAAGCATCTTACATTAGTGATGTACTTGGGCCTCAAGCAGAACACAGAAAGGACTTCTGAAAAATAACCTATTGCTCCGCCTCAGAGGAATGAGCGTCTACTCACAGACCAGCACTGAATATAGGTAAGAGTTTTCCTTCACTTTATCTTCCTGTTTGCACACAAAGTAAGGCGAGCTACAACACCTTTGAGCACGCAAACAATTTTTCACAGTTGTATAAGAAAGCCTGAGTAATTCAGGGACTTGGAAAGTTTGTTACTGGAATCACATTACCAAGTAAGTGTGCTTAACTATTTTTGCATTCCCAACTATTCTGGATAAATTTTTAAGTAGTGGAAGGGGGGCTCTCAAGTGCAGTGGTAAAATGCTTTGGCGAGGTGCTTGTAAAGCTCTGAAAGGAAAATGCAGCAGAGGGGAGTGGCTCTCTTGCATTTGTCTTGTGTAGAATATTGGTTGAAAGACAGCAACACAAGCTGTTCACTCATACACCCTTCTGGAATCCTGAAGGCTGCTGCATAAGATGTCAATAATTCAAATAACTGAGGAAGGAACTGCTTATTGTACACTGAGCACAAATTACTTTTTCAACACATACCCACACTTCCAGAAAACAATGGCACACACAATTAGCAACAATATGCATATGAGACAGGACAGAACAGTTGCCTGATCATGAGATGGTCAATAGTGGAGGAACAACAGCATGACTGTGGAATGGTGCAGCGGATATAGATGACCAGAATATTATAATAAAAGGAATTTTGCATGTATTAGTTTCCACAAAAAATAATGTTTTGGTATTCATTCTCCCATATGTGTCCTTGGGAAGCCAAGTACAAAAATTACAGTGAATTGTTTGCCATCAAGACTAAGATGGAAAAAAATAATATTGAGGTGCACCTATTAAAAACCATGAAACATTTAAATAATTTAAATTGTGTGGGATTAGCTCTCTAATCTATATGCCACATCTATCCTTACTACCTGCAATGACACAGAAATCATGTTCTGCTCAAGCTTTTATAACCATTTAATCTCACGTCAGAGTGCAGAACTCAAATCACCAAATCCTACAAACCATGAACAAATTAATAGTTTTTCCTTTCAGTGGATCAGATTCTTATATAAGTGTCATTTCCTCAGCTGAAATCTTCAAGACAAATCCTTAATCTTAAATGATACTATATAAAGCTTTGCAGATCACATTCTATTTGGGTGATTTATATTTGCATCCTTTAATGGGGGCTCACCACTGCCTTTGCTATACAATTCAATGGTGAAGTAGTGAGAGACAGACGGACGCCAACAACACACAAATGTTTAGTACACAAAAGAAACCATTTTTGCAAAATGAGGGCTTTGGTTGGTTAGCATCCATCTGTCTTGAGAGACTGTGGAGTGAGTGTCCAGGAGAGAAATCAAACTGCTGCATTAGCAGCACCAAGGTAACCTCTCCAGGATGCAAGCCTGGGCAGTGTGTCTGGAGGTCCTGGGCTGCCCAGACGACAAGACTCCCCTCTCAGCCTCACTGATGGGGTCCAAAAGGAAGCAGAGCAAGATGTTGGGCACCAGCTTGGCTGCAGGAGTTGCAGGAAGGAAGCATACATGGTGCTATCCAACTGCCTTAGGAACTCCACTCTGGATTTGTTCAGGGTTTACTCTTTATCATTTTCTTCTCCCAAAGGTATTCCATAAGGCAGTAGAGGTTTAAATGAGATAGAAATTGCACAGGCGTAACCATATTAATCTGTTGCATCAAAAACAGAGTCTAGTGGCATCTGAAATACTAACAAATTTATTATGGCATAAGCTTTTGTGTACCACAGTCCACTTCATTAGAAATGAATGATAGAAGAAAGCGAATGATGCCTCAGCACAAGTATTCTAAAACAATACACAGTGGAACGGGTCGCTGGTAGAAGCGCTGTTGTGCACAGGCGCATTCGGAGGCAGCCCGCTTCTGCGCATGTGCAGACCGTGGCAGCCGCTTCTGTGTGTATCGTGGCAAACCTGGTGTTTACTTCCTGGTTTGCTGCGGACGCGACTGGAACGAGCCTAAGTAGAACGGGACGTAAGTAGAGGTTCTACCGTATTGCCACTCCTTCAATGGTAGTTTATTAACCTTAATATTAAAAGCATGACTGAAGTTTTATTTACTTAATATTTCTAATGCTCTCAACAAAACAGCTTCCAGGCAGTGTCAATAAGATTTAATAATTGATTTCACAGTTCATTGGTCCTGACACCGTGCACAATCACTGATCTGAACATATAAATAGATACTTAAGGCCTCTTTTATAGGCTGGAGAGACAGAGCACTATGCAATATTGATTGATTTTGAAAAAGAAAAAAGGGGGGGGGAAGGATGATCAAATGTTTTTAGATAAAGCCTTCAGGTAACAACATCACCAATGACCCAATGTAAGCTAATTAGGTCAACAATGGGCAAAACAGTATCAAGTTAGTCAGTCTATTTATTTCTTTAAAATATTATGCAATCTTTTATCACATCTCATAAACTGTCCAATACTCTCTCATTCCGCACAAATTTAAATTACTGCCATATCTCGCATGCTAAACCCCCCCCCCCAAGGTACCAAATTTGGGTACCTCAGTACAAGAGTTTACATGCCTGTAGACAAGCAGAAGCCAGTATTTCAGGTATTGCAAATGTAGGTTCTTTACTTCCAAGAACACAGCATGCGTACATGCATCAGTGATATCCCAGGCCAGTCAAAGACCAAATTATTCTCTAAAGGCAATAAAGGACAGAGTGTAGGACTAGCAACATAAAGGGATACGTTCACAGGCAATGCTAAGCCATGTTATACTGTTAACATGAAAATAGGAAAACAGCCTTGTATTTACAGTGGCACCTCTGGTTACGAACTTAATTCATTACGGAGGTCCGTTCTTAACCTGAAACCGTTCTTAACCTGAGGTACCAACTTTAGCTAATGGGGTCTCCCGCTGCCGCCACCACGCGATTTCTGTTCTCATCCTGGGGCAAAGTTCTTAACCCAAGGTACTACTTCTGGGTTAGCGGATTCTGTAACCCGAGGTGTTCGTAACCTGAGGTACCACTGTACAGTGGTGCCTCGCAAGACGAAATTAATCCGTTCCGCGAGTCTCTTCGTCTTGCGAAGCACGGCTATTAGCGGCGTAGCGGCTATTAACGGCTTAGCGGCTTTAAGAAAAAGGAAACAAACTCGCAAGAACTCGCAAGACGTTTCGTCTTGCGAAGCAAGCCCATAGGGAAATTCGTCTTGTGGAACGACTCAAAAAACGCAAAACCCTTTCGTCTAGCGAGTTTTTTGTCTTGCGAGGCATTCGTCTTGCGGGGCACCACACAAACTCAGAGTGGAAACCACTGGAGGGGAGAGTGCTTGAATCCTGCTTGTGGGGTTCCCACTGAGGATGCTTCACTAGATGGGTGATTGGCCTGATCCAGCAGGCTCTTACTATGTTGTGCAGCGTAGAATAATAGAATTGTAGAGTTGTAAGCGACCCTAAGGGTCCTCTAGTCTAGGGGTCAGCAGACTTTTTTAGGAGAGGACCGGTTCACTGCCCCTCAGATCTTGTGGTGGGCTAAACATCACAATATTCTTTTAAAAAACTCTTTATTGCAGTCCAAAGACGCATAGAACAATTTCAGAACAAAATACAGTTAATACAGAGAGAGAAACCGAGGTGGTCATTTTGTTTTGTTTCAAGCTTGATGATGTTTGTTTCTTTTGACTTCCGAAAGAAACTTTGCCACAGCCAGTGTAATATCACTAGACCTGTCATCCAAAAGATATTTAATATGGGAGGCTTCAGATTTTCCCAGCAGATTTGCCAGTAGGGGTTTGATCAGTTGAACAATATACTGATATATCACAATGGCTGGATTAAGGATGGAGCTATGTAGAGGCATTGGCTGGCTTCGCAGTTTTTCCCACGTTGTGCTTTTTGCATAGTGCGCACACCCAACCATGATTTGCAATATATTGCCAGGTAAAAAAATATGAAAGTGATATCACAAAATGAACTTCAAAGTAGTTTTGGACTATATATCGCCCAGCCCTAATGTAATGTTCTGAAGAACTTGAAAGCTTGCCACTATTTGGAGACATTTTGATCAGTCATAGAAAAATAGAATTGTAGAGTTGGAAGGCTCTACCAAATTTTATCTTGTCCAGCTCCCTTCAATGCAAGTCTAACCAAGGTATTCCCCAACTGCAGTTTTGGACCTTGTTTTAAGATACTGACATTGAAAAATTTGATATTAGCTTTCGTTAAAAATAATGCTATTACCCTACCACCATGAAAAAGTTGCATTTAATCACATCACATAGAACTTCATCATGTACACTATTTCTAATTTGAATGCCTAAAAATACAACTGTTATGTAACTTTGAGAAGTGCAGGCTGCTGCTTATCTGTCAATACTTATTTCTAATCATTACAGTAGCACAATAAATCATTCATCCATGACTCAGCCATTCGATTTTGTGCTGCCTCTGCTCCCCTACCATCAGCTCCACTGTCTTATTTTCTAATAGTTTCCCCCCCCCCTTTGTGCTAGCAATTTAATCTAAATAAAAAGGCAAATTGCAACATACCAGTGACATATTGGTGAAATTATAATACCCCAATTCAACTATCCCATAGTGGGAAGAATATAACTTCATAACATGAATTATATGTACTTCTTGCAGTACTCAACATATTTTTGTTGAATGCCTTATTATGTATCTATGTATCATATACTTTACACGTAGACATGATATCTGTAAAGATGCCCACTGCAGAATTTAAGGCAGAGAAAGATAGCATTGAAATTAGTTTTCTGATTTTCAATGTAACACATTGTTCCCTTATTTTAAAATGAAGCTACATTGCATTTTTCTTTTTTTTATTTGTTGTTGTAATATTAACATCTCAATGCTTTATCATGGCTGTACATTTCTATACTGGCTAAAGTATCTGAGAAAGAGATGTGATGGTAGTTATTCAGCAACAGACCTACACTGTTTCAATGTACAACCAGCACATAAAATACAGGATATTCTGACCATAGATCTTTTTCTGTTTATCTGCAGAAACACACTTCACTACAGTGTTTCCCTAGTTAGTCTAATTAGCATCAATTCTCGTCATACCTGTTATTCTGCAATGACATTTGCATCATTTTAATCAACGAAAGCCAGCAAAACCCATCTTATAAAACACAAAGAAAAATGCAGCACTACCATATTGCAAAATTAAGAGGGAATAAATACATAAATCTTGCTGTTTCACAATTACACCATCAACTGCATTTTGCAATATATTATTTGATTCACTGCCATGCAAATACCAACACTAATAAGAAAGACAACTAAGCATCCATGTCTTTGATGAAAACAGCACCAGAGAAATGATCAAATTATGTCTGGTGTTATATAAAACAGAACAAACCCAACCACACTGACATGGATGCAGTACAAACTTACCTTAACTAAAGATCATTTAAGGGTGGAGAGTCTGCATCTAATTGTTTGGCATTTTCACCTTAAACCACTTAAGCTGTTGCAGAACATTTTGCATGGCAACTGTAACCAACAGTATCTAAGGGTAAGAACAGGTACTTTAAATGCTAGAGAACAACATTCCATATGGTGGTGCACCTTAAGTCCTCATAGTAGGAAAAACACTCAAAGCTTAAAAGATACACAGATGCAGTATTTATAAAATTCTGGCCATCACACCATAAAAACAGGCACAAATAGTATTTATTATTTGTAAAGCTACACATGTAGATGAAGTACAGAAAATGTAATGCTTTATGTTTCCTGCAATCTGTTCTGATGGTTTTGAAGGTAGGATTTTACTTGCATTTTACATTAAAGGCTTGCTGATAGGAAAGCTCACTTCAAGGAGGGAGTCAATCTAGCTACTTTAGGAAGGGAGTTCCAGTGTTTGCGAGCAGCCACCAAGAATGCACTCCCCACATCTAAACCAAGCGTGCCTGTGAAAATGGCAGGACTGAGAGGTGGTTCCCCAAAGATCTCAGAGCCTGGGCGAATTCATAGGGAAGCACAGAGTCCTTCAGATACCCTGGGCCTAAGCTGTATAGGTCATAATCAGCAGTTTGAATTGTGCCTGGAAACAGACCAGTGGAGCTGCTGTAGCAAGAGACCTCTACTCCATAGAATCAGCCCTTGTCAACAGTAGCTGCAGCTCTGTAAGCCAGCTGAAGTCTCTGAACTTTTCACATAGAGTACACTAAGCCGTCCAAATACCAGGTAACTAAGGTATGGGTCACTGTGGCAGGATCAGATGATGTTTCCCATCTCTGTATATAAATATTCCATTTCCCTACTGTATCTAAGAGTGGCGGATAATACCTTACAAAACACATACAATCATATCCTTTAAAAATATTTTCTTAGCATGTAAGATATTGCTGAATATGTATTAAGCAAAAAGAAAATGACTATTTCTTCCCATTAGTGCCTTAATATTGCATAGACACTACTGTGTCACTGGTACGATGTATGACTTTTCAATGTACACTGTGATTTACCATCTATAAGAATATGTACTAACCTTTTAATTAGCAACAACTTACTTCATCCTGAATGCCAAACCATTCTTTGTTATGAAAGGTTTTCCATCCACATTTTTGTTAGAATCTGGTTTTAAGGAAGTCTGTCATTTCTTTGCTAATTTCACTGGATTAGGTTACTGTAGTGTTGACCTGCATAATCAGCACTAAGGCAACAGTGTTTTGCACAAATTGACATTGGTGAGCATTTCCCTCCATGTTTGTTATAACTGAAACAAAACCCAATAAAGAAACCACAGCTAGCTGTTCCTCTATCATATTCTACACAACTATGTTTCCCATTTCATTGGTAGTTATAGTTAAATAATGTAGACCAGGGGTCAGCAAACTTTTTCAGCAGGTGTCCCTCAGACCTTGGGGGGGGGGGAGCGGACTATATATTTTGGGGAAAATGAACAAATTCCTATGCCCCACAAATAACCCAGAGATGCATTTTTAATAAAATGACACATTCTACACATGTAAAAACACACTGATTTCTGGACCATCCGCAGGCCGGATTTAGAAGGTGATTGGGCCAGATCTGTCCCCTGGGCCTTAGTTTGCCTACCCATGATGTAGACAATTCCTTTTCATTTTGCAATCGTGAAAGCTTTTAAGTTATCATTATTACCTCCTCCTATCGCTCTTAGTTTCAGACAACAACACATCAGCCAGCTATAAAGAAAATACAATGGTATCTCGGGTTACAGATGCTTCAGGTTACAGACTCCGCTAACCCAGAAATAGTACCTCGGGTTAAGAACTTTGCTTCAGGATGAGAATAGAAATTGTGTGGCAGCAGCGGAGCGGCAGGCCCCATTAGCTAAAGTGGTACCTCAGGTTAAGAACAGTTTCAGGTTAAGAACGGACCTCCAGAACAAATTAAGTTCTTAACCCGAAGTACCACTGTAAAAAAGAGAGAAGCTACATGAGATGTTCACAACAGAGTAAAAACAAAGGATATACAGTGGTACCTCGCAAGACGAATGCCTCGCAAGACGGAAAACTTGCAAAACGAAAGGGTTTTTGGTTTTTTGAGTTGCTTCGCAAGACGATTTTCCCTATGGGCTTGCTTCGCAAGACGGAAACGTCTTGCAAGTTTGTTTCCTTTTTCTTAAAACCGTTAATACAGTTGCGACTTGACTTCGAGGAGCAACTCATAGCACGCGGTGTGGTAGCCTTTTTTGAGGTTTTTGAAGACTTTGGTGATTTTTGAAGCTTTTCCAAAACTTTCCTGACACCGTGCTTCGCAAGATGAAAAAAACCACAAGACGAAAAAACTCGCGGAACGAATTAATTTCGTCTTGCGAGGCACCACTGTATGTGAGGTTTAACTTTTACATCATTATTCCAAATTACTTGTATGATATTAAGAGTGGACACTGCAACTATAAAAGCAGTATGTTACAAAAGATGGAGGGGACTGCAATAAATCCTCTAGATTGGGGTGGATTCAGTATGTTGGGCGACTTTTGACTAGGGATGGCTGATATCTGCTTTCCAACATTGTTAATATATAGCCAGCTAAACCTTGTGATATGGGACGCGGGTGGCGCTGTGGGTAAAACCTCAGCACCTAGGACTTGCCGATCGCATGGTCGGCGGTTCGAATCCCCGCGGCGGGGTGCGCTCCCGTCGTTCGGTCCCAGCGCCTGCCAACCTAGCAGTTCGAAAGCACCCCCGGGTGCAAGTAGATAAATAGGGACCGCTTACCAGTGGGAAGGTAAACGGCATTCCGTGTGCTGTGCTGGCTCGCCAGATGCAGCTTGTCACGCTGGCCACGTGACCCGGAAGTGTCTGCGGACAGCGCTGGCTCCCGGCCTATAGAGTGAGATGAGCGCACAACCCTAGAGTCTGGCAAAGACTGGCCCGTACGGGCAGGGGTACCTTTACCTTTTTAAACCTTGTGATATCCTTATAAAGGAGGAAAGAAGGTGGGAAGAAGGCAGTTGTTGGCCATGCAGATGATCAGCATAATTGTGCGCAGCTTCTGCCACTTCCAGGCGAGGCTGGGTAGGCAGCGCTGCCCCGGGCAGAGTGCATCAGCCGGGGCACCACATGGCATGGCACCGTGCACAGAAACGTAGAGCCCCGGGGCTCCAATGGCTTCCCTGGAGCCGCCAGCTGCGGCTAGCCTCAAAGATAGCCTCTCACCACACAAGCGATAGCTACTGGAAGCCACTCTCTGGAGCACTACGCAAGGCATGGGAGGCAGTTTCAATCTGCTCAGCAATTGCACAGGGAGGGAGGGAAGGTGGCAGCCTGCTGGCACTTGTGTGGCCAGAGAAAGAAATGAAGGTGCTGGCTGACAGGCAAAGTTAGCCCCACTCTTGTCTCAGGCTCCCCAGGCTGGCATCTGGGCTGCGGAGGGAGGGAGTGGGCAAACATCAAGCAGCCTAACTGGGCTCTCCGGACTGAGCTGAGTTACTTTATGGGTGAGCTGAAGTATTTGATTTTAAAGAGCAGAGATATAGCAGGCATAATGGTAATCTGGTGGAAGAATATTGACAAGCTGTATAGAGGAGGGTGACCAAGATTATCAGGGTATAACTGTCCCAATCCAACAAGACACATTTCAGTACCAGATATACAAGTGAAGCCGTGGGCTCAAGCCAGTGCAAGTTTACTATTGAGCTATGAACTCCCTACTCTGAAATTAACCTAACCAACAAAACTTACTTTCTAGTTGCAGATGTCCTTAAGACTTAAAGGACACTTCAAATATGAGCAGGCTTCAAAACAAAATCTATCATCATGTGACTGATTAATATTATGCACCTAATATTTCAGAAATGTGTTTTATCTGCCATTGAAAGTCAGGTACAACTCATATGAATAAGGATAAAAAGTTTAGTTGGGAAGTCAGTAAATGACATTATCTTTATCTTTGGATTTTTATACAATAGCAGACTACTCATGGAAATAACAACTGGGTAGAGAAATAATTTCTAACGTATTTCTGTGTTTCAGAGAGCAAATGAGGTTTTCCTGAAACAGAATGGAGATCATACTTTTGCCAGGAAGTATCCTGATCTGTACAACTTATCAGCTGCTATTTTACTATTAAAAATTCTAGCATTGTTGGGAAAGTAAATCTACCAATGCAAAAAATTCAGCCTCTCACATGCTTCAATCCACATTTCATTTGTAAAATGGGCACAGGAAAAGCTTCTAGATTAAAATAAATAAATAAAAGTAGCTCCTGGTTTATATAACCAGAATTTACTTTTAATCTGTGGTTTAAACACACTTTCCCACATATAAGTAAAATCCTGTAAGACCACTCAAAAATCAAATTGCTACAACTGTGAGGAGATAAAAGCATGCTGCAAAAAAAGAGGGATCTACATGAAAGAGTATATCTACTAGAGCGTCTGTCATCTCTAGTTCCTGCTCTTCCCCAATTATTTATTTCCTGCATTTATATTTCACCTTTCCGCTAGATCTGACCGATGTATCGATCATCCAACACCAGCTTGTAGACCACATCATATGAACCACTTCAAAAAAACGGAACCGGCAGTGTATTGCAAAGCACAGCCTTCAAAACTCCAAGGGGTGCTATAATTATGAGCTCTCTGGCAGGCGGCTGGCTGGCTGTCCTTTCAGCTCACTTTCCCTTCCTATGGCAGAAGAGCCCCACTCCCAGCCTCAGCGCCTCCCCATAACCATGGTGTCTCTACCCAATGTAGGAATCAAGGCTGGGCCGCCTCCTCTTTCTACTTCCAGAGAGGAGTGGAAGGAGTTCGCCCACCAAATGTGAGGGTTTGTCTGCCTCCAAGAGAAGGAATCTGCAGTGCACATAGCACATACCTATTAATTTCCTTGACTGCTCCTTCGTCCAATCTCCATACACACACCCTGTGCAATCTTCAATGACTGCTCCTTCGCCCAATCTCCACCCTCCCCACCCGTTCCATGTTTCAGACATCACAATATATCACTAAATTGCAATGTTTAGTTTGTGATATACCTGGTGACATATCGCGATGTTGAAAACCAGGTATCACCCAGCCTGAGTTTCCACCAAGGTACCAAAGACTGTTTACACAGCTTAATATTTCTGTTAATATTCTGTTAATATAACAGAAACCAATGGTATAGTATTCCCAGCCTGATTTAAGGAGCTGATGGCCCTAGCTACTTGGCCTTCCTGGCTTCTGCATGCAAGTCTACATAAGACACATTGCTCCTGCTTTCCTTTATTGCAGGCTTCCTCAACCTCGGCCCTCCAGATGTTCTGAGACTTCAATTCCCATCATCCCTGACCACTGGTCCTGCTAGCTAGGGATCATGAGAGCTTTAGGCCAAAAACATCTGGAGGGCCGAGTTTGAGGAAGCCTGCTTTATTGCAATACTTTTTGTTCTCTTGGCTAGGGAATCTTAAACAGTGGGGACTAGTGCCCATTGGACTGGTAGGGAGGAAGGCCAACAGCACGTGAAGTCAAAGCTAATGACAGTCAGAACCTCCCCTCATTTCAATGAAGGTAAGGCTGAGACTAAGACTAAGGAGAAGGAAGCTTACAGCCAATGCCACTCTCTAAACTGGTTGTAAGAAAGAAGGGAGGGAGGTGAGAACTGGCCGACTGCAGACTGAGGTTGGTTGGGTAGCTTCCCATTTGACCCAATGGACCAGCCTCCATGACTTTAAAAGAATCTAACAAAAGCTGGATGGATTCTCAATACCGGAAAACTCTTATCAAGCAAAGAGCTAAACTCTTACTTTGTATAAGTAGTTAACATAGCCTTGAAAAGCCAAGAACAATGATTATGTACATGACCTTGTGGATTTCATACTTTGGAAGGTAGTCTTGATCCTGGAAAGCACAACAGAAGACCTTGCTGGGGGGGGGGGGGAAGAGGAGGGGTAAGGAAACCTGATGATAAGCCAGAAGATATTGCTCTCTTTCAATATATATCGTTCATTAAGCACATTCACAGTTCTAATAATTCATAAGATTAAGGAATAAAAAAGTATTTAATGTTTTTTCCCCATGCTCAAAGTGATTTGCATTTCCCTCATTGTTACAATGGGCTACTACTACCACTATGCCTATATTAAAAATGGGGAGCCTGAGGCAGATAGTGACTTGCTGCACAGTGGATTCATGTCTGAGGAAAGATTTGACGTAACCGCACAGCAACAGCTTTAGCAAGTGTGACAGAAGGCACTTAATCAACTTGGGATAAAAGAAGAAACTTCACATTTCTGTAAAACTGTCCATATGCTGTCAGGCTGAAGTAAAGTTCCAAATTTTTAGAAGCAAACACATAATTTTTAAGCACCAGTCATGCAGATAAGAGAATGAAAGATCTTTTAAACATCTGTACAATCAACTGCCCCATATTTTTCCATTTCTAATTCTGATAGATGACCTCCATATAACAGCAGCCTGTGTGTTAAGGTGCTCAAAAAGCCATTCAGAAACACAATTATGTTGAATGCTAACCATTTACATACTGTAATCAAGTTCTTAGCCCTGTCCTCCACAAGCTGTCCAAGTGCAAAAGAAATGGGTGTGGGGAAGGAAGAAAAACATACAAAAGCCTAAAATAATCAATATATTTTGCAACATATTCATATTTTGTGAGCTATGGGCCAGAAATACAATGACTAGGGGGATGTGGTTCTGAAACAATGTGTCAGTTTCCTATGTGGAATTTCCCTTATGGGAATGAAGGGATACAACTTCAAGGGCTAAAAACCAAGGACCTCTTGACTTGAAGAGCAGAACAAAACAAAACACAAGGCAAATCCAGTCAAGAGCAAAGATCCAAGGGGAGGTTTCCAGGGAGCCCTTTGCTGATTTTGTCCAGGGCCCTGATCCGCTTACAGATCTGCAGATCTTCCGGCCCCTTAAATTTCATGGCATCAGCCCACCAAGGCAGCAGCAGCGGCGGCAGCAGCAGGACCGAAGCAGCCGGGCCCCGGATCCCCGAGGTGCGGCACAGCGGGGGCATGAAGGAGCCGGCCCGTGCCCGGGGGCGAGGCGCCCTGTCGCCCTCCTGCCCAGGACGAGCCTTTCCCTGCGCGAGAGAGGCAAGAGGGTCCCGGAACCCCGGCGCCCGCCTCCCAGCCCCTTCTCCCCCCGAGTCTCCCGGCCAGGAGACCCGCCGCGCGGATGCCTCCCCTCACGGACTGCGCTTTCAGGGCGGGCAAGGCAGGCGGCAAGGCGCCCGAGCCCCACGGAGCTGCCGGCGGGACAGGCCAGGGAAAGTTTCCCTTCTCGAGGCCAAGGGGGCGAGACGGGCCGGCCCGAAACTTCTCGCGGAGAAACTTCTCCGCTGCTTCGGGGGCGTCCAAGGGGCCTCCCCCCCCCCCGCCAGGAAGCGGAGGCGACCCCGCCCCGCGGGGAGGGGAGGCGGCGCGGGCGCCAAGCGGCCTCCGGCGCCCCCCCCCGGCCCCCTCTCGCCCCGGTTCGCGTCCCGCCTGAGGCGGAGAACTCTCGGGCACGCGCCGCCGGATAGAAGCAAGGAAGGGAAGTTACCTGGGCGGCGGTCGGTCGGTCGGTCGGGCTGCCTCCCTTCTCCCCTCCGGGCGCCCCGCTCGCCTCACGCGCCGCCCGCGACTCCTCGCCTCGCAACTCAAACTGCCGGCCTCCCTCGCAGGCCCCGCCCCTCGCTCGCGCGTCCCCGCGGCAGCAACCGCCTCCCCGCGCGCGCGCCCGGGCGGAGGGGGAAGAAAGGGGCGTGGCTCCCCGCCTAGTTTTCTCCGTCCCGTTAGCAACGCCGACGCGCCGCTTTCCCTGGAAGGTGACAAAAAGAGGGTCCCGCTCGCCCAAGGGCGAGACTACGATCCCCAGCATGCATTGCTGCTAACCCGCCCTGTGGGTAGGTTTTTTCGGGGTTGGTGTGCGAACTCGCGTATGTGTAATTCTTCCGCTTTCAAAAAATAGTTCCGCTACTGCCTTTATTACAAGAAAGCAGCTAAGGCTTTTTCGGAGGTTTGTTTCTCGAAGGAGGTTATAAAGGGGTGGGGAGAGCGTCTCCGTTGTCACCGGACAATGAATTGTGGGGGGGAGGGGAGAGCGCCCTCGCGGAAGGATACGCGGAAGGGGCGGGGCAACGCGTCCTGCGTGTGAGGAGAGGGCGGAGAGAGGGATGGCGGAGGCCGAGTGGGGGTGACGGGGCAGCAGTCTCGCCAGGGGAGCCCCCCCGCCCGCCCCTCAGCGACAGGTCAGTGGGGGGGGCGAGGGCTGTCGGGTTGCAGCAGCCGGCGGCGGCGCGGGAGGGGCGAGCAGGCCTCGGGGGCGCCTCCCGCCAGGCTCCCCTCGAGAGGGTCTTCCTCCGCCCCGTGACCCCTCCCTCCGCTCCCGCCCCGCCGTGCCGCCTTCCGGCCCTCTCCAAGGGGGCGGCCGCGCGGGGTCCCGGCGGCGCTCGCTCCCGCGGGCTGCGATGTCCCCCAAGTGGGCGCCTTGGCCCGGGGGCCTCTGGGGGAGCAGGAGGCCGAGCAGGGGGCGCCTTGGGCCTGGCGCCTCATGGTCCTCGGCTTGTTCCGATGAGAACCCATCCATATTGTCTTAATGGCTCTGTGAAATGCACCTCGGGGTCCTTGTGCAGCTTCCCCCTCGCCTCAGCTCTGTCCCGCCTTCCCCCCACTTATCCGCCCCGCCAACAACCCTGTGAGGTTGGTTCGGCAGAGGGAGGGGGGGCTGTGCTGCCTCCAGAGGCAATTGGGACTCCTGAGCGTATCCAGTTGCTGCTGAAAGCAGCAGGACATGGTAAGGTGCCAAATTGAAAAGGGGAAATTGGGAGTGTGTTTTTGGCTCTTGCTTTGAATCCACAGCTTGAATTTTGCTACAGTTTTACCTGTTCTGCATATGACAGTGGGTGATGGACAGGTGGGTGTGACTTCAACCAAACAGTATGGGGAGGCATGGTGGAAGAGGTTTCCTGTTGCTGATTTATTGTAAAATAATACATTTTCAGTGGCACTATCTATGTAAAGTTTGTGGTTTCAAAGCTAGAAATATCAAAAGGCCCTTCCCTTTTTAATAATTCATTTTACTTTGTTGTTGGTGTTGTTACATACTAAGACTTCAGCCTTCCTAAATTTAGTTTTTCTCTGGTTGTGTGCAAATAATAGCTTTTCAGAGACCGAACTGTATTGTGGAAAGCCCTTACCCATAATGCACATCATGGATGGTTTGGTCTGCCTGCAGAATAGATGCCACAAGTGCCACAGAAAGCAGGAGTTTGTGGAACGGATGAACCAGTGTGGGAAGGCCTCATGGTCCTGGCTTTGCTGTAGCCAAGCCTCCATTCCTTCTAGCATTGTCCTGTGCTTTGCTGCTGCCTGCTTTGTGGCTCAGAAGATTAGAGACAATATAAACTATATACAGTTGTACCTTGGTTCTCGAACGTAATCCATTCTGGAAGTCCATTCAACTTCTGAAACGTTCGAAAACCAAGGCACGGTTTCCGATTGGCTGCAGAAGCTTCCTGCACTCAAGCAGAAGCCGTGTTGGATGTTCGGCTTCTGAAAAAAGGTTCGAAAACTTACGGTACTTCCGGGTTTTCAGCGTTTGGGAGCCAAAACTTATGAGTACCAAGGTGTTCGAGAACCAAGGTACAAGTGTATTATGGAAAGTTTTTCCCCTGTTTGTTGTTCAGTTGGGCAACTCTTAAGATATCGTAACAAAATTCTGCATGGTAACTTCTGAGCACAAGAAGCAGGTTTTTTGTTTTTGGATACAGTTGGACACCATTTTGAATTAAGATGGTGGACTGAGCCAGTCAAAAGAATTCCCGAGCAATGCTGGGTACGAGACTTTTAGTTTAAAGCAAACTATGGTTTATGAATATATGAATAGCAAGCTGGTGCATACTGCTCAGTAGTGTTGGATTTGCCTCTCCTGGGCTTTGCGATATGCGTGGACCAGCTCTTGTAGTTTGTTTCTCTCCAAACAAACTGCAAGCACTGGTTTGCATGTGACGCAAAGCTGCTGTTTGTTTCCTCTCTGATGTGGTAAAGGGAGGAGGGAATTGAACACTATTGAGCAGCATGTATCATAGCATATTAAACCATTATTTATTTTAAACTGCATTTTAACATTTGAGTGCAAACCAGGTCAGTGTGTAGCAATGTGCTCTGATGTAGCACCGACTTACATTATGGACTTGAAGTGTAATATGCTAATCAGAAGGTCTGCCTTTTTAAAGTTCTCAAAGTTCTTAACCTAGCTCATGGTTGTCATCTGAACTAGCCAGATGTTTAACTAATGATCAATCACAGTCAATCAATCATTTGAAAAATGCTTATTTTTTAAAAATAAATTTCATTTTTCAATTTAACAGTAATCATAATAAATTACATACATACTTATTTTGACTTCCCTTCTCCCCTTCCTTGGTTTCTTATAAAAACATTTTAAAGACTGTATATCCCCCTTAACTTCTTTTGTTTATTACTCTATTTCTTCCAAAATCACCTTTAAACTGCTTGATTTTAAATTAATCCTGCTAACGTATTTTGTTGTTTACAATATTTATGATAATCCATGTATCCATTCTTCGTTAAACAATATTTCATCTTGACTTATGAAAAATAAGACTTCAGAGCCACCTTGCCCCAAAATGGCAACTAGACATCTGCTTTGGTCACTGTAACCTTGGGTTAAGGTGCCATTTGGCACCTAGCTTATATATATGAGTTTCTAATACTGAGCAACAGCCCTCTTTCTTACTCTCCAGCAACTGCTATTCAGAGCCAATATTTATATATTTATTTATTATTAAATTACTACATTTCTATACCACCCTTCATCCAAGGATCGGTTTACAATATAAAAACATAAAAATACATAACATAGCTGCATACCCCCCTCCCATACACAGTATAAAAGGCCATAGATTGTTTAATTAACCAAAGGCAGAGGAGAAGAGTGTTGTTTTTGCTTGACATCTAAAGATATGTAACAAATGTCCCAGGCAAGCCTCCTTGGTGAGAGCATTCCACAAATGGGGAGCCACCACAGAAAAGATCCGTTCTCATGTTGCCACCCTCCAAACCTCTTGTGGAGAAGGCACACACAGAAAGGCCTCAGATGATGATTGCAGGGTCTTGATTGGTTCATATGGAAAGAGACAGTCCTTGAGGTGTTGTAGGCTGGAGCTAATTAGAGCTTTATAGGTCAAAACTGACACTTTGAACAGGACCCAAACACTAAATGGCAGCCAGTGCAACTGGGCCAGGATTGGTTTTGATGGTCCAGGGAACCATCCACTAACAGTGCTTCAGTATGGATTGAGCTTCAGTTTGTTGGCTCTCACCCAGTCCATTACCAAGGCAGTGGTCCAGCCAATGTTAGAAACAGATATGAAAGCTAGGAGCTAAACAGCACCTTAAAATTAGGTTATGGGTACAACAACAGAATGTCTAGGCACACTTTTTTATAATAAGAATACAAAGCTGAAAATGAATGAACTGCAGCTAAAATATTATGTTCATTTTTCACATGGTCTAGTCCTTTCTTTGCCCACCCCCCTAATATTCTTAAGAGGGTCTCTTCTTCAGTCTTCAGAGAATAGCTGGAAATAGGGAGGCAGAAAAAGGTTCTTCTTTTCTTCCACTCTGCAGTTTTAATCTGAAATCTTTGGCATAGTACTGCGCCCAGAGCTCAGAAACTGCTTGCGCTAACGAAATTCCCTGTCACAAAATGTGCCTAGAACAAGGGGAATTTCAAACCCTGGGTCTAGCACATCCACTGCCTCAACTCCATATGTGAAGGAGAAGTAGAGCTGTGTGTCATCAGCATATAGCTGACAACATACCCCATAACTGCAGAAGACCTCACTCAGCATGTAGATGTTAAACAGCCTAGGGCATACTGTATTTTTCGCCCTTTAGGGCGCACCGGCCCATAGGACGCACCTAGTTTTCAGGGGGGGAAATCAAGGAAAAAATATGATTCCCCCCCCCCCCGCAGCTCTGGGAGCAGCGGACAGGCTGCACGCAGCCTGTGCGCTACTCCAAGACCTTCTTCCCGCTTTTGCGGGAGGTGGCGGAATTCCCCCACCTCCCGCAAAAGCCCACAGGAGCCGCGCGCGACTCCTGCGGGCTTTTCGACCAGGAGGGAGAAGGGACTGAAATGGCCAGGCAGTCCCTTCTCCCTCCTCGGGGAAAGCCCCCAAGAGTGGCGCACTCTTTAAAGGCTGTGCGACTCCTGCGGGCTTTTCTATGAGGTGGGGGAATTCCTAGAAAAGCCAGCAGAAGCCGCGCAGCCCCTTTAAACAGCGCACGGCTTCTGCGGGCTTCTGCGGGAGGTGGGGGAATTCCCCCACCTCCTAGAAAAGCCAGCACAAGCCGCGCATCCTTTAAAGAGCGTGCGGCTTTTGTCTGCTTTTGCGGGAGGTGGGGGAATTCCCCCATCTCCCGCAAAAGCCCACAGGAGGGAGAAGGGACGGACTCGGCCAGACCGTCCCTTCCCCCTCCTTGGGGAAAAGCCCCCAAGAGCCGCGCTCTCTTTAAAGGCGGTGTGACTCCTGCGGGCTTTTCTATGTGGGGGAATTCCCCCACCTCCCGCAGAAGCCCGCAGAAGCCGTGCGCTCTTTAAAGGGGCTGCACGGCTTCTGCTGGCTTTTCGACTCAGCTTGTGGGGCTGGCGATGGGGGGAAGCGCTGCTGTCCCCCACCGCCAGCCTCAAAGCCGGGTTGGAGAGTAGCGGGAAGGCGTCAAGCGCCTTCCCGCTGCCTCCCGATCCTCTCGGGCTGGCGATGGGGGGAAGCGCTGCTTTCCCCCACTGCCAGCCTCAAAGCCAGGTCGGAGAGTAGCGGGAACGCGTTGCATGCTTTCCCGCTGCCCCACGTTCCTCTGGGGCTGGCAATGGGGGGAAGCGCTGCTTTCCCCCACCGCCAGCCTCAAAGCACAGACTCTTCTGGCTTCAGCGAAAGCAACGCGAAGCCTCCGGAGCGCAGTCTTCCTAGGCTTCTCGTTGCTATCGCTGAAGCCAAGGAGCCTGCATTCGCCCCATAGACGCGCACACATTTCCTCTTCATTTTTGGAGGGGAAAAAGTGAGTCCTAAAGGGCAAAAAATACGGTAAATGGGAACCTTAGGAAGCCCTTTGTTGAAGGCTCCTCGGGGCCAAAGAGCAACCTCCAAGCATCAGCCGTTGGAAACCATTGACATAGGACCGCAACCATCCCAAAGTGCCACCCACCCTTGACTCGGACAGCCACTCCTGACACGGTTGATGATATTGAAAGCTGCTAAAAGGTTGGAGAGAATTAACAGGGACACATTTCCCCTGTCTCTCTCCCAACAGATTGCCCCTACAGGGCAATCAAAGCAGCTTCTGTGCCAGAAGCAGGCCCAAACCTGTATTGAAATGGATCTAGAGAAACAGTTTTCTCCAAGGGCACCTGGATCTGGTCTGCAAATTTGTCTAATCTTTTTAAAAACTCTGAATTAAGGACCATATTGTGATAGTTTTGGTTTGGTATGAAAAAAAAGGAACCATAGGATAGGCTCTTTGAGTGGACCATTGTAAAATGTTCATTTCTTTTCGCTTAATCTGCCATGGTATATTCTGAGCCAGTAAATACTGTGTCACATTGTACATTAAGAAATCCTGTTATACTGAAATGGATAATAGCCGGCCTATCAAGATCATCGTTTTTGACACAGATTGGCAGCACTTTTCCAGGGTTTTAGGTGAGTCTTTCAGTAGTACCTGGGGTTGATGGGGACTGAACTTGGGGACTGAACTTGTTACCTTCTGCAATGTTTCCCCTATTTATGTTGTGTTACGCTCCTAAACCTGGAACAGTAGAACTGTACAGGGCTGTTCAAAATCTGAGAGTACAGAGCTGGGGTCAGAAAAAGGAGGGGAAAAAACCTGTGTTTTAGTATGATGAGCTTTCATCAAGTGTAGCTAATGCTGCCAGAGCAAAGTTGGAACCTGATGGTTATTTTTGTACAAGTACTGGAATTTTATTTTTGCAGATTTCTTCAGTTTAGACAGCTTAATTCCCTTGCTTTACTTTCAAATCCTTAGGTCCCCAATGGTATGTCAGTTTTTTGTCTCACAAAGCTGTTTATCCATGATTTGCTTTTTTTAGCTGGATATCAGTAAATGCAGCTGGACAATATTTTTTCTACATGAATAGGCTGGCAGATTTGAGTTTCCTTGCAGTGAAAAGTGGTGTGGATGGCAACAGCATCAACAAGAAGCAACCCCTTCCCATCCCTTCTCACTGCAATAAAACAAGGTTTAACAGTTTGGACTAATTCCTTTAAAGGCTGGAGTGGTGTTCTTAAAATGCATGAATGTTTGTGAGAAAACTTCAGGTCAATCTAACATAAAGTGAGGATTAATGTAGGCTTGTGAGAATTCTCCTATGAACATGTTTTAACAGACTGAAAAGAATTCACTTTTGAATCACGCCTTAGTACCATGTTCTGAGAATGAAAGGATGATGATACGTTAAGTGATCTTGGGAATTTTTCAAGGGTCAATTGGATATTCTAATCTGAACTAGAATAGTGAGCACTGAAGCAAAGGGTGTATTAAATATGTGATCTTGTAAATGACCCTTTGAAAAGTTCTTGGCTGAGCTAGCCTCTTGGGTCTCCTAACTGGGCCTTGTAGTATAAAGAATGGAATTTAAAGTGTCATCCACTGTGATTCTAATATTTTCTTCTGAGCAACTGCCACTGTTCCATCTTCCTCACCCTTTTGCCCCATAATTTGCTTCAGCTCACTTCCAAGTATTGCCACATGTCTTGCAGTCACCCGCATGATGTTTGGGAGGGTGCTACTATCTCTAGGTCTTCCCAGAGAGCCATAACTGATAAAGGCTAACTTCAAGAGTTCTGCTTCCTGCCCACTTCACTCCCTTGAGCGTGCATCAAAAACTCCATGTAGTAGAATCTTAGAAGTTTGAATGCTTAGCAGTGTAAATGTGTGTAAATGTGTGCTGTTCAATGTTTATATATTCAAGTAAACATAACAGAGAACATATTATAAACACTGATCCCAATCCAATGTTTTCTCAGCTATACTACTGTGGAATATTTCCTCCTCCCCCTCCCCCTGGCACCCTGTTCTATTGCTGAAGTGAAAAAAAAAACAAACTTGGAAGGAACCAGCTCCTCAGCTACCGTATTTTTCGCCCTATAGGACGCACCGGCCCATAGGACGCACCTAGATTTTTGGGGGGAGGGGGAGAAATAAAGAGGGAAAAATTATTTCCCCCCCCCCAGGCGTGGGGCTGGGGTGGGGGAAGCCCGAGCTTCCCCCGACCCCAGCCCCTAGAACAGGCAGCTCTCCGCAAGCCGTGGGAGCCCGGCGCAAAGTCGCGCCAGGCTCCCACAGCTTGCGGAGAGCTGCGCGAAGCCCGCTCTGGGAGCATGCGGGGCTGGGGGCGGGGGAAGCCCGCCGCCAGCCTCCAAACCACGTCGGGAGACAGCGGGATGGCGCGCTGCGCCTCCCCATTGTCCCCCGAGCTTGCGGGGCTGGCGGCAGGGAGAAGTGGGCTTCTCCCCGCCGCCAGCCTCCAAACCAAGTTGGGAGACAGCGGGATGGCGCGCTGCGCCTCCCCGCTGTCCCCCGGGCTTGCAGGGCTGGCGGTGGGGCTCTCCAGGCTTCAGCGAAAGCCTGCATTCTCCCCATAGGACGCACACACATTTCCCCTTCATTTTTCGAGGGGAAAAAGTGCTTCCTATAGGGCGAAAAATACGGTATCTCTTTGAAATACATTAACAACTTGGGGGGTAGTTTGATCTGTGCATGCACAGATTGAAAGTACTTGCATTGAATGTGATGTGTGATTGAAATTCCATGAGCATACATTGCTGGCCTGTGCATAATGCATGGTGCATTCTCCGTACTCCCCTCCCCTGCTGAAGCTAAGGCATGCGTAAGGACAATTTGTGCTTATTGTAGCTGAGTCACATGAGTGATTTTGCTATAAACATCCCACATAACATAACAACCACCACCTTTATTTTCCTTCTCCTCTCTCCCAAATGATTTGTACCACCTCAAACTGTCAACCCTTATCCTTTATGGATATGGTTTTGGAACTAAAACTAATGTTGGTGACTGAAGAAGACAGTACAATTAGAATTGAGAATCCGCTATGATTAACAGCCTGCTAACACAGACATCTTAAAGAGCTCCATTGCTGCCATGTGATATCTGAGTAGAGAGGTAATTCCTAGGCTACTTGAGTATTTGTTTTTATCAGTTTTCCGAAGACTGATGCCCTGACCTACAATAAAGGTGGCCATTGCAGGTAAAGATTTGCAGACAAAGGGCCCTGTGCTTCATTCTCACTGTCCCTTTGATGTTGATGCCTGGTAGTGCTGATTAGAGGAACGTGCTGTTGGCCGATGGGCTCTTCTGCAGGAGAGCTGTGATCTCTTCCTGAATGGGTGCAAAGCTAATGCTGTGATGGAGCATTATGTGGTGGAGAGGAACTGCTGGATCCTAAATTGCCCCAGTTTGTAGAGAAAGGTCCAGTCTGGGCTTGGAGCTGGTGTGGCATGATCCCTACAAAGCTGCCGCTCACCTTCTGCCCTGACGGATAGGAGCTGGCAGGGCTTCTTATGTGCTGGTGGCTTTGCCACTTCTGTTGTCCCCAGCCACTCATTAGGATTGATCTGCCCACCTACAATGTCCCATTGAACTCAGGTGGACATGGCATAGGAACGCTCTGTAAAACTGGCAACTGGTAACGTTCTACAGCCACTTTGCGCTTTAGTTTGTATGGATTTATTAAAATGTTCTGATTTTAGGAGGAATTGGTGGCTATAATCTGGGCAAAGAAAATGGAAGTTGATCCATTACAGCACACTGACTCACTGGCGAGAATCTTTTTCTTTCAGTTTGCAAAGTCACAGCTTCTGTGACAGGTGAACCTGACAGTTGAAGATGTAGCCTGAAAGAACAGCTGTAAGGGTAGTAGGCACCCTATACAGTAGTGTCAGAAGTGTTTTCAGTGATGAAACAAGGCAAACATGGTAGTCTGAATCAAACCTAACAGTTCCTCTTTCTTATTTTGTCTAGTTTAGCAGGTCATCCGCAAGTACTAGTACTGTTTTGTCTTTTTTTTTTTTAAAGGCTTTTGATTTTGAGGATAAATACACTGTTAAATTGTTGATATGTGTTTGACAGATTAGATACTGATCCTCTGGGAGGAAGAAATACCTTGCTTTCCAGACAAAGCCTTGATACATGTTGTTATATATGCAAATATCTTACAAGTTGAAAACAGTGTGTGCTGTTCTTGAAGGCTAATGCCGTTGATGTAGAAGAATAGCATTATAATTGCTGTCTAGTTTTGTTGGTTTTAACCATTCAACAATAGCAACTATCTGAAGGGATGAGAAATCTCCCCACTTTCCTTCTTTCCAAATGGAGGCTAGGAACACTGTCTGGAGCAGATGATTCTGAGTTGTGTGCTTGTTCTTCTGCATGGTCTTTCATGTTTTCAGGTAATGAGGTTTATAATAATAATAATAATAATAATAATAACAACAACAACAATATAATAATAATAATTTATTTATTTATTTATTTATACTCCGCTCATCTGGCTGGATTTCCCCAGCTACTCTGGGAGGCTTCCAACAAAATATTAAAAATACAATAAAACATCAGACATTAAAAACATCTCTAAACAGGGCTGCCTTCAGATGTCTTTTAAAAGTCAGATAGTTGTTTATTTCCTTGACGTCTGATGGGAGGACATTCCACAGGGCGGACGCCACTACTGAGAAGGCCCCCTGCCTGGTTCCCTGCAACCTCACTTCTCGGAGTGAGGGAACCACCAGAAGGCCCTCAGAGCTGGACCTCAGTGTCCGGACTGAACGATGGGAGTGGAGATGCTTCTTCAGGTATACAATTTATAGAATTGTAGAGTTGGAAAGGACCATGAGGGCCATCTAGTCCATCTCCCTGTAATGCAGGAATTTTTTTGCCCAATTTGGGGCTCTAACCCATGACCCTGAAGTTCAGCATCTCATGTTCTACCAACTGAGATATCGCGGTGCAAGTTTTAATGCTGTGTTTTCATTTAGTGGAGTGTCAGTGATAGAATCATAGAATTTTAGAGTTGGAAGGCACCACACGGGTCATCTAGTCCAACCCCCTGCAGTTTAGGACTCTTTTGCTCAACATGGGGCTCAAACCCATCACCCTGACATTAAGAGTCAACTGAGCTATTCCAGTGAGAGCCATATAATTTTCAAGTAAAGCAACATTTGCTTGCAAGAAGGAAGGTGTTGTTACTGTACTCTATACTTGTGCAGTGGAACCTCGGGTTACAGATGCTTCAGGTTACAGACTCCGCTAACCCAGAAATATTACCTCGGGTTAAGAACTTTGCTTCAGGATGAGAACAGAAATCGTGCTCTGGCGGCGCGGCGGCATCAGGAGGCGCCATTAGCTAAAGTGGTGCTTCAGGTTAAGAACAGTTTCAGGTTAAGAACGGACCTCCAGAACAAATTAAGTACTTAACCCGAGGTACCACTGTATTCTGTACTGTTTATTACAAAACAGATAATTGAACTTATATTTATTTCATCTGCCACTTAAGAGTTTTTAAGGAATGTTAATTTTCTTTTCTTTTTTTGGCGAGTGGGTGGGGAGAATTCTCAAAGTTTATGTAATTCTCGTAGCCACTTGTAGAGTTTCTGAAATTCTGTTCTGAGAGCCTATTCCAGCAAAGCAATTATCAAGGGAGCTATTATAAGGATATGTTTATTAGAAAGGTTTCAAAGCATACAGAAAATAACACGATTGTGGGAAAACCTTTCAACTTGTTCCCTGAGCTTAGGTGCACTGCTGTGAGCTGGAAGAGCATTGTGGGTATTGATATGCAAATAAAGAATGGATTTGAAGCCTTCTAATAGACAGAGTGGGTGGATGATGGAAACTTCAAATGCCAAGAAAATCATTTAGTACATATTCTATACTGTAGCACATTATCTTTTAAAGTTCAGTGTTATTGATTGAGTAGACACTTTCTAGAGGCCCACCTCTTTTAGATCCCCAAGTAACTGTAGTAATGTGAAGATCACAGTGTATAATGTAACTCGTTTTGTTTACATAGAGTGGCTGTAGGTTTTTTGAAGGTGACATATACCACCCTCCATATACCACAAATTGCAAAAAGAACCTAATAAATTCTCTACACAAAGTTGCTCGCAAATTTATAAAGATACAGGTTTGGGTGAACTGCCCCCTCTAATTGAGTAAAAGAGGTTTAGTTTTTACATTTGGTAGAATGAAACTGCAGTCACAACTCTTCTAGACTGCTTTTCCACTTCTGTGTTTTAAATAATTTTTCTTTTGTGCACAGCATTTACCGTATTTCATCTTCAGCTAGATCCTCCACCTGAGTAAGATTGTCTTCCATAAACACGGTTTTAACAAAGAGTCCGTAAGTGACTGGAGGCGGGAGTTGATCACGGTGTGGATTTGCCAAGTGTGCCTTCCTCTTAGCACGTTTCTCCCTTGCGTCCTGAGTTCGAGTGTCTTCACAGTCCATGGCACCTTTGGTAAAGGCTGTTCTCCAATTGGAGTGCTTGCAGGCAAGTGTTTCCCAATTGTTGGTGTTTATACTACATTTTTTAAGATTTGCCTTGAGACAGTCTTTAAACCTCTTTTGTTGACCACCAGCATTATGCTTTCCATTTTTAAGTTTGGAATAGAGTAGTTGCTTTGGAAGACGATCATCAGGCATCCACACAACGTGACCAGTCCAACGAAGTTGATGTTGAAGAATCATTGCTTCAACACTGGTGATCTTTGCTTCTTCCAGTATACTGGTATTAGTTCGCCTGTCTTCTCAAGTGAGGTGAAAATTTTTTTGGAGACATTGTTGATGGAATCTTTCAAGGAGTTGGAGATGGTGTTTATAAGTGGTTCATGTTTCACAAGCGTACAGTAAGGATGGTAGTACAATAGCTTTGTAAATAACCATTTTGGTTTCCTTGCGAATATCCTGGTCCTCAAACACTCTGCCTTCAATCGGGAGAAAGCCGCACTCGCAGAGCTCAGGCAGTACTGCATTTCAGCATCAGTGTTGACCCTTGTGGAAAGATAACTGCCCAGGTAGGAGAAGTGATCAACATTTTCCAACGTTACACCATTGGGTTGGATTTGTGGCGCTGCAGAGGGGTTATTTTGTACTTGTTGGTGCAGTATTTTGGTTTTTGGGATGTTGAGCGATAGGCCAAGCTTTTTGTAAGCTTCTGCAAAGATATTTAATATGATGTATAGAGAGAGGAGTGTCCAGTCTTGTGAGACACAACTACAGTCTGAAGCCAGATGATCACCACATTTGTTGTTTGTGAGATGTGTTCCTTTGTTACAGAAAGTTGAGAGATGTTTTCTCTTTTAAATTCATTGTAAAATTCTGATTTTATTTTAAGATGAAACATTACATTTGGGGATAAACTTTCAGCCTTATTTTAGAGTGGTTGCTAACTTCAGTGCGAGGTGCAAAGGTTAGCAAATGTCCCAACTTTTCCTATTGTTTCTATTCTAACCCCCCCCCCCAAACAATTCTGGGTCCATGCACTGTGATTCTTCAATGGGTTGATCATACAGAAAAGTAGTAAAATATTGTTGCTTCACTAGGACAGTGGATTTTTAAAAATACAAAAAGTGTTTTACAAACATGAAAGGAAAAAATGCCAGCAATGTGTTGGTCTGACCCAGCCTTCCCCAACCTGGATCTCTCCAGATATTTTGAATTACAAGTCCCAGCAGCCACAGCCAGCTTGGCTGTTCTGGCTGAGGCTGATGGGAGCTGTAGTCTAAAGAGAGTTCTCAGTTGGGGGAGGCTGGTATAATCTTATTAGTCTGCGAATAACTATTTAAGGCTAACATGCTGCAGACTAGGCTTCTGCCATCACCTTTACAAGCAATACCACTTCCCCCCCTCTCTCTCCTCTTCCCCTTTAACATCAATTCTGAGAAGAGTTCTGTTGGTTGATTTTCGACTTTTAGCTGCTCCATGAAAGCAGCATTAAAATTTCTCTGAAATCTGAACAGATTTATGTGCTGAAATATTTCCTTAGTTTCCGGTGAGTCAGATGTGTTGATGAATGACCACGCAGCTGGGGAGAAAGCACTTCTTTGCCTCCAAGTGGAACATTGACGATCAAGGGGAGGTGGGTGGCAGAGCAGCTTTAGCTATTATTGAGTGGCATTTTGGTGAGTCATGGACTTGAAACAATAACTCTGGCTTTCCTGTTTCACCCAAATTCCACGTTGTCAGTGGTGCTTATGCTCCCAGTAAAAATGTTGACTCCATATGAGCTGAGGAAAGGTCATGGGTTTGGAGGAATGCCCTTTCTCACGGCTCTCATTCAGACAAAATGATACATGGATCCTGATACTGAGGGCATGGGACAGTGTGAGGGTTGTAGCCTGATAGACAATTCATGGGAAACCTTTATTTCTAATAAACAAATAGAGACACAACATTCTCTTACTTCTGGCAGCCGGGGTGGAGGTAGAGAAGATGCAATAATTCTATAGATACAGAGAAAGCTATTCATTCTAATGAATAATTTGGTTTATAATGTTGTGGAAAACAAGTCATTTGGGAGTAGCATTTAAAGTGGTCACTTCAAGTGTTTAAATGTGGGTTGTCTGTAACAAAAAAAACCCCTTCCAAATAACCACATATATAGCTTGCCTTCAGTGGAAAGCCCATCTAGAGCTGGTGTACAAACCAGAATCCCAGAGCTGGCTATCCGTAGGATCTCCATCTTGTCAGTAGTCTGTTGTCATTTATTAGCTCTTGTTCTGTCACCAGTTTAGGACATGCCCAGCCTCTCCAGATCAATATGTTAAAGAGAAATAGGGCCAGGTATCACTGGCATACTTGTGACATCTTGCCCCAAATCTTCTAAGAACTACTCCCATTAGCTTCATATAGAAATCAGTCGCCACCCCAATCTCCACAGCTTGTGCAAGGTTCCAGGGGTTCCAGGGTTCGTGTTTCCTTTGGAAATGTGGCACAGTGGAGACTGCAGTATCTTTAGGATATATGGTTTATTTACACAATTACTCAGGTTGTGTATGAGCATACTTTGGAGGGGTTCCTAACATTACACTCCAAGCAGGTCTCTTGCTTCTTCCATGGGCACAGCAGCCTTGGATTCAAAACAGAAATCAGCCATGTTCTCTGTCTCCTTTTATAGTCTGTCACTGTTTTTGCTAGCGCTGCACTGCCAGCTGCAATTCTAAAAACTAACTGGTCTTACTGCAGTGAGGGGGGAAAGTATTTGATCCCCTGCTAAATTTGCCCGGGAAAAAACCCCAGAAACCCAGAAGACAAAAGTCAGAGATTTTTTTTTTAAAATAAGATATTTATTAAGATTTTTTAAAATATTACAATAAAAATGAAAAAAAATGACAAAAATACAAAATAAAAATAGTTAAAAACACACAGATTTTCCATTACTTATTTTCCTTTGACTTATTTCCCGGACCTCCTCATACCTCCCTTTTTTGTATTCCACTTCAATCTGTTGGTTCAGCAAATCTTTAAAAGTAATAATATTAAATTTTTACCTATTTATAACCCTTTTTTCATATTCCCTTAAAGCATTACAGCTGGAAACCACTTAATTACTATCCAACATCATTCTAACATTCATTAATTTTACAATATTTCTGTAGATAATCTTTGAATTTCTTCCAATCTTCTTCCACCGACTCTTCTCCCTGGTCTTGGATTCTGCCAGTCATTTCTGCCAGTTCCATATAGTCCATCACCTTCATCTGCCATTCTTCCAGAGTGGGTAGATCTTGTGTCTTCCAATACTTTGCAGTGAGTATTCTTGCTGCTGTTGTGGCATACATAAAAAAAGTTCTGTCCTTCTTTGGCACCAATTGGCCGACTATGCCTAGGAGAAAGGCCTCTGGTTTCTTTAAGAAGGTATGTTTAAATACCTTTTTCAGTTCATTATATATCATTTCCCAGAAGGCCTTAATCCTTGGGCACGTCCACCAAAGGTGAAAGAATGTACCTTCAGTTTCTTTACATTTCCAGCATTTATTGTCGGGCAAATGATAGATTTTTGCAAGCTTGACTGGGGTCATGTACCACCTGTGTATCATTTTCATAATATTCTCTCTTAGGACATTACATGCCGTAAACTTCATACCTGTGGTCCATAACTGTTCCCAGTCAGCAAACATAATATTATGTCCAACATCTTGTGCCCATTTAATCATAGCAGATTTCATCGTTTCATCCTGAGTATTCCATTTCAACAGCAAGTTATACATTCTTGACAAATTCTTAGTTTTGGGTTCTAACAGTTCTGTTTCTAATTTTGATTTTTCCACCTGGAAGCCAATTTTCTTGTCCAAATTATATGCCTCCATTATCTGATAATAATGAAGCCAGTCTCGCACTTTATTTTTTAGTTTCTCAAAACTCTGCAGTTTCAGTCTATCTCCATCTTGTTCCAAAATTTCCCAATATTTCGGCCATTTGGCCTCCATATTGAGCCTTTTCAGAGCTTTCGCTTCCATCGGTGACAGCCACCTTGGGGTTTTGTTTTCCAACAAATCCTTGTATCTTATCCAAACATTAAACAATGCTTTCCTGACAATATGGTTTTTAAATGCTTTATGCGCTTTGACCTTGTCATACCACAGATATGCATGCCATCCAAATACATTGTTAAAACCTTCTAAGTCCAAAATGTCTGTGTTTCCAAGAAGTAGCCATTCTTTCAACCAGCAAAAAGCTGCTGATTCGTAGTAAAGTTTAAAGTCTGGCAGGGCAAATCCACCCCTTTCCTTTGCATCAGTTAATATCTTAAATTTTATTCTGGGCTTCTTTGCGTGCCAGACAAATCTAGAAATATCTCTCTGCCACTTCTTGAAACAGTCCATCTTGTCCACAATTTGCAATGTTTGAAACAAAAACAGCATTCTAGGCAATACATTCATTTTTATCACAGCAATACGACCCAACAGTGAAAGCTTCAAATTTGACCAGATTTCTAAATCTTTTTTCACTTCCGTCCAACATTTTTCATAATTATCTTTAAATAAGTTCCCATTTTTGGCTGTCATGTTAATCCCCAGGTATTTCACTTTCTGACAAAAGTCAGAGATTGATGTGCATTATAATGAGTGAAATAAGTGATCCCTTTGCAAAAGATGACTTAGTACTTGGTGGCAAAACCCTTGTTGGCAGTTACAGAGGTCAGATGTTTCTTGTAGGTGGCCACCAGGTTTGCACACATCTCAGGAGGTATTTTGTCCTACTCCTATTTGCAGATCCTCTCCAAGTCAGTAAGATTTCGATGCTGATGTGTAGCTACTCAAACCTTCAGCTCCCTCCACAGATTTTCGATGGGATTAAGGTCTGAAGACTGGCTAGGCCACTCCAGGACCTTAATGTGCTTCTTCTTGAGCCACTCCTTTAAGGGTGCCTTGGCCATGTGTTTTGGATCATTGTCATGCTGGAATACCCATCCTTGACCCATTTTCAATGCCCTGGCTGAGGGAAGGAGGTGCTCACCCAAGATTTGACAGTACATGGTCCTGTCCATCATCCCTTAAATGCGGTGAAGGTGTCCTGTCCCCTTAGCAGAAAAACACCCCCAATGCATAATATGTCCCCCTTCGTGTTTGACAGTGGGGATGGTGTTCTTTGGGTCGTAGGCAGCATTCCTCCTCCTCTAAACACGGCAAGTTGAGTTGATGCCAAAGAGCTCAATTTTAGTCTCATCTGACCACAACATTTTCACCCAGTTCTCCTCTGGGTCATTCAGATGTGCATTGGCAAACTTGAGCAAGGGGACTTTGCGGGCTCTGCAAGATCTTAGTCCTTCACGGCATAGTGTGTTACCAACTGTTTTCATGGTAACTATGGTCCCAGCTGCCCTGAGATCATTGACATGTTCCCCCTGTGTTCTGGGCTGCTTCATCACCATTCTCATGATCATTTCAACTCCACGAGATGAGATCTTGCATGGAGCCCCAGACTAAGGGAGGTAGACAGTTATTTTGTGTTTCTTCCATTTGCGAATTATTGTACCAACTGTTGTCACCTTCTCACCAAGCTGCTTGGCAATAGTCTTGTAGCCCAGTCCAGCCTTGTGCAGGTCTACATCCTTGGACAGCTCAGTGAGTTAATTAAAGGTAAAGGGACCCCTGACGGATAAGTCCAGTCGTGGCCGACTCTGGGGTTGCGGCGCTCATCTCGCTTTATTGGCCGAGTGAGCTGGCGTACAGCTTCCGGGTCATGTGGCCAGCATGACTAAGCCGCTTCTGGCGAAACCAGAGCAGTGCACGGAAACGGCGTTTACCTTCCCGCCGGAGCGGTACCTATTTATCTACTTGCACTTAGACGTGCTTTTGAACTGCTGTAATTACCTCTCTGCTCAGGGCAGGGCTTCATCCATTTGTTGGCTGGCACATTCTCTGCCTCTTAATATTCTGCTTTGATGGCTCACCTCCAAGGCTTTGTTCCCATAATGGCCCACGGTCAGTGAGCTATCACCAGGCTGGCGTGGCTCTTATTTTTAACATAAGCTGTTTGGCACAGTTTAATTCAGGGGTCGGTAAACTACAGGCCGCAGGCTGGATCTGGCCCGTGGACGGTCAGTGGATCGGCCGATTCTGTTTGTTAATTTTGTTCTGTTATTTCCCCCCCGGCGCTGCCATTTTTTCCAGCGTCATCCCCCCCCCCACACCGTGGTGCCTCCTCCTGGCTTTTCCCCACCCTGTGTAGTGGAGGAAGGGAGCTGGGCTGAGCACCATTTTGGGCAGCGCTTCTCTGAAGCCAGCCAGCCCTTTCGGGCCGCTCGTCCTGCCGCCGCCAGCCTCTGCCACTTGCAAGGGCAGGCGTTTTGCAGCCTCGTTTTCTTGGAGAGTTTGACTAGGCGCTTTGCGGGAGCTTTGCGCGCATTACTTGCATTGCTCAGCTTGTGCTTTTGCTCTCTCGCTCTCCTCTCTCGCTGCTTGCCTGCCTTCTCCTGCTATCTTTGGAGGTGTCTTTCAGGGGATGAGCCGGTGGGTTCTCAGTACTTGGGAGGCTGTGGCAAACCGGAGTTTGAAATGGACCTTTTTGCCTGGTGGCGCATTTCCTCGTCAGCGTTCGTGGTCCAGGAGAGAGGGTGGCGGCCTGCTGTTGTTTTTGGAGAGCTCGGGGGGGGGGGGGAGTGGCGGCAGGCATTGTGTGTGTTTAAATTCCTGCTCAGGAAGAGGCTGTAAAATGAGCCACCAGGAAAACTTCCTCCCCTTTCCCTGCTCTTGCTTTCGGCCCTGCCTAAAGTGATACAAGGTCCCCGAGAGCTCTGGATTTGGCTGACCAGGGAAGGCACCGAGGCTAAGGGGAGTTCAGTGCAACCCTCAATCTCAGCCCCCTCTTCAAATATCCCGGGCATCTCCCCCAACTTTTTAAACTGCGGCAGATCTGACGCTTTTCAGCTATCCCAGATGATATATTTTGGAGACCTTTGGGGTTTGGCTTTTCCCCCTTTTTTGTCCACTTTCGTCCCTCCACTGCCGGCACCGCCAGCAGCACCATAGGTAGGCAGGGGGAGGGGAGGAGCTGGGGCCCCCTTCAAAAAAAGTTTGCTGATCCCTGGTTTAATTCCCCAAACCTTGATTAATTTTAACTTTTGTTGGACCCAAGAATTTAGGGTGTCTCACACCCCACAAACTCATAACTATATTAAATAACATTGGGGACAAAATCATGTTCCGTGGCACTGCACAGTTCAGCTGTCAGGGGCTGAGGCACAATCATCCAATACTACTCTTTGGAACTGGTAGAAGCAAAACCATCATAAAAGGTGCTCCCAACCCCTCCCTCCTAGAGGCTGTACTTCAAAAATCACTGGGGGAAAATCCAGAAGATTTGTACTCCCCCTTTTCCTCATCCAAACAAGTCCTCCATCAGGGAGACCAAAAATTAGTTCTCTTCCAAAACTGGGCCTGAGCCCAAACTGGAATGGGTCCAGATTATCATTTTCACCAAGGAACACCTGCAGCTGAACCACTACCATCCTCTTGAGCACCTTGTCCCCCACAAAGGTGTCTCAGTGACAAGGTGGTAGTTAGTATAAATCTTTGTCTAGGGTGGTTTTTTTTAGTGCTCACACCACTACCTCCATCAAGGAAACAAGGAACAGTGCATGAAGTAATGGCACATTCACCACACTCTGGATCCACTTGATCAGCACTCTGTGACTGGCATGAATATGCCAGGATGGGCACAGGTTGAGAGAGTCTTGTCCCATCTCAAGCCTCAATACTGAAACTGACCCCACAGATACAGATAGGTAGCCGTGTTGGTCTGCCATAGTCAAAATAAAAAAATCCTTCCAGTAGCACCTTTAAGACCAACTAAGTTAGTTCTTGGTATGAGCTTTCGTGTGCAAGCACACTTCTTCAGATACCCACAGAGTTGGACAGTTTAGTATAGCAGACTTATAAATGGTGTCACTCAAGTCTACATGATTTTTGTTTTCAAATTGTCTTACAAAAATTTTCACAGAGGGCCTCTGATGGCTTCCAGACTGGGTTAACTGGGGTAGATGATTGAGGAGAATAAAAATAAAGGCTCCAAATACAATTTATTGAGAATAGGGTGAAGCAGTGGATTCCTGGATAATTACTGTGTTCATATGTGTCATTAGCTATTATATAGCCTTGGGCTCGCACATTCCTCACTCCCCTTAATGTGTGATTGCAGTGGATGTGTCTAGGAACTGGGTGAACAGTTTTCCTGCCATTAACAAAAAGAGAGAGTGTTGGGTAGGGTAATAAAGATGGGAGTAGCAATATGTGGTGGTTGGCTGAAATAGAATTCTACAGATGTTTGGCAACAGTTTCTGGAGTCTGAATATTAATAGTATTGTCGGGGCTTGATATAAACTCTGGATATCTCTGAGCTTTACATTCCTTTCCCTGGAGATTAAGCAAATCTGAAGCATGCTGTCATTCAACTCCTCTGAAATTGCCAGAGAGTTCTTGGGCAACTCTAACTTGCCATGACAGCTATTGTTACTACAGTGGTACCTTGGGTTACATACACTTCAGGTTACATACGCTTCAGGTTACAGACTCCGCTAACCCAGAAATAGTGCTTCAGGTTAAGAAGTTTGCTTCAGGATGAGAACAGAAATTGTGCTCCAGCGGCGCGGCAGCAGCAGGAGGCCTCATTACCTAAAGTGGTGCTTCAGGTTAAGAACAGTTTCAGGTTAAGTACGGACCTCCGGAACAAATTAAGTACTTAACTTGAGGTACCACTGTACATGCTTCTTGCTGCTTTTCTAATGAGGACTTTGTTGGACTTCGTTTGGAGGTACACCAAAAAGTTTTTAAACATCACACCCTAAGTTTATGATTCTAGATTCAGGTAGGTAGCCGTGTTGGTCTGACGCAGTCAAAATAAATAAATAAAATTGTCTAGTAGCACTTAGTTGGTCTCTAAGGTGCTACTGGACAATTTTTTAAGTTTATGATGTTCTTCAGAAGTTACAATTGCTTGGAAGCAAGGTTTTATTGTCTTTTTGCACAAACCCAAATATTTCTAATAATGTTTGAGCAACACACTTATTCTAGAACAATCGTATTATTTGTAGCCCTTGTAGGTTGAACATCTATTTTTCTGTTGTTTCATTCTGAGTTGGTAATATTTGTTAAGTGCTTGTGCAGGTTCAGATAGAGCCTGGGGTCCCCAAAGGACTGCCTGTTCCATCATAAACTTCTCTGTCAACTGAAATCTGCTTTGGAGACCCTCCTGTATGTCCCCATTGCTGGCTTTGTTGTTCTGTTTTCTGCTGAGCTGTTCAGGTGCCAGGCTGAGCATTGAAAAGCAGATACAGCTGAAGGAAGAAGTAGGAAAAAGCATTTCTCTTCAACTTCCTCCTTCAGGTCTGCATAATTTTTTAGGGGGTGGAGGGCAGAATGTAACCACCTTTCATAGTGAAGAGGGCGGGCGTGGGTTTTTTAAGAAGCTTCATGGGTGTCAGGAGAAGTCCTCAAGGGCACCACTGCACCCATGTGGCAACACCAGTCTGATACTAAGCTGATAAATATTGGAAAGCCAATAAATATTAAATTCAGCAAAGGCTCCTAAGGCCAAAGTGCACATTCACAGAGGAGGCTGCCTTTTGCTTCTCTGCAGGATTTATCTTCCTGGTCTTGCTGCCTTCTAGTCGCCCTTTCCTGGCGGACTGGTAATTGTGCTACCTTTGTGCACTGGTTGTGACTGGATGATTCAATCCTTCTTGTTGTGCTTTTGCCCCAAAATTACTCAAAATTACTCCAAAATTACTGAGAGCCAGTGTGGTGTGAGAGCCAGTGTGGTGTAGTGGTTAAGATCGGTAGACTCGTAATCTGGGGAACCGGGTTCGCGTCTCCGCTCCTCCACATGCAGAAAGCTGACCTGGGCTAGTCACACTCCTCTGAAGTATCTCAGCCCCACTGTTTATTGTGGGGGAGGAAGGGAAAGGAGAATGTTAGCCGCTTTGAGACTCCTTCGGGTAGTGATAAAGCGGGATATCAAATCCAAATTCTTCTTCTTCTTCTTCTCTTCCTCAGTGGAGTTTTCCTGTTGTTCAACCGCATGAGTGCCTAATATCAATCAAGGGGCATTCCATTTGCATTCAGAGGATGCACATTTCTGAGACGAAGTAATTATTATTCTCTTTTATGGTAAAAGTTTTCAGGAAGTAAAACAGGTACAGCTAAGTTAGAAGAAAAATGTGCCTCAGTTGTTCAGAGAAAGCTGACTTGCAACCTTAGGGCACTTTTTATGTGACCCAGAAGCTTAGCATTTTGAGAGACCCTACTGTCATTGTGTCAAAATTTAGCTGTCATAGTTACTGGGGCAGAAAAAATTACTAGAGGCTTGTAAATTGTGCTAAGTAAACAGAAATGCAGGTCATTATGTTGTTCAGTTCTCATGATCTATTGAAGTTCATAGGTCAGGATTTTTTAGTTAGTGACAAATTATCTGCATTTTTAGCAGGGGTGAGGATATTAAGGCCTGGGAGCCAAATGCAGTCCTTCAGGCCTTTCAAACCAGCCTTTGGGCTTCCTCAGCTCTTGCGGGCTGCAATGTGTCTTGAACTGTAATCATGGCCTTTGACACTTGGAAGGCATATTTTTAGGACCCACACTATTCTTGTGATTGTAATTTGTTTTAAATTGATATGACTTGCTCTGGAACCTTGGAGTGAAGGGCAGGCAGATCAATATGATGATGATGATGTGTGTGTGTGTGTGTGTGTGTGTGTGTATATATATATATATATATATACACCCACCCACCCACCCACCGTATTTTTCACTCCATGAGACGCACTTTTTTCTTCCTAAAAAGTAAGGGGAAATGTCTGTGCGTCTTATGGAGCGAATGCATGGTCCCTGGAGCCGAATTGCCCAGGGGCGAAAAGCAGATCATGCTTTCTTCTTCTTCTTCTTCTTCTTCTTCTTCTTCTTCTTCTTCTTCTTCTTATTTTTGAAAGAGGCAAGTGGGTGTTGAAACAAAGCCGCTGATCAGCAAGTGATCGGGGACAGAGATGAGGCTGCTGGTAAAGGAGGCTGCCTGGGGTGGGGGAGGGGGGGGAGAGACAGCGAACTTGCAAGGAGAGGAGACAGGAATAGGAAAGCAATGAGGGGAGAAATTAGAAGAAAAGGAGGAGGAAAAAACTGCTCCAGCTCGGGGAGGGACGCGATAAAGGAGGCTGCCTGGGAGGGGGAGGTAAAAGCCCATGGATCCTCAGGATTTTTGCATTGAGTCATCCCAAATTCACCATCACATCACATAGCATGTCCATGGCTACAGCCTGCACCAAAAAAACCATGCATCTACTGTTTCCTGGGGCCGCAGTGGCGCAAAAACATGGTTACAAAGCACGGATCCATATGGATCCTCAGGATTTTTGCATTGGGCTACCCCAAACTCACCGTCAAATCACATGTCTGTGGCCACAGCATGAACCACAAGAATCATACATCCACTGTTTCGTTCAGAATATTTTTTTTCTAAAAACTAGGTGCGTCTTATGGAGCGAAAAATACAGTGTGTGTGTGTGTGTGTGTGTGTGTGTGTCTACACACACATTCTGCGCTGCTTTTGAGAGTGGTGTGCTGAGCTCTTGGGTGCCTAGGCTTGTGGACCACCTTGGGTCACCCCCAAAGGTAAGTGCCCCCAGCGGTGCCCCTCCCCTCCTAAGCACGCCACGATTCATACGTAATGCAAAAAGTCAAAATGTTTCTGCCATGAAGTACATGGGGGTTTGGGGTTTGTTTGTTAAACATCTCAGGTGTATTGGGGGTAGGAAAACAGCACTCTCTCTGGAATCTACCGTAGTCATAGTGAATAGTGTGCTATGAGCTAAAACAGGTCTGGGAATGAGACTGAGATGGATTCTGAACAAAGATATGAGAGAGAGAAGCTAATGTGCCTTCTTTTAAAAAAATATTCATATATATCTGCAAACTACCTTATTCACTAGCACTAGCCTACAAAACTCAAATGGCTAGGCAAGATTTGCACCATTAGCTATGGAGTTGTGCACTGTGTGAAGGGGTTGAATTAACTTTGCTGTGATTAAACTTTAATGTTTTGTTGCTGTTCTTTCCTTCAGTGTGGTTGTTGACAAGGGACTCATTTCCAATTTTATATTGTCTGAGGCTATTGGCCACTTTAGTGAAGAAAACTCAGTAATACCATAAGTGGGATTAATTAGTGCAGTATAGTGATTTTCATCTGCTCAATTGTATTTAGCTTGATTGGATTCTTTCCCCCCATTTTCCTTGTAATTTGAATATTTATCTAAGGGGTTGTGAACCTGTGTATGGTGAACGTGCTGCTTTAGCGTACAATTCTGTTCAAATTGTGTCCCCCTTCCCTTCCCTCTCCTCTCTCAAGCTGTGAACCACCTTCTCTTCTTAGTTCTCAGAAAGCCTACACTTTCAAGCCATTCATAAAAATAAGCATAATGCCTTTCTATAGAGGGAAGCATATTTTTGTACCTGTTCCCAGTTCAGAGCTCTTTGGTATGCCAGAAAGGAAAAAAAAAGAGCTGAGCTTTCAGGAAGAGAACACGCATATAGGAAATAAATTCTTCCTGCCTACCCAAAGGGTTTTTGAGCTCAGCCAAATAGTCTGTACTTCCATGTATGTCTTTTTAGTCTGTCTGCTAGCACTGAGTGTTCCATTTTCCAAGTGACTCACTGTGAATACTCACTTTTGGGGGAGGTAGTGGAGGGAGGAAGCAGAAGAGTGGCTTATTACACAGATTATTCCGCAGATATATTTGGCCTGATTTTAAACATATGGGCTGCAATCATGTCTGTTGCTGTATCTCTTCTTTTTCTAACACCCCCCCCCCCATGCAGTCTTAGGCAAAAAACAATTTGGCTAATGCTGCTGTGACATTCAGTTTTGGCACTAGTGCAAAGCTTGCATCCTCCCACCCTTTCAATGAACATGCTCTGCCTAGAAATTCTGTTGCATGTACCAGCGTGTTCAGTTGCTTGGAAATGGGATTCTAAAGCCAGGCTCTGGTGCTTCGCAAGGTACTTTATTTTTTAATAAGGACAAAAAAAGTGCGTGACAACCCTTCAAGTTGGCACAGGTTGCAATCGGAAGTGTAGACTGTTCTGTTTTCCAGCCATGACTGATGCTCTTTTTTCCTGGGTCAGCCATGTGGTAGTCTGGGCCAGTCTGGGCCAGCTTGACCTGGAAGGCTCATCATTTTTTTCCAAAGTATCAATGCAAAAAAAGACATTGGTGTTTCTAGACTAAAGTTATTGTAATACATTTTTGCATGCAAATTTTATTTCAGTAGTGAGCCATAGAAAGAACACGAACTGCTCAGTAGCCCCCTTCTGCAAGAGGATGCAGGTTTAAAGCCACATCCGTGCTCAGCCCCCTGGCCTCCCCCCCCCCTGCAGAAGGCTGGACCAGTTGAACAGAAGCAGGAAGGTGTTGGGGTCTGTCACCTTAATTGCCATATTTGGGCGGAGACTGGAGCACAGCAGTGAGTGACCATTGAAAAAGGCAGTTGAAAAGCCTCTGCAGAGAAGAGCTGCTTCTCTGTGTTGGCATCTTTGCCCTGAGTCCATATGTAGCTGCTCCTGCCCCCTTTTCCTAAAGAGAACATTAAACTGTCAAACTCCCATGTCATACAAGATAGGCTAGTAAGAGTATCTTTATGATAGATTGAATTGTTGTAAGACGCTCTGGAAGCCAATCCTGGCTTAAAAGTAAGGTTTAACCCACCCTTTCCCAACTTAGTTCCCTTCACATGTTGGTTGACTTCAACTCTCATCCGTTTCTGCCAGCATGGCAATAGTCAGGGAAGATGAAAGCACTAGTCCAAAACATATGGGGGTGCCAGGTTGGAGAAGCCTGCTGTAAATAAACGACAGGTCTTTTTTTTAAAAAAAAAAAGTAGGAGCCACAGTATATCTCAGACTTAAAATATAGTAAACTCTATTTACTGTTAGTACAATAGAGACCTTTAGGGGTTTTCTTAGCTTGAAATACAAGGATTATAAATAAAAGTCACTCCAAGCTAAAATCAAATAACCAACTGCAAATTGATTGCCTGTCTCATGATCAATCTTTTATTAGCTCTCTGTTTCTCTAATAATAGAAAGGGTTTGCTGTAGAAACTTTCTGAATCCAAATGAGAGATACAGTCATACCTCAGGTTGCGAACGCTGCAGGTTGCGCGTTTTAGGATTGTGGACTGCGCCGAACCCGGAAGTACCGGAATGGGTTACTTCTGTGTTTCAGCGCATGCGCAGAAGCGCAAAATGACGTCACACGTGTGCACAGACACAGCACTGTGGGTTGCGAACGCTGCGGGTTGTGAACGGGCCTCCCGCACGGATCACGTTCGCATCCCGAGGTATAACTGCATTTAAGTTCCTTGGTGTACCATAAAAATAACTTAGGACATATTTTGTTTATCTCCTAAATAATTGTTTTGAAATGTTTTTCAATTGTAAAATTCATTTTTATAATTTTCTGCGAGAAGAGATTCTTAGAAAGGGAAGGGAAGGTGAAGGAAGCCAGAACAATTGTCTCAACTCCTCCTGATTGTTCCTTTTTGTTACATGTCTCTCATCTTAAATATCAATCTGGGCACCAGCTCTCTCTGGTATATATGTAGCTGGCATAAAATCTGGTGATACTCTTGCTTTTCCTTAGCAGCAGAGTCAGGCAGTCATGACTGCAGGGCTTTTAAAGGGTTGTTCTTATAGCATACTAATGAAAATATAAAGTCAGTGCCTGGCTATACTTTTGGGGGCCAAAGAACAAGATCAGGCAGCTTGTTCAGCATGGAAAGGTGTAATGAGAATATTGTGGCCCAGAAGATGCATACAGGCAGCTCCTCCACTTGCATGTGATCTACTTGCGCACAACCGTGCACACATGCAGTGCTGGTAACCTGGAAGTGGAGGAAGAGAGCTGGAAAGTCCTTGTGGCTCACGAGGAGACCCTCCCCAGAGCTCAAAGACTTTCCAGGGTGCTCCCCACTTATGCACATTTCACTTATACGCCCCCCCCAGGGGTCCGGAATATAACCCACATCAGTGCGGAGTTGCCTATATAATTCTCATGAGCATATTGGGTATCATACTGTTGCTGGTTGAATTCTGCAATATAGTCTTAATCTTGAAATAGTTGGACTTAAAAAGAAGGAAATATTCTTTAAAAAATATTGATATGCTGCATCTGGACATGATGCTTAACAGTAGTTTTGTGTGCTGTGAATAAGCCACAGCAAACTTTGCTCTCCCTTCTCCTCCCACATGGCCAGGAGGTTACTTCAGAAGTTTCCACTTTTGTTTAACTATGGTTTGTTGCTTCATCCAAACTGACAAAAAGGCTACGATTAATTATGGTTTGCATAATAGTTTCAGGTTGACTTTGTTTTAAATCATCAGTCATCAGTTTCATGAAACAGCAAACCATGGTTTAGCAAAAAGCAGAAGTAAAACCATGTGAACTCCTGTCCACACAAGAGAGGAAAAAGTAGCTCATGAACCTGATGCTTGCCGCAGCTCATTGTAATTCATTTAATTTACACTGAACTGGGGTTTGGCATGACGCTCAAACGCAGCTGTAGACACGTTTAAGCAATGTGAAAAAAATTAATGGATTTCTGTGTTTGGTCATTTTCAAGTCACAAGGAGTAGAAACATTTAGAATTATGGATATATGATGAGTATGCAAGTGGGATGCCCCCCCTAAATAATTTTTATTAAAGATTTCGTAGTTTACAAAAGCATGTGCATTGTCTTTTTTCAAGTTGTGTTTTCCACAGATCAGTTTCATTTGTTGTGAGACATTCTACAGATCAGTTTCATTTGTTGCATGCAGTATTAGGCTGGGAAGGAAAGAGGGGGGTGGGTGGGGGTGGGTTAGTTAAACTGAAAACATAATCAAATCACAATTGAAAATGTAGGTGCCCATTGATGACAATATATTAATAATACCAAATACCAAATCCTACCGCTTTATTCCTGAGTGAGGATTATGAAGCGGGATGGGGGAAAACTTCTCTGTTTGGTGAGAGCAGTGCTGACAGTTTGTGAAAATGGGCCACCGGAAATGCTTTGGAGACCTTGTTTTGAATTGTGAAAAACACTTAAAGCATAGAGCCCAGCCAAATCATTTGGGCATATATTGCACTGGCAGGCAAATTCAGGCTCTTTGAACAAATATCAAAATGGGCTGTAGTGGTTTTGATCAGTGAAATGAAGAAAGGAAGAACACTTGCTTTAGATATTTTTCTGGCCTTAATTAAAATCGCACAGTGCTTCTGTAACATCTTTGAAGGTGATGCATGTATGTCAGATGGTAAGTGGCTGCAGAAATCCTTCTAAAGATTTAAAGCCAAAAGCCCCAAGGAAGAGCAGAATTAAATATGGGAACCTACAAGGATATTACATCTCTGCCTGCAAACAGAAATCTCTCCAGTGATGTGAGGTAGAGCTGCTGAGGACCTTGTGTATCTTTGCAAAGCAAAAAAGATTTTCCTGCCAGACCCTGTTTTTGTGTTAATCCCAGTACATAAAGTCAGTCCTAACTGAGTGGCTTGTCAGCATTATCAGGATCTGTGCGTTTGAAGCCTGGTCCATCCTGTACGTATGGCTGATTTTTGCTGCAAGTATGAGGTGACTGTACTATGGCTGTCTTGTGTGCCCAGTTTAACATGGCACCACACTTTGTTGGGAACCAAAGGGGCCATTGTTATGCCTCCCTTCCCCTGTAGGTGGAGTGTCCATAGATTGCCTATTTAAAATGCTGCCTGCGTAGAATGTTAAGATGCCTTGTAATCTTCCATGTACAGAGAGACTTGGAAAGAAGACTTGCTAAATCGTGTACTCATGGGCAGATAAAGGGATGCTCTGTTTGCACAAGATGTTACACTGTCTTTGGGAAGGCAGGCATGTTGGCTTATGTTGCTGGCAGCTATGGAAGCTGGCAGCTAGGCTGGCCTATCTGGCATATAGCCAAACCGGTTGATAACAATGCCTCCAATTTTTTATGAAATATGTATATCTGTTTGTTTTTTTTAATAATATTTATTAAGAATTTTAAAATTACAGAAAAAACAAAGAGAAAAAGAAGAAGAAAGACAAGGGCAATCAAACAATACAAATCGATAAAAATCAAAATCAAAAAACAAAAACAAAACACATAACACATCAAAATCAGAAAACAGAAATAAACCACAAAAATTTAAAAACAGATCCAATATTCCCAAATCCTTAATTGTCATTACCTTATTTCATCGACCTCCTCACACCTCCCTTTTTTGTATTCTAGTTATTAATTATCACAGCAAATCCTTCCCATTTTTCATAATATTCTGTCATTAAATTACCTTAATCTATTTTAACCTTATCTTACTATAAAAAACCCTAAAACTTAAAACTTAAATCTTATTTATGCCAATTTCTCATAACCATAGCATATTCTTGCATAGTTCTTTTTAACATTTCTGCTAAAGCCAAATAATTTCGTTCCAACATTTTTCTAATACTCATTAATTTTACAAAACAATCCTAAATAATTTTTTTTAAAAAACTTTCTTCCAATCTTCATCCAACGTCTCTTCCTCCTGGTCCCAGGTTTTGTCAGTCCTTTCTATCTCATCCATCTAGTTCATTAACCTGGTAATCTTATGTCCGAGGCCCTTAAGTCTCTTCCATGTCCCTTCTGCAGATCTTCTTCATATTTATACGTGTACTTTACTTTGTCTCCTGGTCCTTTCACTCGTGGAAACTCCAGCTTGACAGTATTTTTGTCCCTTCTCGACAGATCAGCCCCTTTTCCATTAGTCCACACTGAATTCCATGTGGTATTTAAAAGCATGTTTCAAGGTCCTTCCAGAGTTGAGGACCCCCACAACCCCAAACTCCTCACGGCCAATTGCCAGACTTGAAAAGTCAAGACATCCCTGCATAGGGGGGTCTATCCAGCCCCCCATCTCCAAGCCAAACAAAACTCTATCTCTCCAAATCTGGCTTTTTCCAAGTTCATTTGTCAGATCCAACAACTCATGTTCCTGCTGGGCCACAGCTCCCTCCATCTCTGCCACCCGAGGTCCAGCAACAACCTCCTCCCTCATCTGATCTGTCAGAGCACACTCCTGAGTTGATTCCTGGGTGGGTTCTATATAGATACCCACTGCCTGTCCAAAATTTCTAATCGCAACAGTCATCAAATCCGTCTTCTCATGTAACTGTTCCAATAAAGCACTTGTCTTGCAGAAAGCACGCACCAGAGCCTCTGAGTACATTGTTATGCAAGGTCAGAAGTCTGTTCCCATGATCTTAATCTGTTGCAGCTGCGAAGCTCCCCAGTTCAAATTTAATAACAGTTTCACAAGCTCCCTCTAGGGGAAGAACTTCTATTTGTATCCATCTCTTTTCTTCTTCTTTTTTTTAACAGCAGATCTAACAACAAAGTTTCCTTTTTCAGATATTTTGTCAATATTTGTTCCTTTAAAATGCGAAAGAGAACAATGGAATCACTATGTTTCTCTTCTTTTAACTGTCTGTCAAAAACATTTGTCTATAGTCAATGAACTTCCCAAAAACGTCTGTCCTGACACCCCGCTCCCAGGTTCAAGATGGTGGAAAATTACTTTTCTTTACACTCTCTTCTGCAGGTTTAAACAATCCGGAAAAAATCCCCCCTCTTCTCCTGCTTCCGAAGGGGGTTCAATAATTTTAGATGATGAAAGTTGATCCTTTACAAACGATTTTCTAAACTCTAGTTTGCCATGTCTTTGCTTTAATCTATCTATAAGAAACGGAAGGCTGACTTCCTGTTTAGACCTTCCCGCTTCAGTGCCAAATTAAGAGGAATTTCTTAATCCAATTTTCCGTTCTACTCACAGATCGTTGTTTAAAGTCCAATTGTCCAAATTTGATCTGCTCACGGGTAGTTGTTTTTGTAGCCAAATTGTCCCAGGAAAAAGGTAGCGCTCTCCGGCAACGGCTGTGCGGCTTCGCTCCACGGAAGAAGCAGTTGACTCTCAGCACTGCGCCACTAGCCCCTCTTCGCTCCGGAGCCCGTAATTGGGTTCCTTTACGAATTGGGGGGGGCGCGAAAGGTGCCCGCCGAGTCCCATGGTCACAGGCTTCATTCGCCTGTGATTTTTTAGAGGGTCCCCGCTTCGCCGTAGCGGAACAGACCCGTTTTCCGTGGAGCCAGTCCCTCCGGATCAGAGGGAATCCGCCATTACCGATGGCGCCACCCCGGAAGTCCGATGAAATATGTATATCTGAGCTCTGTACCTAGGTACCTTTTTGCCACTGAAAGTAGAGGCACAACTATCATTTCGATCTCCAGCTGCTGAACTGTTTCCATAAATGGCCATAAATGGTTGCTAGCTAGATGTGCTCCCTAGGAGAGATGCTTTTTGCATGTTTAACCTTAGTACTGTTGTGGATACCAGGAGAAGTAATGAAAACATTTCTCCCCCAATTTTATTTCTCTTTTAAGCAGAACCAACTTCCATTTCCCACCAGGCACAGAGCCAGAAAGCTTGTTGTCTTTGAGTTTAATGGTAGAAGGAGCATGCCATTATGACAATGCAAAATAGCCCAAATCTAAAAATAAATAGTTGGGCATTTTAAAGTAGTGATTTAATACAGCCTTGTATTGAAACTCATCCAATAGCCCTAAGTGACCAGGTATTCCATGTAGAGAAGTGAGTGAGCTGGCAAAGGAGGAAGAATTGCTCAATTCCTTCTCTGTCTACTTGGTTTCATTGCTGGCCCATCCCTCAGCTGCCCTTCCCCTACTAGCCTTCTAAGAGGCAAGCATCTTTCATTTCTATGGTGGTCACAGATGTGTGTTAGGAAATCCCTCTTCTGCAGCAAACAGGTAAACACTTCTGGGCTTACTTAAAATCTTGATTTAATACATAAATTTCATACAAAAAAATTGCAAAGTGCCCATTAATTTGTTCTCATGCCTGCGGTTTGTGGGCCAAGCGCTCACACAGCCTCTTTAAAGAATAAATTACCGTATTTTTCGCTCTATAAGACGCACCCGACCATAGGATGCACCTTGTTTTAGAGGGGGAGAACAAGAAAAAAAAATCTCTCCCTCTCTGCTCAGCGCCCCTTTAGCGAAGCGGCAGGAGAAACGGAGCCCCTTCCATTTCTCCTCCCACTTTGCTGAAGGGCGCTGTGCAGCTCTCCCTCTCTGCTGAAGCCAGGAGAGTCTTGCTCTCCCGGCTTCAGCAAAAGGAACCCGAAGCCTTTGGAGCACAGCGTGAGGTCCCGCTGCGCTCCAAAGGCTCCAGGCGGCTATCCCTGAAGCCTGGAGAGCGAGAGGCGTCGGTGCGCACCAACCCCTCTCACACTCCAGACCTCAGCGAAAGCAACGCGTAGCCTCCGGAGCGTGGAGGGAGCGCTCCCTCTGCGCTTCGGAGGCTTTGTGTTGCTATCGCTGAAGCCAAGGAGCCTGCCTTCGCTCCATAGGACGCACACACATTTCCCCTTAATTTTTGGAGGGGAAAAAGTGCGTCCTATACAGCGAAAAATACGGTATCTACATATTTTTCTTATTTTCAAAGGGTGTGCTGAGCTATGCCCCATTTCAAGCTTTTTTTCTTTTTTGGTAAATCAAGCATGAGTTTAATTGGTTCTGACTAGACTTGCCACATTTTGGAAATGAGCAGGCAAATTTCCAGTTCTGTACTTTCTAGGCACTGTATATATGTATGTGCTTCTGCATGGAAGTATATTTCCCATCTTCATACCAGGGCTGCTGCCACTCCATAGTTGGCCAGATTTTGTTCCAGGGGAAAGGAAGGAGAGAACTGGAGAATGTGTTGAGTGGCTGCTAAGCAACGATAATAGGATGCAAAGTGTGAAGTATCATTATAAAATCGCATCCCATGTTGAACTGTAACCTCTCTGGTGATTTTGTGTGTGTAGGTTTGCCATCTTCTTTTTACAGCCGTAGCTGGGAATACCATTGTAGCCACAATAGAATATGTCTGGCGGGGCTTTATTGTATTTAAAGAATTTTTTTGTGGGGGGGAGATGTTAAGTTACACAGAGCAATTTGAGGGTGGCCGCTACTAATGATTTACGGATTATTATTATTATTATTTTCGTTTTTAAATTTTTATTTAGTGGCAGCTTTTTTCATTTCTCTCTTCCTTTCGTCATCCTGATATATGGCTTTACTGATCTCCACTCAGCTTAATCCATTGGTAATATAGAAGTCTTACTTTAAAAATCTTCAAATTTTAATATTTCCAGGCTCATGAATTTATATGGCATCTTCAGGTTTTTAAAAATAGGTATGGTGCACATATTTTTTCTGCAAAGCATTTTCTTTCTAGCTGCGGAATTGTAGACATTTATTGCATGGTTTGGGACTTTGTCAGGGCTTGAATTGAGGCCTAAGGCTAGGATTGGTGGCTGTCATCTGTCTCAGTCTGCAAAAAGGATCAGAACCAGGTAATCAAACGTTACTGAAACTCTTATGAACAAAAATAGGTCAGTAGCCAAGGACTAGGAATGTTACTAGGAATTCCTAGTGTTACTAGGAATGTAGAGATCACATCCAGGAATCCAAGCAACATTTTGTGGCACTTTGGAAATGGCAGGAAATAATAATAATAATAAGAATAATAATAATAATATTGCCCTATACTTGTAGGACAAAGTACAATGTAAAAAGTAGTAAAACATAATAAAAATAATTAAAACACTTAACAATACTAATGTGTACAAACTAATAACATTTCCCAACAAAAGCCCGTAAACGATACCTTGGCCCACAAATAAAGATACAAAATCCAAATTAACTTATAACATTTTAAAACACTTTAAAACAACCCCCCACCAAATAAAACACCCATCCAAGTTAAAAACTCATTCCTGTTAAAACCATAATTGTAGCACAAGGGGGTTGGCCCACGCCTTCTTTCACCGCTTCAGTGGTGGCACTGCTGGGGCACCCTGCCTCCAGGGCAGGCAGGCTTTATAGAGCTGCCCCAGCACACCTAGCTGGGGTGCTTCCCGTGCTTCCTGCTTGCCCAGGGTCCTGGTACCTGCCCTACGTAGAATCATAGAATCATAGAGTTGGAAGAGACCACAAGGGCCATCGAGTCCAACCCCCTGCCAAGCAAGAAACACCATCAGAGCACTCTTGACATATGGTTGTCAAGCCTCTGCTTAAAGGACCTCCAAAGAAGGAGACTCCACTACACTCCTTGGCAGCAAATTCCACTGTCGAACAGCTCTTACTGTCAGGAAGTTCTTCCTAATGTTTAGGTGGAATCTTCTTTCTTGTAGTTTGGATCCATTGCTCCGTGTCCGCTTCTCTGGAGCAGCAGAAAACAACCTTTCTCCCTCCTCTACGTGACATCCTTTTATATATTTGAACATGGCTATCATATCACCCCTTAACCTCCTCTTCTCCAGGCTAAACATGCCCAGCTCCCTTAGCCGTTCCTCATAAGGCATCGTTTCCAGGCCTTTGACCATTTTGGTTGCCCTCCTCTGGACACCTTCCAGTTTGTCAGTGTCCTTCTTGAACTGTGGTGCCCAGAACTGGACACAGTACTCCAGGTGAGGTCGGACCAGAGCAGAATACAGTGGCACTATTACTTCCCTTGATCTAGATGCTATACTCCTATTGATGCAGCCCAGAATTGCATTGGCTTTTTTAGCTGCTGCGTCACACTGTTGGCTCATGTCAAGTTTGTGGTCAACCAAGACTCCTAGATCCTTTTCACATGTACTGCTCTCAAGCCAGGTGTCCCCCATCTTGTATTTGTGCCTCTCATTTTTTTTGCCCAAATGCAATACTTTACATTTCTCCCTGTTCAAATTCATCTTGTTTGTTTTGGCCCAGTTCTCTAATCTGTCAAGGTCGTTTTGAAGTGTGATCCTGTCCTCTGGGGTGTTAGCCACCCCTCCCAGTTTGGTGTCATTTGCAAATTTGATCAGGATGCCCTTGAGTCCATCATCCAAGTCGTTGATAAAGATGTTGAATAAGACTGGGCCCAAGACAGAACCCTGTGGCACCCCACTAGTCACTCTTCTCCAGGATGAAGAGGAACCATTGATGAGCACCCTTTGGGTTCGGTCAGTCAGCCAGTTACAAATCCACTGAGTGGTAGCATAGTTAAGACCGCATTTTACCAGCTTCTTTACAAGAATATCATGGGGCACCTTGTCAAATGCCTTGCTGAAATCAAGGTAGGCTACGTCCACTGCGTTCCCTTCATCTACCAGGCTTGTAATTCTGTCAAAAAATGAGATCAGGTTAGTCTGACATGACTTATTTTTCAGAAATCCATGCTGACTATTGGTGATCACAGCATTCCTTTCTAGGTGCTCACAGACTGTTTGCTTAATGATCTGCTCCAGAATCTTCCCTGGTATTGATGTCAGACTGACTGGGCGGTAATTATTTGGGTCCTCTCTTTTCCCCTTTTTGAAAATAGGGACAACATTTGCCCTCCTCCGGTCTGCCGGCACTTCGCCTGTTCTCCAGGAATTCTCAAAGATGACTGCCAGTGGTTCTGAGATCACATCTGCCAGTTCTTTTAATACTCTTGGATGCAGTTCATCTGGCCCTGGAGACTTGAATACATCTAAACTAGCCAAGTATTCTTGTACTATCTCCTTAGTTATTCTGGGCTGTGTTTCCTCTGCTGAATCATTTGCTCCAAATTCTTCAGGTCGGGCATTGTTTTCTTTATCGGAGAAGACTGAGGCAAAGAAGGCATTGAGGAGTTCAGCCCTTTCTGTGTCCCCTGTTTGCATTTCACCATCTTCTCCTCTGAGTGACCCCACTGTTTCTTTGTTCTTCCTTTTGCTACGAACATACCCATAAAAGCCTTTTTGGTTGCTTTTAACCTCTCTAGCAAGCCTGAGTTCATTCTGTGCTTTAGCTTTTCTGACTTTGTGTCTACACGTGCTGGCTATTTGTTTGAATTCCTCTTTGGTGGTTTCCCCCCTTTTCCATTTTTTGTACACATCCTTTTTTTAATCTTAACTCAGTTAAAAGTTCTTTAGATAGCCACCCTGGCTTCTTTAGGCACCTTCCATGTTTCCGTCTCATTGGTATTGCCTGACGTTGTGCTGTTACTATCTCCCTCTTAACAAACTCCCAGCCATCATGAACTCCCTTTCCTTTTAGTATTACTGTCCATGGGATCTCACCCAGCACTTCCCTAAGTTTTATGAAGTCGGCTTTCTTAAAGTCAAGAAATTGAGTCCTAGTATGCTTGGCTGCTCCTTTCCGCTGTATAGTAAACTTCAGAAGAGCATGATCACTCGCGCCTAATGATCCTTCCACTTCTACCCCACTAACCAGGTCATCAACATTGGTTAGGACCAGATCTAAAATGGCTGTTCCTCTTGTTGCTTCTCCCACTTTCTGGACAATGAAGTTGTCTGCAAGGCCAGTGAGGAATCTGTTTGACCTTATGCTCTTGGCTGAGTTTGACATCCAACAAATATCCGGGTAATTGAAGTCCCCCATTACTACTATCTCCCTTCCTTTTGCATGCTTGGCCATCTGTTCCAGGAAGGCATCATCTATGTCCTCCGTTTGGCTTGGGGATCTTGTTCAGCTGCAGGCAGGTCCTGGTCTGCAAGTCCCACAAGTGGCCGCAGGTCCAGCAGGTGGGGGGAGATGGAATTCTCAAAATGGACAACCTTGCTTGTACTCTATCCCAAAGTAAAGAAAACATTCCACCTAAACATTAGGAAGAACTTCCTGACAGTAAGAGCTGTTCGACAGTGGAATTTGCTGCCAAGGAGTGTGGTGGAGTCTCCTTCTTTGTAGGTCTTTAAGCAGAGGCTTGACAACCATATGTCAGGAGTGCTCTGATGGTGTTTCCTGCTTGGCAGGGGGTTGGACTCGATGGCCCTTGTGGTCTCTTCCAACTCTATGATTCTATGAAAGAAGATAGAGATGCTTCCTAAAAACAACAACAGACAAACAATGCCCCTGAACCCATTTTCCTGTAATTTGGCCAATTTAATCCAGTATGGAGGTAATAGCCTTTAAATTTCATCCATTTCTGTCAAAAGGAAAACAAAATTCCTAGTAGTGAATTGTGGGTGGTGGAAGGAAGGAATTGGACTTAGACAGACCCTGAACATGAATTGGAGAGCCTACAACAGCACCTGGGACTAAGGCTGGTGTTTCCCAAACCATGAAATTGTGGCCTGATTCAAATCCTGTTGTCTACACTTTTGACTGAGTATCTGAAGGAATACCTGAATCATAGAATTGTAGAGTTGGAGGGAACCCCAAGGGCAATCTAGTCCAACCCCTTGCAGTGCAGAAATTCTTTGCCAAACATGGGGCTTGAACCCATGACCCTGAGATTAAGAGTCTCATGCTTTACTGACTTGAGTTCCCACATCAACCTGCAGTGATGTCAGCAAATTTATAGCTCCCTTCTAGGTGCCTCTGCCATCTGACATAAGAGAGAGGGATTTGATGGTGCTCCATTTATGGAACTTACCCCAGAGAGGCCTACTTTTTATCCTTTCCCTGCCAATCAGCTCTATTTTTGTTCTTCCAGCCCTTTTAAAGTTCTGAGCTTTAATTTGTATTTACTGCTTCTTTGTTGTGAACTGTCTTGGGAACAGTGCGCACACATACACTGATGCTGATTTGCTAAATTGTGGTTATGACACTGAGTCCAGAGCTTTGGCTCATATGCTCCTTTCCATAAGTTGCTTGGTTTTTTAGCTTCATGTCACGGCAATATCTATTGAAAAGCCAAGAGTCAAATGCTGCATTTTATCAGCTAGTGCTGACTCTGCAGCAGACTCCCTATGAATTCTTTAAATACTTTTAATTATGATATTGTCCATTTGGGGTGGCACATGTGAATATTGATTTAAAAGTTGGGGATCACCAAGTAACCTTTTATTTTAAATCCCCATTCATTAACACCGCAGTTTCTATAAATGTTCAAGTTTCTATTTGCACCTGCGGCTTCCTGCTGTACCAGAGGTTGGAAGGGCAAAGGTGCTACTTCCTTTTGGAATCCAGCTCAATATTTTTCTCATCCTGACAAAAGTATACAGGAAGGAAGGAAGGATCTGGCTGGGACTAACCCATTAACAAGACTTTCCAACCAGAAGAATATGCATAAATGTCCTACCAAAGCATAAATGCATAAATATATCCTACCTATGTTTGAGTTTCTGTGAGCCATCTTACAGTTTTGGAACTCTGAAGTCTACCTGGCAGTGATGGAAAAAAGGATTATTGTCAGCACAGCTATGGGATTTGGAGGTCCCAAGGCTAGCAGATCAGCCCCTGACACAGCATCCTGTGCACGTTTTTATCCATTTCAGTTCCAGTGGGAACTTGCTTCCTCCTCTCCCTTCTTGCCTGTTGGGATAGTTTAATAACCTCTGCATGCTCACAAATATTTGACCTCTACTTCTGAGACTTGACTCTCAGTGCCCAGCCATATGGACTGAATAAAACAAAGCTTTAAAACAAGAAAGAAGTTTGTGTTCTTCTAGCTTCCTGTGTTTATATGGTCTGTTTTGGGTGGTGTTAAAGCTGATGTCCAGCTGCTTCCTCTACAAGACTGAAAGCCAGGTTGGAACTTTGACACTGACTGAGCCCCAGATGTAAAACAAAAGAGGTGTGCCATTGTGGAACATAAGGGGCAGAATACCAAGCCATTGTGCCATGTTCAGCTAAACTGTATTTGTGTGAGATAAATAAATATCTTCCTATTGTGAAGGATAGCATTTTAAAGATGCGTTTTGACTTCATTGAAGCCTCTTCTACAAAAGTCTACTTTATGGTTCCTTTGCATAGGAGAGTATAAAGCTTTGCTCCTCAGATCAATGAAGATCTTCCCCCATAGATGGGCAAATTGGATTGTACGAAAACAAGCCCAAACTCTCCATGTTACACAAATCCAGGTTTCAATTTTTAGTGTAATGATCCATGTTTCAACCAAAATATTAATAAATTGTGTAAGTTGAGGAATTGCATTTAAGAGCTTAGGTTCTTCTCCTGTATTTGACAATGTCTGCAATGAATACAGGCTTTGCTCCTATGTCTAATGGCAGTGTGGTGCATAGTTGGAATGGGAAACCTGTGACCCTCCAACTCCTATCAGCCCCAGCCAGCATGGCCAGTGGTCAGGGATAATGGGAGTTTTAGTCCAATAGATTCCCTATCCTTGAAAAGCATGACAACACCCCTGGGTAGTGTCCACCATTTTTGCTCTCAAACTATGAATCACATCTACAGATAGCTTTATAAGTGTTTGTGTTGCCTCCCTTAGGAAACAGGTTGCTTCCTTACATCCATTGCAAATTATGTCCTTGGTTAGTAGAACTGACACCCCTTACATCACTCTTCTCTAAAATGCAAATGGCTAGTATAGCATCTCTCCCTGGAGGCAGCAAGATTGATGTGGATCATCTGTTCCACCTAGACCTTCCATTGATCTGCTCGTCTGGGCATTAATGGAAGGCTTATTTCAAAGAATACCTTGGTTGTGCATCCAAAGAGATGCATTCATCATAAACTACAGCCTAAGCTGTCTGCCTCTTACATACATATATGTGTAATAATATAGCAAAATTTGAACAATTTGAAAGCAACAAAGTGCATTTTCTTGCAGCATAGAAATAAATCTTCAAAGCCAGCATGGAGGGCAGATACATCAGCATGTGCTTGCAAGGCATCCCCTTCATCTCTCTCAGGCTTGGGTAGGTGTCATTGCCCTTAGATTGTGCCTGAAATGAACAGAGCAGAAGGCTATCTGTAAATGTCATTGTGGCACTCATATTCGGCCTAACACTTCTTCACAGACTGCAATTGCTGTAGATACATTTTTCTTTAAAAGAATTGCTGTAAAATAGGTGTGAATTGTTTTATTAGCCATTTCGTCTTTTCTTTTTTTGCTGTCATTTTATATCCTCAAAATGTTTCCAAGGAGCCAGAAGGTCCAACTCTGAGTGTGGCTTGAGTGCCAGCAGAGATGGCAGTGGCTCTAAGCTGATGCAGAATTTAAAGGGGGGGGGGAGTGTTTATCTGACTGTAAGGTAGAAGCAGGATTCAGATTTGTATTTACAAGCTTGTTGCTCTATTGAGTTTGGTGGATGAGGGATAAAATAAATGACTTTTGAATTGGAAATGTATTTCATTTCTAGCAGGGGCAGGGCACTTGCTCAGTTGCATGGTCATTAGGTAAAGGTAAAGGACCCCTGGACAGTTAAGTCCAGTCAAAGGCGACTGTGGGGTGTGGTGCACATCTCGCTTTCAGGCCGAGGAAGCCGGCATTTGTCCACAGACAGCTTTCCATGTTATGTGGCCAGCAGGACTAAACCGCTACTGGTGCAACGGAATACCACGATGAAAACCAGAGTGCATGTGCTTTCGAACTCATCCCGTCTCGGGGATTCAAATGGCAGATCTTCCGATTGGCAAGCCCAAGAAGCTCAGTGGTTTCGACCACAGCATGGCAATTATGCTGCACAGTCACACACTGATCTAGTTTCCTGTGCTTTCTAACATCTGTACAAAGTTCTTAGGAGCTCTCAACTGGAAGCTCAGGGTGAGGTTCCACCACTACAAAGATGACACTGCAGCTCTGTTTCTCCCTACCACCTGCATCAGGGGATGCTGTGCAGGTGTTGGATCAGGATCTTGAGGTAGTGAGAGTCGAGTGACTGCCAGTAAACTGAAACTGAATCTTGAGAAGATGAAAGTTTTGAGGCTTGGTGGTTCCCAAATCTGGGAAATAGGAAGGTGGCTTGCTGAAGATAGGGTCGCACTCTCCTTAAAGGACCATGTGCATAGAATTCTCCCATGCTCTGTCACTTGAGGTCCAAGTGGCCTCAGTAAAACAGAGGGCCTCTTTCCAGTTATGGATGAACCATCAGCTACTGCCATTCCTGGATGGGGATAACTTGGCCTCAGTTATCCATGATCTAGTAATATCCCACTTGGGAGATTGGATTGAATTGGGGTTCTGCAGCTTAACAATTGTCCTTAGAAGCAAATGTTGCTCAAGTTGCTGGACAGTACTTGGGAAGAAACATTTAAGATTACACTGCAAGTCTGCTTGCCAGATGACAAACTGGTATATTAAAGTAATAGTAATGTGAAATATTCTTCTACAGTTTTCTGTTGCAACAGTAATGGAGAACCCAATGACCACTTCATCTCCCTCGTCACATTTTCCAGAAGATGATGGCTCAAAGGAGAGTAATGACGTTGTTCCATCAGGGTAAGCAACTGCTCCTCTAGTTTTGGCTCATGCATACATAGTCCACTATAGGACCTACAATGGTGATTTGCTGAATATTTTTCCTTTGCTTTGGTTTAAAACACCCACTTCTAAACTCTGTCTTCAGTGACTTATTGATACTTGTTTAGAAAAACACTTAGCATTTCCCTTTGTATGTTGGAGAGGTGGTTTTCATGTGGTGCTTATTCATACCTGAAATAAACTGCACCCAAAGGGGTGGTGTTGATCAGCTGAGGTAGATTTCCTTAGTATTGGTGATGAGATAGACCTGCATAGTTTTTAAGACGATAGAGTATATGAGCCATGGCCACTGGCCGCTTCCTAAGGGGATGCTTTGCCTTTGACAGTGCCATTTTGGGTAGCTTTTTGGTAGAAGCCCTCTTATAAACGCTCCAAGGAATGGGATAGAGCTAGTGGCTAAAGCTCAGTCTTTCATCCCAAGCTCCAGCATGATGACCGTTTAGTCTTCCTTGGGCTTTAGAACACCATTCTGTTGGAATACTTGATAACTGGGATAGACTGTAAGAGAAGTTGTTCTGGCAGGTGCAACATGCCGTGTTCTGACGGTCGTTCTTTGGCACGTGTTTCTTTCCAACTACTTTTGACATTTGCAATATCACACAATATCCCAGGGAGTAAAATAGGAAGTACCTTTTCCTAACAATTGTGGGAGTATATTGCATAATTACCTATTTTTTCCCCAGGCTAAATCATTCAGAAGGATCGTGCACTGGCAGTGCCTCCCAGTCCGCCAACAATCCAGATTTTGCAGAGGACTTGCTGCACAGTCAACTGTTGCGAAATGAGTCATCTAATAAAGCTGAAAATAGCGAGCCAAGGCCTGAGGAGGAGGTAAGCAGAAATTAGAAGAAGTCGTCTTCCTCCACCTAAATTCTCTATCCATTCATATCTTCAAAAAATAAAACAAGAGAGTTGATTATTTGGAATTTGATTAGCATTCCTCTCCTCTGTAAATGGATAACACCTGCAGTGAAACAGGTTATGCTGTCATTCCTAATCCTTCCTTGAATGAGTGACTGACAGCAATTTAGAACTACAGCAATCCTAGGAAGCTGGCATAAGTTACACCAGCTTAAGTAAAGCTCAGGAAGCCCGGGGCGGGGGGCAAACATGGCTGAGGTGGTCCTAGCCTGGTGTGGTGGAAATAAGCCACTGAAATACAGAGAGGCCACCCCCACCCCCCCGTCAGCAAGGCGATGGGAGCTGCACCCGCCTCTTGACATGCAGGGGATAGTTCCCAGGTGCCCTCATCAGGTAGGTACAAACTGTGAGGTCACACAGAGATAACCCCTGAGAAGCTGCTCAAATATCAGCTGGTAATTCCCAACATCATTTTTTTCTGAACTTGCTAAATTCTTTGCTACAGCATTTGCTTTGTGGCAAGGAGTTCCCATTGCCCAACTTTCCTCAAACTAAGTGCAGTCATTGACTCTGGGGAGATTGTGGCATCCTCCCCATTTGAGCCATAATTTGTGGATCCAGAGGCTTTAGGTGCAGAAGGCACTTTTCTTTTAGTCCCTCCTCCCCTACTTCCGTTATTTTAATGTTGTATTTTATTTTTGTTTTTACGTTGTAATCATTCACCTTGTTTTTATTATTGCTTGTAAGCCGCTCTGAGCCCGGCCTTGGCTGGGGAGGGCGGGGTATAAATAAAAAATTATTATTATTATTATTATTATTATTATTATTATTATTATTACTTCCCACAAAGCATTTTTACTCATCTCCTGTAATGTCTTGCCCCATTCTCTTTTTACAGCCAACATGTACTTTACCCCACCCCCCTGCCAACCCCCCCTCCAGTTTCTTTCATCCTTCCTTCCTGGTCCTTTTACATTTTCTTCTTCTCTTATTATAAGAGATTTCTTTTTATTTTCTGTTTATTTCTTTAATAATAATAACAATAATAAATATTAGACTTTTATCTCAGTTTCTAATTACCTTCAACACCTCCTGTGCCCTTTCCCCTCAGAGGCGGGAGACATTCCCCCCCCCCTCCACTTCTGTATCCTGGCCTCCTCTACTCAGCATGCAAGGAGTTCCTGGTGGGACGCTTGCCCATCCAAAAGGCTTTGGCACGGCTAGTGGGTGGGGCACAGGGGCCCACCTGAACGTGGCTCAAGACCCATGGGCACATCCCAGCCTACTGTTTGAGAAATATTGCTGTGGATTCCCAAACAGTTTTAAATTTATTAAAATTGCGGTTGATTTTCTGGCAGCTTTGTCTATCTTTAAAACCTTAGTACATTTTGTATGTACTTTGAGTGTGGCTTATCCCCAAATCTTCTGTTTTAACTCTTCCTAACTTTTCATCGGGCCTTTCAAACCATATCAGTCTTGGTTTATTTATTTTGACATTTTTTAGTCTTTAAGGTGCCACAAGTTTTTTTTTTGTTTTGGCTGCAGGAGACCAACATGGCTACCATGCAGGAAATTTTTGAAAACATTTTTTTGGGTTGTGTGTTTAAATCCACAATAAAATTATCTACAATTCTTAAGAATTTCTGATTTTGGCTTTACCAGTGAAAGCCGATTCTGCCCAAATTTAACCCTTACACTCTTATCTGATCCTCACCATGCCCCCTTCTCCATTACTTAACAACTTTGCTTGTTGAACACAGCTTATTTTTTTATGTATTTGATCATGCCTGCTTGGCTGAACCATAATTTGACTGTTGAAAAAGAGTACAGTGGTACCTCGGGTTAAGTACTTAGTTCGTTCTGGAGGTCCGTTCTTAATCTGAAACTGTTCTTAACCTGAAGCACCACTTTAGCTAATGGGGCCTCCCGCTGCCGCCGCGCGATTTCTGTTCTCATCCTGAAGCAAAGTTCTTAACCTGAGGTACTATTTCTGGGTTAGCGGAGTCTGTAACCTGAAGCGCATGTAACCTGAAGCGAATGTAACCCGAGGTACCACTGTGCCAGGGATGTTTACTGAAGCTGTGTGTGAATGATAAAAGCATTTGAGATGCTAATGTAGGTTTAAACCTGGAGCAGGGATCCATGGCCCTCCAGATGCTGCTGGACTCCCAGATTCTAACACCCCTGACCACTGGCTCTGCTGCCTGGGCTTATGGGTGATGGGAGTCTGACAACATCTCAGAGGCCACCTGTTGTTGTTCTTCCCTCCAGCTTTAAAGGAACTGATGTCTCACACTGAACTTTCCTCTCCCTGTCTTTGTAGCAAAGAACTAAGAGAGGAGGCTGGTCCAAAGGGCGAAAGAGGAAGAAACCCTTAAGGGATAGCAATGCTCCTAAATCTCCCCTAACAGGTTACGTGCGGTTCATGAATGAGCGGAGGGAGCAACTTCGAGCGAAGAGGCCAGAAGTTCCATTCCCAGAAATCACCAGGATGCTGGGCAATGAGTGGAGCAAACTCCCTCCTGAAGAGAAACGGGTACTATTACATTACTTTCCTTTATTCTGGAATTTGGTGCTTTATTTCAAAGATTTCCCAGGTGATAACAGAAAGTCTATTCAAGTAACTAAAGAGGGATTCTAGAAACTTACGTGCTTATTTTAGATAGGTAGGGCCTAAATTTTCTCTGCAATGTAACATAGCCCTGTGAGTCTTCAGGAGAGAATCACAAAGTATGTCAGGACAAGAGTTTCCCTTTGCCCGTAATGGGAATGGGGAAATGGCAAGCCGGATTGCTAAGAGGTAGAATTGCTTCATGCTGTACATTCATCAGCACAGCTGGTGTCTTGGAAAAGACAGGATGCATATTGAAAATGGGGGTGCTGTTGACGATTTATCCTTCCACTTAGAAGGGCTGCTAGTGATGCAGAGAAAGCTAAACTCACTAGGGTTTTGGGTAGGAAGATTTGCTTCATTAGTCTATTTTTAATCAAAAGATCCATCCCAGAATGGGGATTGTGAAGAGGGGGCTGATGGTTTGCTTGCTTGCTTATTTCCTTTATATCCCATGGGCCCGGAGTGGCTTACAGCAGTTTTTCTAACAGTGCAATCCTACACATGCTGCCTACTCAGAAGCAAATGCCACTGAAGAGCAATGGGGTTCTTTCCTGGGTAAGTGGGTGTAGGATTGAAGCATTAGTGATAATCGTTTTGTGCCCAAGGGACTTGCAATCTGCAGAAATGGAATGGTTTGGGGAATAGGAGGCTGAATAAAGAATGCCATTATAAGCATATACCACATCATTAATAACCTGTCCACAAAAACATCCAAAAAATGGTGCTTCTTGCATGTGTTCCAAGAGGTGCTGCAGTGTGAGTTACCCAGGAGATAGCTGGATCTTCATTCCCACCATGCCTCATCCTGTTCTCCCCCTTGGTGTTTGCCCATCTTGGCCACAGCCTGTAAATGCTTAGAATTGACATCAGCTGTGGCCACACATTTTCTCTGCATCAAGCAAGAGAACCTAGGGAACCAGCAGCGGAAAGTGGGACACCCCAGGCCTGGTTAGGGAGAAGCTGGGATATAGTCTGTCATCAGAGACCTTGCAATGGAATTGCTGGATGGGGGCGAGGAAGCCAGGATGCCACCACCTCAGCTCTACCTGTGGTGCAGGGCAACCTGGACCCTTGAGAATTGCTCCTGTGCCCAGTTGTGGAGGACTTGCAGCAAGGTGGGGAGGGAAATTTTGGCTGCAGCTACGAACAAGCCCTATTGAAAAGAGTGGAATTTGTTTTTAAGCAAATATGCCTAGGATTTCTCTTTTGGAAGAGGGTAAGTCTGAAGGAGTAAAGAGGAAGAATAGCAAAGAGCTGACTGAGATAAACCCCTGCTCCCTGCATAGTTAATATAAGAGCAGCCGTGCTGGAGCAGACCAAAGCCACAATTCTGCTTCAGTGGCCACCCACATGCCCATGGAAAGCTCACAAGCGTGGCATTTATTTCATAGGATCACAAATTGAAGAGTTAAAAGGGACCCGGAGGTTCATTTAGTCCAACCCCCAGCTATGCAGAAATTTATTTTGTTTCATAAAATTTATACACCACCCAATTATTAAAAACAACCTTAGAGTGGTTTACATGACTGGAAGAGCCACCTGTCGTCATTCCCCAGCAACCAGTATTCTTAGGCATCCTGCCTCTGATTCTGAAGATAGTGATAGCCATGGTAATTAGCCACTGATTGCTTATTCAAAATGGGGGTATCCTGTAGGCTTACATAAAAGCATTATGATATTGGCGTATGTGTATGAGGGTTACCCCAGGGCCTCCAGCACCAGAATCTCTTGTATACAGATATGTGCAGTCACTCTGGCCCTCCACAATTATTTGCCTCTCTAGAATAAGTAAAACTGCCCATACTCTTCTCATTCACCACCAGTTTCTAGATAAGGCTATAAAGTAGAATAAGAGGAGAGGCCTGGAGCAAATTTAAAACCAAATGGAAAAGGAGGGAAGAGAAGCCTTTATGGAAAAGGGCACAATCGTCTCCATGCTAGCTTGTGTCTACTGTTTAAGTTCTTTACACTTTGACAGCTCCCTTTGAAGTCTTCTGCAACCAAGCTCTGTTCATTAAGCAAATGTGACAGAATGCTCCAGGCAACATTTGATATGATTTCTTTAGAACTATATTCAAGCTCATCACTGTTATGAAAGCTAAAACTCTGGATTTGATTCATCCCATACGGATACAAGGGTGATGTGATTTGTGCATGTGAAGTTAAACTTGAGATGCAATCTCTTTGTCTTTTCCATTTATAGCCCACCCCATTGCAAGGGTTCAAGGCAGGGACCCATTACAATATAGGTGTACTCACATTGGTTTGTCTTGGCTTAACTCTGGCAAGTAAGTGCCCCTTCAGATTGGATGGTTTTATGTATTCAGAAAAGCATAAAGTGGACATATCCAGAGGATGGATGTTACACAGATGAGGAGCAGCCACAGAGATGTCTTTCTGTGTATCCTTGACTTTGGCATACAGAAGAAGGAAGCCTCAGCTGACCTTAACCTTTGGCATTCAGTTTCTCCATTTACACTTGTCCGTTCTGCTTATTCAAAGACTGCAGCAGAAGTTGACCTGCCTGGTTGACTTGCTTGGTGCACTGAAGCAGGGGACGAATGATCTGTTCTCTTATTGCAGCGCTACCTTGATGAAGCAGATAGGGATAAGGAACGTTACATGCGGGAGCTGGAGCAGTACCAGAAGACTGAGGCGTACAAAGTTTTCAGCAGGAAAGCACAGGACAGGCAGAAAGGCAAATCGCATCGACAAGGTACTGAACTATGGCATAGGAGTCCTTAAAAGTAACTCCTAGAACTGTTGATTAGTCTGTCTATTTTGTTCTCATTTAACAGGTATTGAATAATGGTTTGCAGTAGGTCACGGCCACTCCATTTAACTTGTTCTCCCTTCCTTGCTTTGAGCACAGGATGTACCTGCAATGTGGATGAATGTTTTACTGTATTGGTCCAAATATAAGCTGCACTTTTTTTCCAAATTCCGACCATGAAAAATTAAAGTGCGGCTTGTGTTCGCGACCTTACGATATCACTGCTGAAACAGCGGCCCCGGAGGGCCGTCGGGGCTGCGGGACAACGGCGCCCATCCTGACCGTGGCCCCCAAGCCTCCCCTGAACTGCTGGGACAAAGGTGGGGAGGCCTCCGGCAAAGCAGGCGTGGCTCCCTCTCCCCAGAGAGCAGCCTGGGAGCGTGGGGCAACAGTGCGACGCCCACCCGCCGCTCCCAAGCTTGCCCCCAAGCACAGGTCAGTTGCAGACCATGGGACTTGCCCTGAAGCCAACACAAGTATTTTAAGCACAACATTTTTTTGTGTTTTGAAGGCACAGATATCTCTGTTGTTCACTGTGAATGTAGCCCCAATGTTATGGCCTGACCATAGGTTGCGAAGCAGTGATGGGTGACCCCCACCTCCTCAAACAGGGTTGGATCAGAAATAAGCCATGCTATTCCCCATCCCGTCTGTAAAAGTGAAAAATAACTTGGCTTGTTTTTGAGCCAATCTGAATTTGGACTGGAGGCCAGCAGCGGCAGCAGCCCTAAACTCCAAGCTTCCCTCCCTTATCTTCCCATAAGCCTCCTTGCCTGCCCCCTGTTCCTCCAAATACTCCCCTTTGTTCCTTCCTTCCTTCCCTCCCTCCCACCCACCCACCCCTTTTTCCTGCCCCACATGCCTGGCTGCTGCTGACACTCTTAATTTTTTTGGGGGGGAGGGGACAGGAACAGGGAAGTACCACCTCCTTCTGGTGCCACATCCAAGAAGCCCACAGGGAAACTATTGAAATACCCCTTGGGAGAAACTGCATTTCTCAGGATTGACTTAGGGACACATTTGCAGTGGTACCTCGGGTTAAGAACTTAATTCGTTCTGGAGGTCTGTTCTTAAACTGAAACTGTTCTTAACCTGAAGCACTACTTTAGGTAATGGGACCTCCTGCTGCTGTCGTGCCGCCGCCGCACGATTTCTGTTCTCATCCTGAAGCAAAGTTTTTAACCTGAGGTACTATTTCTGGGTTAGCAGAGTCTGTAACCTGAAACGTCTGTAACCTGAGGTACCACTGTATTTGGGTATTCTCCCCCCCCCCCCCATTTTAAAGGTGCTGCTTATATTCGGGTACGGCTTATATTCGGGCCAATATGGTACTTATCTATAACGAAGAGTCATGTGCAACAGATTAACATGGGCACCACTTTGGAAATCATTTCATATGTCACTTGTACCCTCTTTCTCCCCGCCATCTCCCAAACCAACTTCTCATGCCCTGTATGTCTTGCTAGCAGCAGGTATGCAGGGGGAGACTGGAATTCCTTAAACATTGCACAGGTACTCCAACTCCCTTTTAAAAGCAAGGGAGGAAAGAGTTTCCTTGACCTGTAGCAGGTAGAATAAATATAAACAGATGAACTCCTATAGCAGGGGTAGGCAACCTAAGGCCTGGGGGCCGGATGCGACCCAATCGCCTTCTCACTCCGGCCCGTGGACAGTCCGGGAATTGGTGTGTTTTTACATGAGTAGCATGGGTGCTTTTATTTAAAATGCATCTCTGGCTTATTTGTGGGGCATAGGAATTCATTCATTTTTAATTTTTTTCAAAATATAGTCCGGCCCACCACATGGTCTGAGGGATGGTGGACTGGCCCACGGCTGAAAAAGATTGCTGACCCCTGTCCTATAGACTAATTTTACTCTGAAGGTGATAGACAGCTCCAAATCCACAAAAACTCAGGTGTAGCGACTCTGCTCCTCTTAAAGATAGTCACTTAAAGACTGGTTGCTTCTGGAATCTTTTGTTGGCCCTGACATTGGGTGTCCCAGTTCCCATGATATAGAGGCACAAATGTATGTTTGAATGCATTGCATCCTCAGGGGGCTGGACAATATATAGACCTGTTGTTGTTTTATTAGTAGTATTAGCAATAGTATTAGTGTTAGTGTTAGTATTAGTATTACTACTACTACTGTTTATTACCTGCTCTCTTCACCCCAAGGTCCCAGGGTGGGCTTCACAATATTTAAACACAATTTTTAAAACAGTTTAAAACAAAACTTTGTCTCTGCCTATCACAGCAATGGTCATTTTTTAAAAAGTTACAAATAACATGGAATAACCATTCTCATAGGGATATATAGTGTAACTAGGAAAGGAATTACGGGATGTGTCTCAAAGTTACTCAAGAAATTGTTTCCCTCTTTCAAAATTCATTTTGCTTCTCTTTTTGTTTTTTGTTTTTTCCAGAAGGAGCACGACAGGCTGCCCATGACCATGAGGTAAATTTGCTCATACAGCCAAGCCTGACTTTTAAATAATACAGTAGTTTAAGTTTGGCCGTGGGTGGGGTGGGGGAAAAGTGGGGGGGGGTGTGTGTGACATGATCCAAGTGTGAATTGTGTGATGCTGATCAAGGAACAAAGGGAAATAAAACCATGATCTCGGCATACGTGATTTCTTTGTTTCCTTGGCTTTAAATGGAGCTCCATTTAGTACTTTTTCTGGAGTGCTGTTCTTATCACAGTACTCTTACCAACAAGCTAGGTAGGCTGTTTTCTATCCCAAGGTGCTCCTGTATGCAGTCTCCCAAAGCCAACTTGCTCCATTTCATTGGCCTATGTAAGTAAAGCTCTCAACCAATTTCAGCAGCCTGAGTTCACTTCTAGCGGAGATGTTAATAAGGTGTAGCTTTTTCATGCATACATAAAATAAAATAAAAAATCCTGTTCCTATTGATCTTAATGGTATTGTCCCAGGCAAGCACTTGGATTGTTTAGGGCAGGCTGACAATTTTCAGTCACATATTTTGTAATGGGTAGGTAGGTTGCTTGAAAGAGCACTGGTGTTGATTTAAAAATTGTTATCTGACTGGGAGTAATACAAAATCGGAAATGATAATGAAAATTTCAAGATAGGCTTTGCTGACATTTTCTGTGTTTGTTACTCCTCCCTGCCCACTCCACCCCACCTCCCAATTATTTCTCTGCTAGTGTCATCAGGTTTGGGATAATTTGTGGAACCTGAACACTGGGGCGTATTCTAGCAGTTCAGATAATTATTTTCCAGACTGACACTTGGTACAAACGTCCCTCTGTCTCATTTTAAGGATAATGAAAGAAGCATTGGTTTTGTGTTTCTCTTCTAATTTATGATAAATGACACTAAGCCTGAACAAATTAGTCCTTTGCAATGAAGTGGTAATCAAATCCGTATGATTTTAATCCCAGGAGTGAGCCTTAGAGTGGTTTAAGTACATAGGAGCCCCCAAGAGGATCCTTTACATGCTGGGCTAATGCACTTGATAGGGGAAGAGTGCTGATGGTTTTCATTACCACTCTTCCGTTAAGCAGAATTTTTCTGCCTTTTAGAGACTGAGCAATTTTGCTTAATTGCTTAAATGCTTGGGGGTTGGGAGATTGTACTTAGAGAATCTCTACCCTGGGGACAGCAATTATAATGCCCAGAGTGTCTTCTTCCATCAGCCTCCAGTCTGAAGGAGGAGTTATTTGTGATTCATTCCCAAGGTTTAGTGCCAGATTTCCTTGGGAGTTCCTCAGGACTGACTTTCATCATATTTCTCCTTTAGGCTAATACTCATTTTGCATCCTCCTTCTTAATGTCATTTCTGCAGCATGTTGAGAGGCTGATGCTATTTTATTATGGTGTTTTGTTTTTTACAATCAGTCTGTTTGAATTATTTATATGGAGATCATTATATACAGTGATGTGTTGTTGACATGTTGATATATTTGGTTGCTTTTGTCATGCTATACTATGAATTGCTTTGAGCGTAATATATCCAGAAAAGCAGTATACAAAGGCTGCAGTCAGATGTCACAATAAACAGTGGGAATGAGGATAGGTGAGTCTAGGGCTCACAACCACCACCCACTTCCCTCTTCTATTGCAGCATGACTTTTGATGACAGTTTCAGATAACCATAGCTTAGTATTACATTGAAACCATAAACTATGGTTTATCCTGACAGTAGCTTATTAACTCAGTTTGAAATGGAGTTGTTTCACACTATAGATAAGGTTAGTTGCGGTTTGTTGGATTTGGCCGACACAGCAAGTTGTGGTTAAGCAGGGAGGCAGGGAGACTTGTGGTTCCCAGTATATTGTTGGACTTGCAGCTGCCATCAATCCCAGCCATCATGGTCAATGGTCAGCGTTGGTGGGAGTTATAGTCCTGCCACATCTGAAGGGCTACAGTTTGCTGTGATGAATCTACCGCAGTCCAAATGACTGTGACTTAGTGGCCCCTCCCAAAGGGTTGTCCTTTCCCCTGCTCCAGTATTGAATCCAAGTGGGGAAAAGAGGCTGTCAAATTGTGGTTGGGACCTTCCCGATTTGAGGGGAGATGCTGTCCCCTGCGCACTCAATGAGGGTTTCCCAAAGTATCCTCTTGAATGCTGATGAGCATATGTAACTGCCTTGTTATGTACAGTTAACACACAAGGATTTTTTGATTATTATTTTTTAAGAGCTTCTTGCTGCTAGAAATGTCTGGATTTGGCAGATGGTGGGAGTGATACCGGAAACATTTTTGACATCCTGTTGCTTCCTCCTGATTTCCTTTTCTCCTTCTCCCCCTCATATGTCTGCCTGTGTCTGCATTCCCAACTGCCTTTACACTACATAAGGAGTGCCAGCTTTCTTTATTAGAAGATACAGCAGCTGTCTTGGAGTTTGCTCAGGCAAACACACAAAGAGTTTTCTGAAGTTCCACCGAGCCGTTGTCTATCTTGGCTGTCTGCCAAATGGCTCTCCGTTAACTCTGCCAAGCCCCCTTTTATGAGGCATACACTGATGTGAAGTACTGAGCTTTAACTGCCAGAATTCCCTTGTAGGCTCTTAACCACTTAGCTTTCTTGCTTGGCCCCAAATCATGTTTGACACATCATTTAAAGCCTAAGGTGTTCAAAAACAAATGGCCACGGTGTTGGTGAAAACAGGAGAGCGGCATTTTCTACTTGGCATATGTGGGCAAGGTCACGATCTAGTTAACCACATCCCCCAGCCTCTGCAAAAAGCAGAGCTAATAGCGGCTTCAATAGACAGTTTGGTTTGGGAAGAAATGTGGCAGGTGTAAAATGTAAACTCTGCTCCAATCAAATGGGAAGCCCTAGGACTTGGTGCTGTAGATTTAGCCGGGAGGAAAGCGCATTAAGAGATTTGATCACTGTTCTGCTACATTATGGTTGCTTTGGCTTCTAGGCTCCCATTTTTTTGTTGCTTGCCAGTGATGAACTGACACAGAGGATGCTACCATGAGTAAATACAAGAGCTTTCCTTGGAAGAAGGGCCTCTGTTGCAGAGGATTGCCTCACTCCCCTTCCTGGCTTGCATTCTTCTGACACATGCACATACCCAGATTGCTTCTAGACTCAGTTGGGACAATAAAGCCACCTTAATAGCTCTTGCCAGCATATAATTCTAAGCAACACTTTGGAGCCAACATTTTGCTTTGCTCTTCACCTTCCAGAGATGTGATGTAGGAGCAAATGCCCTCCCCTTGTGGCGCCGTTGAACTGAGCCTATGGGTTACAGTGGCATAAGGAAATCTGGCTGATTCTCATCCTTAAGTAACTTTCATCAAGTGAACATGGGAAATGTGAAGTAGGAAGTGGGTCAAGAGTGAGCGCTGTGCCATCCTAAGTTCTGTATCATTTGCATGCCCCCATTAATATCCATAACTGAAAATGGTCTCTTTAGTGCTTCCTTTGGTGGAGATGAGTGTTTCACAAATGTGCAGCACAATCCTTAGCATGTTCACTTTGAAGCATCCCCATTTTGTGAAATGGGACTTATTCCTGGGTTCAGGAAGCTTCAACTTTTCAGCTGAGTGTTACCCTCTGAGGCCCTTAATAGACAAAATGAAGAAACCACTGCAAAAATGCCCATTGCCTTCACTTAATGTTAGCTGCTAAAAAGCCATTCCTTGTTCCTCTAGGGAAGCTTTAAGGTTTTTGAAGCTCCATGCAATAGCCAATTTCACTAGGAAATTCACTTGAATCCGTGTTTTTTTCTGTTCCTTAAGACTGCACTCTGAGGCATTGTCTCTTATTAGAGATCTTAGTATCTCATCCTATCTTGAGAATGTCCTAAAACTTGTTAAGGGAGAGGTGCTTATTGAAATCCTCACGTGCTGTTACCTTCAGCATATCCGTCTGTTGTTACGCTGAGAAATCATCAAGATGTGTGTACCATTCTTGTCTGTATGCAGAAGGAAGCTGATACAAAGGAGAGGTCCGTTTTTGATATTCCAATCTTCACGGAGGAGTTCCTGAACCACAGTAAAGGTGAGCAGAATGCAAGACATGTGTCCCCATTCCATTTTTAAAAAAATGATATTTATTAAAATTTCAGAGAAAAAAAGAATTACAGAAAAACAAAAAGTAAAAATACAAGAAAAATACAAAATACAGAATAAAAGAATAAAAAACACTTAGAAAGAGAAAAAAAAATGAGTCAATCTTTCCATAGCTTACATTCATATCCTTGTTTCCCTGACCTCCTCATACCTCCCTTTTTTGTATTCCAGTTCAATTAGTTAAGTCAGCAATTTCTTTCCCTCTTTGTTTTCTCATGATCCTTTAACTTAATATACTATAACTTTAAATTTTCATCTATTAACAATCCTTTTTTACATACACCTTTATAGCATTACTGCTTAAACCACCTAACTTCATTCCAACATCATTCTAACATTCATTAATTTTGCAGGATTTCTGTAAATAGTCTTTGAATTTCTTCCAATCTTCTTCCACCGACTCTTCTCCCTGGTCTCGGATTTTGCCAGTCATTTCCGCCAATTCCATGTAGTCCATCACCTTCATCTGCCATTCTTCCAGAGTGGGTAGATCTTGTGTCTTCCAATACTTTGCAATAAGTATCCTTGCTGCTGTTGTGGCATACATAAAGAAAGTTCTGTCCTTCTTTGGCACCATTTGGCCGACCATGCCCAGGAGAAAGGCCTCTGGTTTCTTCAGAAAGGTATATTTAAATACCCTTTTTATTTCATTATAAATCATCTCCCAGAAAGCCTTAATCCTTGGGCACGTCCACCAAAGGTGAAAGAATGTACCTTCAGTTTCTTTACATTTCCAACATTTATTATCGGGCAAATGATAGATTTTTGCAAGCTTGACTGGTGTCATGTACCACCTGCATATCATTTTCATAATATTCTCTCTTAAGGCATTACATGCCGTAAACTTCATACCTGTGGTCCATAACTGTTCCCAGTCAGCCATCATTATGTTATGTCCAACATCTTGTGCCCACATGTGTCCCCATTCCACCCACCCAATAACTGGCAGAGTTGAGCAAAGGGTATTTTACACATTGCTCTGTGCAGTGTTTTGTTTTGTGACAACATTATGCGCATCTACTCAAGTAAGTCCCCTTGAGTTTATTGGGGCTTTCTCCCATGTTAAGTGCATATAGAATTTCGGCCTTAGTCACTTTGAGGTGGGACTGTTGTGGGACAAAGAGGAGGGATAGAAGTATTTTAATTAAAGAAGCAAATTTTCATGAAGTCTAAAATTGGTTAGCTACCATTCAGCTTCAAGACTGAAAAAAATATAACTTCTTCTATACTAACCCTCTCTTGTGCTCAAGGTGTAGAGTTTGTTCTGATTTTTTGTATGTCCCAGTCCTGTTCAAAAAGAGATCACCGTATTAGACTTACTGGTCTTTTACCAGATCAGCCAGTCTTCGGAGCCCCTTTCACCCCCTTCTTCTCCTCCATGAAAGCAGCTGTGAACTTCTGGTGCTAACCAAAATCTGCAGCGAGAGAGTTTCCCCTTGGATTTTGCAGCAATGCCTGGCTTGGAATGTCATTCCATTTGATGCAGTGGCAGCAGACACTTGTACTAGCAAGATCTGGAGATATTCCCTGGGCAGCCTATCCTTTTAGTTATATCAAGGTGAAAATAATTTTCAGAGAATGGGAAGAATTTTATTAATCAAGCAGATGTTAGGGGCTTTTCTTCTGAAATTGAGTGGCAAAGAGGATTTGAGTTATCTGTGCTCTTTGTCAAAAGAGGTCTCTAAAGTACCTTGGCATATGCCTGTTGGAACAGTGGCTGTGGCTGACTTACTTCGCCATCAAATACGTTCCAGGTCTTGATTTTCTCCCCCTTTCCCTTGCCCCCTTCAGTTTAATCCTTATATACCTGTTTGTTGTTTATTTCGCTTCCCTTATTGGATATTACCAAATATTCTCCATAGCCAACTGTTGGACAAAAGGGCTTGCTTATGATCTCCCCTCCCCTTGTCATCTGTTTCTCCGGTGGGGGGTTGACAGCACGGGAAGCCGAGCTGCGCCAGCTGCGCAAGTCCAACATGGAGTTTGAGGAGAGGAATGCTGCCCTGCAGAAGCACGTGGAGAGCATGCGCACAGCGGTGGAGAAGCTGGAGGTGGATGTGGTGCAGGAGCGCAGCCGCAACACAGTCCTGCAACAGCACCTGGAGACCTTGCGGCAGGCCCTCAGCAGCAGCTTTGCTGGAGTCCCTCTGCCAGGTGAAAACCCTTTCCAGAGCCTGCTCACCTCGGAAGCCTCATTTCGGGCGGGGGGGGGGGAGTTTGTAGCCCTTGGTTTGCTTCAGGGATTGCATGCTATATGTCCGGCTAGGGCGCTTTCGGATGTTCTAAATGTGGAGAGCTGCCCCTGCTCTCGTGTGTATGGTGTGAGCTGAGCATGTGTGTGAGAGAGAAAGTTTGAAGTTTGAATTAGCTGTGCCATTCTGTTGCCTATGAGTACTTCAGAAGAGAGGCCTTCACTCTCTGCCAGCTGAATGGACGTGCCTGTGGGACCTTGAAGGCCTGTCAGCAGTCCTAGGAATGCAGCGCAGCAGGGGCGTTGCCTCCATTCAGGCTGGGGCTGCATAGAAAAGGGGGATTTGCCAAAGCACAAAAAGCGAGACGTGACCTTTTTCCTTTTTTATTTTTAAGGACAAATTTGGGGAGGCCTCAGAGACCCCAAAAACCTTTTGGCACCCCAAATATCACATCAAGGGAGCCATGGGAGCAGTCAGTGATCATTTTAAAACTATTTTTTTTAAAAAATGAAAACATCTGAGAAGTGACAGGTGGGAGGTACAGAAATCTCTTGTGAGGTCCTGATTTGACTTGTTGGCCACGGGTTAGTCCCTCCTGTGATACAGTGTGGTGAAGCAGTCCCTTTTGTCCTACTATTGGCCAAATGCTGTATCCATGCAAGCAAACCACCTTCATCCCATGTGCCTTGCACTGACGGAGCATTTGAGAATTCAAGTCCAGTCTGCAATTTGGCATAAGAGTGAAGCTTCAGTCCCTGCTGTAGCTATTGCAGTTAACACGCTGTTTTCTTTTTCCCTTTTCTCATCTACACCTTGCAGGAAGTGGAGAGATCCCCACAATGGACACCATTGATTCATACATGAATCGGCTGCACAACATCATCCTGTCAAACCCGCAGGATAATGAGAATCTTATAGCCACTGTCCGAGAAGTTGTAAACCGCCTCGAACGCTAGTGCCTGGGTGAGCCACTGCCTTGCCAGGACTCTTTGCTCTTCCTAAGACTGAAGTGAAATGGCTGGCTTCCAAGTTAGATTTCAGATCCCATAGACTTTGATGTCAGCATTCTGTATTTGGTGAAATCAAAGTCCAATAGTATTTAGTTGTCCAGCACAAATGCCACATTCACCACAGTCACTGTTTCTGATATTCTGAGACCTTACATTTTTCACAGTTACACTTCCATATACAAGGGCATATTTAATAGGGTTGCTAAACCATGGTATATTTCCTGTTAGCAGTGTTTATCAGCTCTTGTATGCAGCTGTACTTTAAGAAAAGAAGCAGAAGGACTAGCTTGACCTTTTTGTTTTAAACCTGCAAGGCTAAGTTCCTGAGCCATTATTCTGAATTGCCAGGATGAAACCAAATGGCATTTTGATTCAGTGGATTCTGAGCGGAGGTCCATCTGTGCCATGGGAAGCCAGAGGTCCTCAACCTTTCTGGTCCTGACCTTTTGTGATAATTGCGTAGTGCAGTTAATTGCGTGATTCCCGTTTCAGCTTAGCTTAAGTAAAAAGGCCATTGCCCTTCCCTCAAGCAGCCGGATGGAACAGACGAGCATTCCAAGTCATGTCTGCTCCCTGCAGGATTTAGAAGCAGCACTTTTGCCGCTGTTTTATGAAAGGGAACAGCTTGCGGACACAAGTCTGGGATTTTTCTGCAGCTCATCAGCCTTCTTGTTTTAACAGGGCATTTTCTGTTAGGATGCCTGTAAGCTGGAAAGGAGAGGCTTGGGGAATTGACAGGTGGGAGGCTGTTTGTCTGCGACAGAATGTGGCAGTCAGTGAAGAGGTCTCCCTTTAGGCAGATATTGGAAGGGCACCTCAGGCCCAGAACCAGATGCTTCCCATTCAACACACCTTGCAGCAGAGCCTGACTCGATGTTAAGACAGTTAGCTGTATGCAGTTGTCTCTGCTGTTGTGAGTGACCCTAGGAGAGTTATCAACATTATTTGTGGCATCAAAATGGAAATGTGTTCTGCTTCTGGAAAAAATTGCATTCAAATTTGAATCACTTGAAGCAACAGCCACAAAAAAACAACCACCACGCTTCTCCTCTTTCCTCACTGTTCTGGTTAAGAAGGCATGTTCTCATGTTCTCACTCCCTAAAAACAACATAGATAAGGCAATTAAGGCAGAGCTTGCAGGGCAGCAGTTGAAGAAGGAGCAAAAAGGGTTTTCTTGTGTGTGTGTGTAGCGGCGCGTGCAGTTTGATCCATCTTTTAGATTTAGGGGAGCTAGTCTCAAACGTTTGTTGGGGGAGACCTAGGGTTTTTTTTGTGGGGGGAGTTATTTGTCCTGTCTTCACGCTTTTTATGATGGAGGACCGCTGTAGCCACCCCCAACGACACGTTCTCAAGATGGAGGGGGAGGGAACAGCTGCAGTCGCCTGCGGTTCCTGCGCAATGTTTGCCATCTTGCCAAAGGTTGCAGGCAGCTTTACCTGCAGCAATTGCATGTTGATTGCCCTCTTAGGAGACAAAGTCCAGCAACTGGAGGAACGTGTAGATACGCTCCAAAGAATTAGAGAGCTGGAGCTCTTCTTGGAAGCAACAGAGCACACCGTCTCCACCAAGGAGGAGACAGGGGACTCCCCTGAGAAGGAGGCTAGTTCACCAACACAGGAGCCAGATATATGGAGAAACGTGACTCAAAGAAGTAGGAGGCCCAGGGTTCGCTCTGATTGTTTAGAAATACACAATCGCTTTGAGGTCCTCTCCCCTAGCATGGAAGACGAAGAGCAGACTCCATTTGAGGATCTCTCCCTCATTACAGTCGATCAGGTATATGAAGACGAGCAGCAAAGTCAGTCCTCAGGGAATGTGCAGGCGACCTTGGAACGGACAGCTCACGGAAGAACCCCGACCAAACCTAAGAGGAGGCGTGTAGTGGTGATAGGGGATTCCCTACTGAGGGGAACAGAAGCAGTGATCTGTGGGCCTGACAAGATGTCTCGGGAAGTGTGCTGTCTCCCCGGGGCTAAGATCCAAGATGTAACTGAACGACTGCAAGGAATCATAAAACCCACTGACAAATACCCCTTCCTCTTGGTTCATGTGGGAACCAATGACACTGCAAGCAATAGCCTCCAGAAGATCAAAAGAGACTACGAGGCTCTGGGCAGGAAATTGAAGCAATTAAATGCACAAATTGTCATCTCATCTGTCCTCCCAGTTGAACGACGTGGCCCAGGGAGAGAGGGGGAAATAGTGGAAGTGAACAGGTGGCTTCGCAAATGGTGTAAACAGGAACGGTTTGGATTCTTAGATCACGGACTGCAGTTTCTTGAAGATGGACTTCTGGCAAGCGATGGGCTGCACCTCACAACGGTTGGGAGAAATGTTTTTGCCAAAAATCTCAGAAACCTCATCAGGAGGGCTTTAAACTGACTAATGTGGGGGAGGGAGACAGTGCTCCTGAAGGTAGGAGTCTATCAATTGATGAAGATGATCATCCAAATGTCATAGACCAAATGGAGCAAACAGCATGCAGACCTAGTGGTGGGAGGAAAAAATCCTTAAATAAGAGACACGGGGGAATGATTAATGGACTTCAATGTCTGTACCCTAATGCGCAAAGCATGGGAAATAAACAAGATGAGCTTGAGCTCTTGGTACAGCAAACTAAATATGACATAATAGGCATCACTGAAACCTGGTGGGATAAGTCCCACGATTGGAATGTAATAATGGGGGGATACAATCTATTTCAGAGAAACAGACCAGACAAGAAAGGAGGAGGAGTGGCGTTATATGTCAGGGATGTGTATACCTGTGAAGAGATCCAAGATTTAGAACCTCAAAGCCAAAGTGAGAGCATTTGGGTCAAAATTAAGGGAGAGAAGAATAACAGTGACCTCATTGTGGGAGTTTACCCCAAGCCAAACGGAGGACATAGATGATGCCTTCCTGGAACAGATGGCCAAGCATGCAAAAGGAAGGGAGATAGTAGTAATGGGGGACTTCAATTACCCGGATATTTGTTGGATGTCAAACTCAGCCAAGAGCATAAGGTCAAACAAATTCCTCACTGGCCTTGCAGACAACTTCATTGTCCAGAAAGTGGGAGAAGCAACAAGAGGAACAGCCATTTTAGATCTGGTCCTAACCAATGTTGATGACCTGGTTAGTGGGGTAGAAGTGGAAGGATCATTAGGCGCGAGTGATCATGCTCTTCTGAAGTTTACTATACAGCGGAAAGGAGCAGCCAAGCATACTAGGACTCAATTTCTTGACTTTAAGAAAGCCGACTTCATAAAACTTAGGGAAGTGCTGGGTGAGATCCCATGGACAGTAATACTAAAAGGAAAGGGAGTTCATGATGGCTGGGAGTTTGTTAAGAGGGAGATAGTAACAGCACAATGTCAGGCAATACCAATGAGACGGAAACATGGAAGGTGCCTAAAGAAGCCAGGGTGGCTATCTAAAGAACTTTTAACTGAGTTAAGATTAAAAAAGGATGTGTACAAAAAATGGAAAAGGGGGGAAACCACCAAAGAGGAATTCAAACAAATAGCCAGCACGTGTAGACACAAAGTCAGAAAAGCTAAAGCACAGAATGAACTCAGGCTTGCTAGAGAGGTTAAAAGCAACCAAAAAGGCTTTTATGGGTATGTTCGTAGCAAAAGGAAGAACAAAGAAACAGTGGGGTCACTCAGAGGAGAAGATGGTGAAATGCAAACAGGGGACACAGAAAGGGCTGAACTCCTCAATGCCTTCTTTGCCTCAGTCTTCTCCGATAAAGAAAACAATGCCCGACCTGAAGAATTTGGAGCAAATGATTCAGCAGAGGAAACACAGCCCAGAATAACTAAGGAGATAGTACAAGAATACTTGGCTAGTTTAGATGTATTCAAGTCTCCAGGGCCAGATGAACTGCATCCAAGAGTATTAAAAGAACTGGCAGATGTGATCTCAGAACCACTGGCAGTCATCTTTGAGAACTCCTGGAGAACAGGCGAAGTGCCGGCAGACTGGAGGAGGGCAAATGTTGTCCCTATTTTCAAAAAGGGGAAAAGAGAGGACCCAAATAATTACCGCCCAGTCATTCTGACATCAATACCAGGGAAGATTCTGGAGCAGATCATTAAGCAAACAGTCTGTGAGCACCTAGAAAGGAATGCTGTGATCACCAATAGTCAGCATGGATTTCTGAAAAATAAGTCACGTCAGACTAACCTGATCTCGTTTTTTGACAGAATTACAAGCCTGGTAGATGAAGGGAACGCAGTGGACGTAGCCTACCTTGATTTCAGCAAGGCATTTGACAAGGTGCCCCATGATATTCTTGTAAAGAAGCTGGTAAAATGCGGTCTTGACTATGCTACCACTCGGTGGATTTGTAACTGGCTGACTGACCGAACCCAAAGGGTGCTCATCAATGGTTCCTCTTCATCCTGGAGAAGAGTGACTACTGGGGTGCCACAGGGTTCTGTCTTGGGCCCGGTCTTATTCAACATCTTTATCAACGACTTGGATGATGGACTCAAGGGCATCCTGATCAAATTTGCAGATGACACCAAATTGGGAGGGGTGGCTAACACCCCAGAGGACAGGATCACACTTCAAAACGACCTTGACAGATTAGAGAACTGGGCCAAAACAAACAAGATGAATTTTAACAGGGAGAAATGTAAAGTATTGCACTTGGGCAAAAAAATGAGAGGCACAAATACAAGATGGGTGACACCTGGCTTGAGAGCAGTACATGTGAAAAGGATCTAGGAGTCTTGGTTGACCACAAACTTGACATGAGCCAACAGTGTGACGCGGCAGCTAAAAAAGCCAATGCAATTCTGGGCTGCATCAATAGGAGTATAGTATCTAGATCAAGGGAAGTAATAGTGCCACTGTATTCTGCTCTGGTCAGACCTCACCTGGAGTACTGTGTCCAGTTCTGGGCACCACAGTTCAAGAAGGACACTGACAAACTGGAAGGTGTCCAGAGGAGGGCAACCAAAATGGTCAAAGGCCTGGAAACGATGCCTTATGAGGAACGGCTAAGGGAGCTGGGCATGTTTAGCCTGGAGAAGAGGAGGTTAAGGGGTGATATGATAGCCATGTTCAGATATATAAAAGGATGTCACATAGAGGAGGGAGAAAGGTTGTTTTCTGCTGCTCCAGAGAACCGGACACGGAGCAATGGATCCAAACTACAAGAAAGAAGATTCCACCTAAACATTAGGAAGAACTTCCTGACAGTAAGAGCTGTTTGACAGTGGAATTTGCTGCCAAGGAGTGTGGTGGAGTCTCCTTCTTTGGAGGTCTTTAAGCAGAGGCTTGACAACCATATGTCAGGAGTGCTCTGATGGTGTTTCCTGCTTGGCAGGGGGTTGGACTCGATGGCCCTTGTGGTCTCTTCCAACTCTATGATTCTATGATTCTATGTTAATTTCAGACTGAGTTAGTTATACAAATATGAACACTTAACTGCTGTTGATGTTCCAACCACGGTTTGTAATTAGACATTCACTTGGCAAAATATTCATCGAACACGAGGAGGCTTTGAAGGCAAAGGATAGGAACTGTCAGGGTGGGGCCACCACTGAAAAGCAATAAGTCCACGTAGCTTTTTATGCTCTTGCTGTGTGTCAGGTTGCATTAACTAGAAAAACTTTTTCCCTGTCAAATGTAGTTTTGGCACGGCTTTTAACCTGCAGGTAAGAAAAACCCCTAAGTGCAAGTAGATAAATAGGTACCGCTTTATAGCGGGAAGGTAACGGCGTTTCCGTGCGCTGTGCTGGTGCTGGCTCGCCAGGGCAGCTTCGTCACGCTGGCCACTTGACCCGGAAGTGTCTTCGGACAGCGCTGGCTCCCGGCCTCTTAAGCGAGATGAGCGCACATCCCCAGAGTCAGTCACGACTGGCCCGTACGGGCAGGGGTACCTTTACCTTTAAGAAAAACGCAGAAATGCTGGGAACAAAATCAGTTATCACCTAATGATTCCTGGTGTATGAGATCAGAGACCATTGCCAAAACTTTGACATCTCCGGCGAAAGATGCTCCACCCGTTTTTGTTAGGCTAACTGAAAGCACTGTAACTTTTAGATGGGAAAGGCTGTTAAGGAGCTTATAGATCACTTGAAAGTAATGGGGTCCTTGTTTCGCATCTCAGTGGGACCTGGTCGCTTGGATACTATTTCACTCCTGCTTTCCCTTACAGCACTCACATCAATCTGTCACCCTAATGTTTTGATTCATATTATAAACACCAGAAATCGTTTTAAGTTTAACAGAACTGATATTAATGTCACTTCAAAATGTGTATATTCTACAGAGGTACAAAAAATTAATTCACTACCGGGGCTAGTAACATTGGATTTCTTTTATACACACTTCCATTTTAAGTTACATCATGTCTGTGCAGTTGAAACTGCTGCTTTTTGCTTCTCCTTGCTTCTTTTGATGATGGGAGCTGCATATTGACAATTTTATCTATGGTGTTGTGTTTTCAAATTTTAAATGTGTATTTTATCACATCTGCATCTGTAGAGTTTTGGGGTGGGTACTTACTCTAAGCTGTTTCAGCCAACACTTCACAATGTGTTTAAATAGAAGTTCTACATCTTCAAGGATGGTTTAACAGGATGTTGTGACTTTGAATAAACCTCTTCCATACAGTTTTCATATCCAACTTGTCTTGAGTTGATGATGGCAGGGCAGTTGGGCCTGGCAACCATGCTGGGCATTCCCATTGAAATCCTTTTCTCTTGGGCATAGCCCCAGTATGCAAATTCCTGATCAAGTTGTCTTTAGGGAAGCTGGGGGGAAAGACTGAGTATGACAGTGGCTAATTGCAGCAATGCAGCTCATGCCCATTTTTCGAAATCTTGTCATCGTCGTCCACTTTGTTTTATTTGCAGTTTCTTAGGCCCTGGATGTTTTTCTTAAAGGGATGAAACAAATGTGAGGAATGAGGGACATGCTGGGAATAAGCCGAAGACACTCTGGTTCTTGCTTACTGGACGAGCATCTTCTGTGAGGACCCAGGAGCAGCCCAAGAGAAGATGACATCCCCTCTATCCAACTTCTGGAGCAAGCTTGCACTGCTGTGTGCCATTTCCTGTTATTTATCACCCGGCTGTGGGCACACTCTGGACTAGAAGATGCCATGATGATGCTTCCTTCTCTGTCAGGTCAAAGTTGTCTGTCTTTGGTAATACAAAGCTCTGGAATTTCTGTTGCCCAGGCTCTGACAGAGTCTCTCTCTCCCCCCAGCGCAGTCCCACCCTGTTTCCCTGCACCTTTGTTGCATGTACTCTGTGCTCTGCTGGCCATCAAAGCCTCTCTTCCATTTGGTGAAAATGTCTGCAGACGTCTGTTAATTGCTAAAAAAAAACCCCTCTGTGATAATCCAGTAAAAAAAGAAAAGAAAAAGGACCATCCGCTTTCTTTTTTCTCCTGGCATTGTAAGTTCAAAACCTTCATGTTGGACTGAAACCTTCTTTGTAGTTTGTTACCTAGTTGTTACATGGTAGTCTTGTGATTCAAATATCTCTTCTGAGCAACAGGAAATGGGCCTGAAGGAGAAATCACATGCCCTTCCCCTTCTGGTAATGTGTGGCCATCCCAAAGAAATAAACTATGTAAACAGGTCTCTTGCTATGGATTTTTACAGAGCTCTAGCAAAAACAAAGTCAATAAAATGGGGATCTGGAGGCTACCATAAAGCAGGCATGGATAACCTCCGACCCACAGACTAAATTAGTCTTAGTAGGGCTCATAATTTGCCCTGCAGAGGCATTTTCTCTGCCATAGACCTGACATCCTACACTGTCGAGAGTGGGGCAGTTAAAGACATGACTGCAAAGGAGCATTGGGGAGCCCTGAAGTGCACTTCTGAGTGTTCTTTGGCAGGGCTGATAGCGAGCTCCACTGGGATCTGCTGCACTCAGGAGTTCCTGTTCAGTAATCCAGCTGATCCCTGCCAAAAGCAGGGCTTGAAGCTGGTGCCACTCAGCTGATCAGCGCTGACTGCAAGCCCTACTTTGGGGCAGGGATCTTCCTTTGTAGCAAACCCCTAGTTGCCCCTTTGAAGAGCTGCAGTACATGCTTCAGCCAGTGGTAGAGGCCAGAGTGAATTATGTGGGTCACCCTAACCTAGAATCTCACTGTGTTCCATTGAGTCTGCACACATGAGACTGCGTCTCCGCTCCTCCACATGCAGCTGCTGGGTGACCTTGGGCCAGTCACACTTCTTTGAAGTCTCTCAGCCCCACTCACCTCACAGAGTGTTTGTTTTGGGGGAGGAAGGGAAAGGAGAATGTTAGCCAGCCGCTTTGAGACTCCTTCGGGTAGTGATAAAGCGGGGTATGAAATCCAAACTCTTCTTCTACATTTATGTCTCTACAAATGTGAAATGCTGCAGAATCAATTAAGCAAGAACATGAGTATGTTTGGCCCAGATTCTAACACCTTGTGTGAAACCAGTGTAGACCACCCATGAAATAAGTTTCACCTGAGTTTGCTGTCCTATTACCTTGTTTACAGATAATCCTGTGAGCTGCTGAATTTCTGGATAGATCACATTTGGAGGAACGAGCTTAAGGACATTGGTGTGTCGCTAGCCAGGGATTCATTACAAAGACATGTATTGTGGATGCAAGGTCCTACAGTACTTTCAGCCAATAGATGAGGAAAAAACAGTGATTGCAGGGCTGACAAATGAATCCCTTTCTTCCTCAAATGTGATCCCCCCCCCCAATTTAATGCCTTCTATTGGTTTCTGCAAACACTGGTGTAACATCACAAAAGTGTACTGATGGCATATGTTTAACTCTGATAAAATACTGCCTTTTGAATGTTTATCTGAGTTTCGTGTAAACCTGGTACCTCCTGACATCAATCTGATCTTGTGGCTTCAGCAGAAGGCCTGCTACAATGCTATTGATAGCAACTGTACAGTCTGAGTTGGTACCCCTTGTTCACACAGCAGCTGTATTTTCATGCACCGACGGTGTGCAAAGAGTGCAGGAACAGTGGCAGCCCCTCCCAGAGAGTCCCTAGCAACTGTGCAGCTACACACAGATTGCAACACAATGCAGGACAATTCTGGCAGCAATGTGTGGAAAACTCCCATTGACAGGAAGCAACAACAGCAGCAGACCCTTTCCTTCCTCTCCTCTAGAGATAATAGCAAGGAAGGAAGGCCTTGGTCTTATATGAGGGAGCTGGCAGGCAGAATAAAAGTCCTGTTTCTAAGAGGTGTGTCCAAGTTTTCCATTGGGTAATAAAACCTTTCAAATTGTACTTTGAGCACAATTGGCATCTGTGAGCATTTGAATAGAGATAACTTTTGCAATGGGAATGTCCTGGCAGAAGTGGACCAGTAAAACAGGATCATACTAAAAGAGCAAAGGTCAAAACAAGTAATTGCTGCCCAGATGCAACAGTACAATGGGAAGGTTTGCTGCAGTGGAAAATTGCAGAGGAACGTTTGAGGGATACTGCTGCTGACACTTTCAGCCCTATGGTTTAGTAGAGGGGGATAACAACAACAACAACAACAACAACAACAACAACAAATTTATTATTTATACCCTGCCCATCTGGCTGGGTTTCCCCAGCCACTCTGGGCAGTTTTCAACAGAACATTAAAAACAGAATAAAACTTCAAACATAAAAACTTCTCTAAACAGGGCTACCTTCAGGTGTCTTCTAAAAGTCTGGTAGTTTGTTCTTCTCTTTGACATCTGGTGGGAGGGCGTTCCACAGGGTGGGTGCCACTACCAAGAAGGCCCTCTGCCTGCTTCCCTGTAACCTCACTTCTCAGGTGAGGGAACTGCCAAAAGGCCCTTGGAGTTGGACCTCAGTTTCCGGGCTGAACGATGGGGGGTGGAGATGCTCCTTCAGGTTTCCTGGGCCAAGGCCATTTAGAGCTTTAAAGGTCAGCACCAACACTTTGAATTGTGCTTGGAAACGTACTGGGAGCCAATGTAGGTCTTTCAAGACTGGTGCTATATGGTCTTGGCACCCACTCCCAGTCATCAGTCTAGCTGCCACGTTCTGGATTAGTTGCAGTTTTCAGGTCACCTTCAAAGGTAGCCCCACATAGAGCTCATTGCAGTAGTCCAAGCAGGAGATAACCAGAGCATACAGCTCTCTGGCGAGACATTTTGCGGGCAGGTAGGGTCTCAGCCGGCGTACCACATGGAGCTGGGAGACAGCTGCCCTGACCTGCGCCTCCATGGACAGCTGTGAGTCCAAAATGACTCCCAGGCTGCGCACCTGGTCCTTCAGGTTACCCCATTCAGGACCAGGGAGTCCTCCACACCTGCCCGCCCCCTGTCCCCCAAAAACAGTACTTCTGTCTTGTCAGGACTCAACCTCAATCTGTTAGAAGAAGAAGAAGAAGAAGAGTTTGGATTTGATATCCCGCCTTTCACTCCCCTTCAGGAGTCTCAAAGCGGCTAACATTCTCCTTTCCCTTCCTCCCCCACAACAAACACTCTGTGAGGTGAGTGGGGCTGAGAGACTTCAAAGAAGTGTGACTGGCCCAAGGTCACCCAGCAGCTGCATGTGGAGGAGCGGAGACACGAACCCGGTTACCCAGATTACGTGACTACCGCTCTTAACCACTACACCACACTGGCTCTCTGCCACCCATCCTCCAACCGCCTCCAGACACTGCAGACACAGGACCTTCACTGGTTCTGATTTAAAAGAGAGGTAGAGCTGGGTGTCATCCACATACTGATGAACACCCAGCCCAAACCCAATCACAGTATATGACCAGCACGATGTCTTGCGAACTTACAACTAGGAACTGGTGGATTGTTATTTCAAGTCTGTGTCACTTTTACATATATTCACTCATTAGTCTGTTCCATTCCATTAATCTGCAGGATTAGTTTTTTTTTAATTGATTCAATTTTTCTGATCCACCGATTAGTCAGATTAGGTCAAATCATTAGAATTCATAAGGATCAAATCTCAACTGCCTAGGGACAGTGCCACATCTTGTTATTGGCTCTGGTGCAGGGGGGCTTTTTGGGATCCTGGTCCCTTTACTCAGAGAATTGCTGCTCTATGAAATTTTAAAAGGTGATTAGACAAGCTTGTGGAGGATAGGTCTGTTGTGGTTCTAGGGGTTGCTCGTGCGTAAGCCAGTGCAAACACCTGGCTGGGTTGCCTGAGTGAACCTTTTCTTTTTCTTTTTTATAAGATATTTATTAAGATTTTTTAAATATTACAACAAAAAATGAAAAAGAAAAAGAAAATACAAAATAAAAATGATTAAAAACCACTCAATTTTTCCATTGCTTATTTTTCCTTAGCTTGTTTCCCGGACCTCCTCATACCTCCCTTTTTTGTATTCCAGTTCAGTTTGTTGGTTCAGCAAATCCTTACCCTCTTTATTTATCCTAATCTTTGGTCTTAAAATAGTAACGTTAGATTTTTACCTCTTAACAACCCATTTTTCATATTCCCTTAAAGCATTACAGCTGGAAACCACTTAATTTCTATCCAACATCGTTCTAACATTCATTAATTTTACAATATTTCTGTAGATAATCTTTGAACTTCTTCCAATCTTCTTCCACCGACTCTTCTCCCTGGTCTCGGATTCTGCCAGTCATTTCTGCCAGTTCCATATAGTCCATCAACTTCATCTGCCATTCTTCCAGAGTGGGTAAATCTTGTGTCTTCCAATACTTTGCAATGAGTATTCTTGCTGCTGTTGTGGCATACATGAAGAAAGTTCTATCCTTCTTTGGCACCAATTGACCGACTATGCCTAGGAGAAAGGCCTCTGGTTTCTTCAAGAAGGTATATTTAAATACCTTTTTCAGTTCATTATATATCATTTCCCAGAAAGCCTTAATCCTTGGGCACGTCCACCAAAGGTGAAAGAATGTACCTTCAGTTTCTTTACATTTCCAACATTTATTATCGGGCAAATGATAAATTTTTGCAAGCTTGACTGGGGTCATGTACCACCTGTATATCATTTTCATAATATTCTCTCTTAAGGCATTACATGCCGTAAACTTCATACCTGTGGTCCATAACTGTTCCCAGTCAGCCATCATTATGTTATGTCCAACATCTTGTGCCCATTTAATCATAGCAGATTTCACCGTTTCATCCTGAGTATTCCATTTCAACAGCAAGTTATACATCTTTGACAAAATCTTAGTTTTGGGTTCTAATAGTTCTGTTTCTAATTTTGATTTTTCCACCTGGAAACCAATTTTCTTGTCCAAATTATATGCCTCCATTATCTGATAATAATGAAGCCAGTCTCGCACTTTGTTTTTTAATTTCTCAAAACTCTGCAATTTCAGTCTATATCCGTCTTGTTCCAAAATTTCCCAATATTTCAGCCATTTGGCCTCCATATTGAGCTTTTTCAGAGCTTTTGCTTCCATCGGTGACAGCCACCTTGGAGTTTTATTTTCCAATAAGTCCTTGTATCTTATCCAGACATTAAACAATGCTTTCCTGACAATGTGATTTTTAAATGCTTTATGTGCTTTGACCTTATCATACCACAGATATGCATGCCATCCAAATACATTGTTGAAACCATCTAGATCCAAAATGTCAGTGTTTTCAAGAAGCAACCATTCTTTCAACCAGCAAAAAGCTGCTGATTCATAGTAAAGTTTAAAGTCTGGCAGGGCAAATCCACCTCTTTCCTTTGCATCTGTTAATATTTTAAATTTTATTCTAGGCTTCTTGCCCTGCCAGACAAATTTAAAAATATCTCTCTGCCACCTCTTGAAACAGTCCATTTTGTCCACAATTTGCAGTGTTTGAAACAAAAACAACATTCTAGGCAATACATTCATTTTTACCGCAGCAATACGGCCCAGCAGTGAAAGCTTCAAATTTGACCAAATTTCTAAATCTTTTTTCACTTCAGCCCAGCATTTTTCATAGTTGTCTTTAAATAAATTCCCATTTTTTTGCTGTCATGTTAATCCCCAAGTATTTAACTTTCTTAACCACTGTTAAAGCTATCTAATTCTGAAACCTCTCTCTCTCCATTGGTGTTAAATTTTTCTCTAAAACCTTGGTCTTTAACTTATTCAACTTAAATCCTGCAACTTGACCAAATTCTTGAATCATTTCTAAAACTCTTTTGGTACTAGATTCTGGCTCCTGTAACGTCAATACTAAGTCATCTGCAAATGCTCTCAGTTTGTACTGTTTGGCTCCGAACTGTATACCTTTAACCTTCTAATCATGTTCAGCAGAACCTCCAGGACCGATATAAAAAGCAATGGGGAAATTGGGCAACCTTGTCTTGTCCCTTTTTCTATCCTAAATTCTTCCGTCACCACATTATTTACAATTAGTTTAGCCTTTTGTTCTGAATAAATTGCACTTATACCGTTTTCAAAACCTTGGCCTACCCCCATCCCCTGTAGGTTCTTCTTCACAAAACTCCAAGAGATATTATCAAAAGCTTTCTCCGCGTCCACAAATATCAAAACTGCTTTAGTATTTATGTTCACTTCTAGTTTTTCCAAAATATCAATTATATTCCTCAAATTATCGGACAAGTGTCTTCCCGGGAGAAAGCCCGCTTGGTCTTTATGAATCTCTTCCATCAATACTTTTTTCAATCTCTTGGCCAAAAGGTCTGCAAAAATTTTGTAATCCACATTAAGTAACAATATGGGGCGGTAGTTCTTAAGCTGAGTCTTTTCAGTCTCTGTCTTCGGTATAAGTGTAATGTACGCCTCTTTCCAAGACTCTGGTGCCCTTTTCCCTTCCAATATTTCATTGCAGACTTCCTTTAAAGTTGTAATAGCCACTCTTTCAAAGATCTATAATATCTAGAAGTTAGCCCATCCGGTCCTGGAGATTTGCCTAATTGCATGTTTTGAATGGCACCTTCTACTTCCTGTTCAGATATTTTATAGTTCAACATTAATTTACTTTCTTGGGATATTTTTTGTAATCCATTTGTCTTCAGAAATTGGTCTATATCCATTTCTTTCTGTGGCCCTTGTGTATATAGTTGTTTAAAATACCTCTGGAAACAGTTTCTAATCTCAGTTGGGTTATGTATAGTCTTTCCTTCCACTTCTAAATTTGTAATAGTATTTAATTTTTGTCTTTTTTTCATTTGCCAGGCCAGCAATTTCCCACATTTGTTAGCTGATTCAAATGTTTTTTGTCTCATTTGTTTAATTTTCCATTCTATTTCCTGATTCATCATTTCCATATATTGTACTTGATATAACTTTATTTCTCTCAAAATCTCCTGCGACTTTGGTTTTGCTCTCAATTTCTTTTCACTTTCTTTTATTTTCCCCAAAATTTTATCTTTCTTCTCATTTTGACTTCTCTTCTTTATTGCATTCTGTTGTATCAGAAACCCTCTCATGACAGCTTTACTTGCGTCCCAGATTACTCTTTTTTCTACATTAGTATTCATATTTATTTCAAAATAGTCTCTCAAGGTTTTTTGGGCCTTTTTATACACTTCTTCATCTCTGAATAGGGTGTCATTCATCCTCCATCTGAAGGAGCCAGTTGATGTTAGTTTCAACTCCATCCTTACCGCATTATGGTCGGAGCAGGTTTTTGGGCAGATTTCCACTTTCTTTATCTTTGGTGCCATTCCTCTAGTTACCCATATTTGGTCAATTCTAGTCCATGTCATCTTAGCTTCAGAAAAGAAGGTTCCCTCTCTTCCCAAGGGGTTCTTTGTTCTCCAAGTGTCCACTAAGTCAAAATTGTCTGTCATCTCGAAAAATGTTTTCGGTAGTCTACCATCCTTGGTAACTACCTGTCTTTGTGCCTTATCCATGTTTGTAGATACTACTCCATTCATATCCCCCATCAAAATCAGATTGTAATCCAAATAATCCAATAAAGTCTCATGCAACTTTTTAAAAAATTCAGATTTTTCCTCATTCGGTGCATAAATTCCTACTATCAAAAATTTCTCTCCTTGAACTTGAATTTCAATTGCCAAAAATCTTCCTTGGTCATCTTTGAAAATAAATTTCGGTGATAGTCTCTCCTTTGCATATATCACAACTCCTCTTTTTTTAACTTTGTCAGATGAGATAAACTCCTGTCCCAATCTCTTATTAATCAGTAGTTGCCTGTGTAACCTTGTTACATGTGTTTCTTGTAGACAAATCAAGTCCAATTGTTCCTTTTTTAGTAAATGAAAAACACTTCTTCTCTTCCGAGGAGAATTCAAACCATTACAATTCCAACTTAACAGTTGCAGAGCCATGATGGGGTTACTTCACTTTACCTCTAACTGCGCCAAGTGTCTGTTCTTGTTCTGTCAGTGGTGTCACTTTCTCTGGACCATGCAATCCAAAAGATAAGTTTGCTATATCTAGTATTCCTTTTTCCAGGGCTTTTGGCTCTTCTCTGGATTCCACTTCTTTCTGTAGATCTTCTCCGTGGTCCTTCAGAAACCTATCTTTGTCATTGACTGATCTTATTTTTATCTTTCTTCCTTTATATTTAAAGGACAGGCCTTGAGGGAATTCCCACCTAAAGATGATTCTATTTCTTCTCAGCAGGGCAACCAGATCTCCGTAGTTGAGCCTTAAGTCCAAAATGTGTTTTGGAATGTCCTTGAATATCTCCACACTTGAGTCGTAAATTTCCAAAGTCTTTTGGTAATGCAGATTCAAGATTTTGTCTCTCTCCTCTTTTGTTCGAAGGGTAATCAAGCAGTCTCTCACCTTGTTCCTCCTTCCTCCTCTTCCAAGTCTAAATGCACTCACTATCTTAAATTCTTCCTTCCCCAAATCCTGTTGCCAGAAATCTGCGAATTCCTGCGTAAGAAAATCAGCCAAATTGTCTTTCTCACGTTCAGGTACAGCCCTGATTCTTAAATTTCTTTGTTTCTCTTTCAATTCAATCATAGACAATGTCAAACCGTGGTCCTCGAGTTGCTTATATACCGGCGGTATCTTCTCTTGAGTAGCAGTTGCTATATCTTTTGCTTCTTCAGCTATCTTTCGGGTCGAAGCAGATTCCTGTAGTAATTTTTCAATAGACTCTGTGTTGGTATTCACCTTCTGTCCCAAATTATTGATGCTTGTAGTATTCTGGTCAATTTTAACTGATGCTTCAGCTACTTGCTTATTTGTTTCAGCTACTTGTTTAGCTAAATTTTCCAAAGATTCAGTAATTTTTCCAAGTGCCTGTGCCAGAACGTCTTCGGACGACATAACTTTTGGTTTAACCTGTGGAAGTGCAGCCCCTGGTATTCCAGATGGTCCAGAAGGACCAGATGTTGAAGCCCTTCGCTGCAACGCAGTATCTGTCCGATAGGGTCTGCCAGACCTAGTAGTTTTTTCCTGCGTCGACTCTAACTTTCCTCTTCCATCTGCCATAACACTCTCATGAGAATCCAAGGTCGATCCCACAGCTGAAATTTGTTTTGGAATGGAAAATTCCTCTAGCCCAGTTGTTATTGTAGCAATGTCAAGCCTCCTCTAGGGGGACACAGTAACAGCCAAAGCTTGCAACTTTAAAAAAGAAAATAGTCCTTATAAGTCCCCCAATTCACATAAAAACAACAGTTTCAGTTGCACTTAATCAGTTACTTTAAAACCAGGAGAAGTTCAGAAACACTGTATCTCTTTTGCAGAGTTAGCTGTCAAAAGTCCTCTGCTTACCGATAGGCTTTCCACAGAGCGGCATTCCTTATCTCGGGGCAGTCCGTTCCCAGGTTTTAGGCGGTGGGTTTTAGCTTCCTTTTCCCCCTTTTTTTGCAGATAAATACAGTTCAAACCTTTCCCCCCTCCTCTCCTGCAATCCGGTTTCCTGATGTTGAGATTTAAATCTTTTTTCAAACGTCTTTCAGAGTTTCCGCTTACAGTCTCTTTGCTTTGATCTATTTACAAGAAAGGAAGGCAGACTTCCTGTTTATACCTTCCCGCTTCGGTGCCGAATTAACTTATTTTTTCCCTTTAGATCCAATTTAATCCTACTCACAGGTAGTTGCTTTCAAAGTCAAATTGTCCCAGGAAAAAGTCAACTGCTATGCGGCTTCACTCCGCGGAAGAAGCAGTCGACTCTCAGCACCGTGCCGCTCACCCCGTCTCGCTCTGGAGCCCTTAAAAGGGTCCCTTCGCAATTTGGGGGGGCGCAAAAGGTGCCCGCCGAGTCCCCACGTTCACAGGCTTCACCCGCCTGTGATTTTTAAAGGGCCCCCGCTTCGCCGCAGCGGTCAGACCCGATCCCGCGGAGCTGGTCCCTCAGTGACTCATAGGGAATCCACCATTAACGATGGCGCCAACCCGGAAGTCCACCTGAGTGAACCTTTTCTGTCCGGACAGCCACTCACCCGTGGCTGTCTCAATCGCTGGCAGAATCCGTCAGTGGGCGTTTCTTAAACTTCTTCCAGCAAAGAAGCTCTTTGACGCCTAGTCTCCTCCTACTCTCTCTGCTCGAAAGCCTTCTGCGCAAGGAGGGCGTAGGCAGCAGAGGACCTCTACTCTACTCTCCCCGCTGGCAAGGAGTCATGGGACCGCCTCGCCGCTTCCCCCATCTGCCCCCCTTCTCCACTGGTGCTACGCTGATTCTCTTCCCCAGAAGATGGGCTGCCTCTCCCAATCCCGGGACGCTCTCTGGAATCCCTCTGGATTTTGCTCTCTCCCTCCGGCACTGATGGCAGTTCCCTGACAGGTCTATCCATATCTACTAATCATTAAGGCTATGCGCTGGATCCAGGATCAGGCCTGCCAGTTGCTGAGCACCAAGAGCAGCAGAGGGCTGCTGCTATCAGGTCCTGCTGGCAAGCTGCTTCTGAGGGAAAGGAGGCTGGACTAGATAAGTCTTTGCTCTTCAAGTTTCCTGCAGAAGGTTTTTTTGTAATTTAATTTCTAAGATCTGTTTGATGTGTCAATGTGCTCTTCTAACATTTGCTTCTTTAAATCTGCTTAATGCTAAATCTGTTCTGATTTAGATTTCAACTGTGTTTTAATGAGTGAATTTTTACTAGTGTTGCCTTCTGTTCTTGAAAGATTCTGTCAAGTTCACATTCATCACCAGTGCTTATTCCTAGATGCTCCAAATTGGTAATACGCTCATTTCCTTGACCGTGTTTTGAATAGCGTGTTGCCAGTTTGAGAGTTCAATGTGCTTTTGTGGTTGTTGTTTTTTTAAATGGCAAGATTGAATTTTCAGTTGCAATCTGAAGTATTAATTCATTGGTGGTGGGGGGGGGGGTTGTTAGAGGCAAGGCAGGGGAGAAAAATCTTGTGAGTATCATTGTGGTCAAGGACCAGAGCCTCAGATGATCTTCTGGGGGGAACCTGAAACCATCAGATTGCAACTTTGGGGATAGACCCATTCCTGGGTTCCCATCAGCCAAACTAGGGATGGACAGAACAGCCTGCTTCTGGTTCATGTCAATTTCTCATGTTCATCTGTTTTTTTAAACTTCAGAGATTAAAGCTTCGGAGCCATCCACTGCTTGTCTTGGTGTACCACTGGCTCCCTGTGCCAGTATTTGAGCAAGGAAAGTTGGCTGCAGCCCTTCAATTGAAGGCTGTGGGGTTATATGAAGTGGCCTTGTGGTGCTAACCCTTTTGTTTGGTCCACATTTTAAGCAGACTGACTTAAGTTTGCATCTTCTAGAACAGCGGTAGGCAACCTAAGGCTGGATGCAGCCCAATCGCCTTCTCAATCCGCCCTGCGGACGGTCCGCAAATCAGCGTGTTTTTACTTGAGTAGAATGTGTCCTTTTGTTTAAAATGCATCTCTGGCTTATTTGTGGGGCATAGGAATTTGTTCATTCCCCCCACCCCACCCCAAAAAATAGTCCGGCCCACCACATGGTCTGAGGGACGGTGGACTGGCCCACAGGTGAAAAAGGTTGCTGACCCCTGTTCTAGAATCACACATGGGTCAGAATGTAATTACTCTTCAGGCTTTGCACTTCTCTGAATCTTACAAGAGTAATTACGTTCTGACTTGTGTGATTCCAGGACAAGGGAGGCAGTAGCTCTGAGGCAGCCTCTCTGCCCCAGAGGCAGGGGTCTGGTTTCCAGTTCAGCCAGAGTTGCTAGCCTTGCTTCCATCATGCTGGCATTGTCATAGCGAGGAAAAGCAAAACACAAGGGGCCAAAATATCTCTGCAAGTTCTCTCCCTCCCTCTCTACTCGGCAGCTGCTGTAGTGGTTTTCTCCTTAAAAATAATTTAGGAATCAATGCTTATGCAAGGTCACAGCCCCTTCCTCTTCTGCAGGCAGTTTCCCTTCTGTAACTTATGTGGGATTGGGGTGGGGGGATACCTTTGAGTTTAGCTGCATCCTCTAGACCCTGGAACGAACACATCCAAGCTCAGTGGGAGCCTCAGTAAAGGCTTCTCTCTCCCCCCACTCCAGATCTACTCTCTCTTAGCAAAAGGTAGGCAATCCATCCTTCCCTTCCTCTTTGTGGACATTTTTATCCCCTTATAAATGCCTTTGGATTTCTGGACTGGATGCCTTTGTGATTTGCAAAAGACACTTGGAAGCGTCCATTTCACAAGGGAGCTTCCTCTGTTGGGATTTCCCTCACTGGAATCCCCCAACCAAGGTGGTTACTAACAACAAGAAACATGGTAGCTGCATTGCAGGGGGTGGACCAGATGACCCTTGGGAGACCCTTCCTGCCCCTAAGGTTCTCTGATTCATCCTCTAGACCCTGGAATGAACGCATCCAAGCTGATGAACGTTGCATTATTTTATTGTTGTTAGCCGCCCTGAGCCCGGCTTCGGCTGGGGAGGGCGGGATATAAATAAAATTTATTATTATTATTATTATTCTATGCAGTGTAGCAATAAAAGTTGCCATTTAGTAAAAGGAGCAAGCCTAACCATAGAACCTTTGCTAGCTGTGCCACTGTGGCAAAGGGGCTGCCCCAGGCCCCTCCCTGCCCCACCTTCTGCGACTGAGGACTGTGCAGCTGGTGCTCAGATTTTAATGCGAGTGTGTAGGTGTCAATGGTCAGCCCTGCCCAGACCTTATAGCTGAAGTCTCCTCAGATGGGGAGCAGGTCTTCACAGTGCCAGTAACCCTGAGGGTGTTGGACCCAGACATTCCTGCCTCAAGACCTGAGGTCCTGGCACCTGCTGCTGCATGGGGCAGTGGGCTGAATCACTCATTCTTAGATGTGCGTGAACATGGGTCGTTGTGAGGACTAGGGCAGAATGAGGGAGAGTGATATGCTCCTAAATGCCTGGAAGCGCTTACATCTGTGCTAACAGAGGCAGAGTTAGGGGAGCATAGCTGGGCCCCTTGTATTGGGTGCTGAGCTTTAGGGGCGCTGCAACTCTGCTTTGGAATGCAGCATGAGAAGCGTTGCACTGGGCGCCACTGGAATCTGAGACACCCAGGTCCACCCCTGGGGTTAATGCCCATATGCTTTGGGGGTTAATATCTCAGGCAGCAAGAGTTTGAAAATGCCACAGAAAAATCTGTGTAATCTCTCTCTGTTTCTCCCCACCTCCAAATCTAGCTCTGCCAGAATTTTCTCTCCTCTCTTTTTAAAGTGGAAAGCCAGAAGTTTGTACTTAATATGGGCCATAATCTTTCCAAGGCAAACAAAAACGGGAGTATTTGAAATGAAAGGTCTTTCAATGTTCCAAACAGGCATTCTATCTGTTGGTGGGAGTTGGGTTCACTCAGAATGGAGCTCACTTAAGAGGGTGGCCTTTAGGGTCGTTTCAGTGTTTATTCACTGTGTGAGGCCTACGATTCGTCGTGTGAGGGCTAAGGGAGCCAGTGATGGCGTTGTGGAAGGAAAACTACAGTTCAAACGCCACTGAGATCTTTCTTACCACTTCAAATACAAAGCGTGTCATGGTGGTTGTTCAGACATGGTCCTGGCCTGAAGTATTGTGCATCATTTTATTGTTTTATTTTGTTATATATCAAATTTGTCTACTGCCCTTCATCCACAGATCTCACAATCACACACACACATACTTCAGTTGTGATTTGGCTGCTACCCCGTCACATGGTTATTTTGGATCTTAAATTAGGGCTGTGTGCATGCAAGGGGCCTCTCATTTTGTGACACAACATCAGTTGCTTGCCTTGAAAGTCCCTACTCCCCACCCCACTTCAGTCATTGGGATAACCAGTTAGATTACTGTAATGCACTCTGTGCAGAGAATGCTAGGATTGTAGAGTTGGAAGGGACCACAGGGGTCATCCAGTCCAACCCCCTGCAATGCAGGGATCTTTTGCCCAACGTTGGGCAGTCTGGACATTTTAAAGCAGTTCAAAATGCGACAGTCAGGCAGCCCAATACTGCATCTGGCCACCTAAGCTAGCATCAGTTATTTAATAAAAATTATATACCCCATGAGGGACGCGGGTGGCGCTGTGGGTTAAACCACAGAGCCTAGGACTTGCCGATCTGAAGGTCGGCGGTTCGAATCCCCGCGATGGGGTGAGCTCTCGTTGCTCGGTCCCTGCTCCTGCCAACCTAGCAGTTTGAAAGCACGTCAAAGTGCAAGTAGATAAATAGGTACCGCTCCAGCGGGAAGGTAAATGGCGTTTCTGTGCGCTGCTCTGGTTCGCCAGAAGCAGCTTAGTCCTGCTGGCCACATGACCCGGAAGCTGTACGCCAGCTCCCTTGGCCAATAAAGCGAGATGAGCGCCGCAACCCCAGTCGGTCATGACTGGACCTAACGGTCAGGGGTCCCTTTACCTATATACCCCATGATCATTAGAAAACCTCAAAATGGTTTACAAAGAGAATAAAGCAATTGTCAGTCAAAGCAACTCTTTAAAAAACATTCAAAAGATAAAATAAACAATTAACTTAAAATATATACCAACAGTAGGCTCACCTAAACTAGAATGTTTGTAGCAGGCACTGGAAGGAATACAGTGAAGGCGCCTGCCTAATGTCTGAATGTGCTGCAGTCTGAATTCTGTGGAATTCACCTTTTAATGCTGGCATTTCACACTTGAGCTGCATGCTTATTTTTATGGTTGTAAGTTGTTTTAAAATGCTGTTAATATTGTTTTTGCACATTGACAGAAGAGTATGTTTGCTATCAGCCGGCCCTTGAGTTGCACACTCTGGTGGGAACGATGCAGCTCTCTTGTCCCCCCCCCCCCCTGCTAGAATGTCCCCAGGAAGGATGAGGCATGATCACACCCTGTTGCTCTTTTTGGAACCCCATTTCCAAGAGGTGTTGCAACAGCAGCAGCTGTGCCTAGTACTATGCCAAGCATCTATAACCTGCATAAGGGGAAAAGGGAGGGGGAGAATTAAAATGTAGCTTTTGGATCACCAGCTTGAATGCAAATAATTTGTGCTGAATTTTAAAACACACGTGCAAATGGAACGGTATATATCCCACCGCTCTTAGGAAATCCATCCCATTGAACTCTGCAAGATGTAATATCTAAGTTAAATACATAGCCCTGTGCTCTGACAGCAGCATTCTTGGCATAGTAATGCACTAGCTGATAAGTGGCCCTCCAAAGTTTTCCATTTGGCCCTCTGGATTCTCCCCAGGCCATCCCCACCCCTGGTCCTGTACTGTACCATGCTTGACTATTTGTGTGTGGCAAAAATGTGTCCTTGAACTCTGATAATTAGTGAAGGCTCTTAAGGCTTGAGTTTCAGGAATTGCCTTCCAGGCCCCCGCCCCACTTTTCTCGATGCGATTCAACCGCTTTGCTGGCTCTGCTGATCCAGCCACAGGAAGTTCGCGGTGCTCCTGTGTGACACATGAAATCTCTGCTGCTTTTTCCTCCCCAGAGGGGAAAGGGCATTTTTCTCAGATGGAGGGTGGAGAAGGGATGCAGGAAGAGTGCACCCAGAGTGCAAATGCAGTCAGCAGGGGCACATGGCCTTGGAAGGCAGGGAGGGGCGGGGGAGAGAATCTGACGGCTTTGCTGGGCCCTCCAGCCTGTTTTTGCAAGAGCAGGGGAAAAAGAAGCCTGCTTGTTCAGCACAAAATGCGACCCACATGCTCAGAGACTCAGTTATCCATTGTTCTGGGCCAGGTGTGTTTGCCTAGATAGGATCAGTGGTATGGAGCAGGAGAGAAGGTTGTGTCCACCACCAGAGGCCATGGGCACCAACTCCCAGGGGCCAAGGTCCTGCCCCCCTCCCAAGTTGAAGAGCATGACCATTTAAATGGTGTGTGTGCGCACCATGTCTTGGGATCGATTACGTAAGATGGGGCTTACTTATATTACCATCATTTTATTTGTTGGCACTCCTGCCAAGGATGGATCTGCTATAAAACTAATGAAGCTTAAGCTCCAGGGCTCCTAATCCCAGAAGGACCCCAAAAGTGACTTTAGTTCACATTGCTTTTTAAAAAAAATCGGTCTAGTAGGCCCAATATGAGTTGCGTGACTCAGATGGATTGATTTTTCAACAACCTCAAAGTTTGAAAGTCAGCAGCAGAGATGTTCCAAAGAGAAACGACCCCACTGAAGAAGAAAACCATGGTTACCCAGACCATGGGTTGTGAAGGGGCTCCCATGGCAGCTCAGGCTTCAGGGCCCCCAAATGAAGGTCCACCACTGCCAACCCTGAGCGCTTGCACTCTGCAACACTCAGTAAAGCAGTCTTGGCCAACCTGTCGCCCTCTGGTCCCATCAGCCCCACCAGCTGTAGTCTAAAGCATGTGGCGGATGCCCCAGTGGGCCGAGACTGCTGCGGGAGAAACAAAAGAGCAGCCTTGCGGACTGCTTGCTTCCACAGCCAGTGGGCTCAGTGTTCTGCATGGTTATGTTACTTGGAAACAGACGGTGCTGGAGACGGGCGGCTTGCGTGTGCAGCTGCTGAGGCTGTTGGGTAGGGAGGGAGGCAGGGAGACTGACAGTAGGTGGCACCAGAGCAATGCCAGGCAGGGGTAACCAAGCTCACATCCAAACCTTACGTTTTCAAGCAGCATTGTCCCTATTTAACCATCATGGCTTCCCCCCAAACATCCTGGGAACTATTTTGAATTATTTCTGTGACCTTGCTAATGAAAGAGACCGTCATCTGCTCCTGCAGGGCTCTGCTTATCTTGTGCTGTGTTTTATTTTGGCTGATCTCTTTCGCTCGCTCTCTGCCCCCACCTCCAAACAAAGGGTGCCTGGCAAGCAGCAGAAAATATTTTGAGCTGGAGGCAGCCCACAAAGTTCCTTTTTCTTTGTTTGCTGATGGACTGGAAGAGTTTCCAGAGGAAGCTTTGTTTACTCCATGTGTGTATATATCTGGGCTGAGTCCTGTACATTCCACACATTCCAAGAGTGCTTTTTTTAGGGGGGGGGGAGAAATGTTGCAAATGCAAAGGCGAGGTTTGTGCTGTGTGCCCGATGATCCAAAGGATTTCACAACAATGTGGCAAATGCATATTTCCAGATGTCTGGAATTGAGAGAGCTGGTCCCAGCAGGGAGAGACAGTGCCCTCTGATGGCAACACTTGGTTTTGCAGCTGTGTGAAACTGAGATGGAAAACGCATTTTTTTCCTTTTCCTTTTTGCAGTACCGGTGAGAGCAAGTAATTGCAATCCATCAGATGTCAGAGCTTCTCTGTTCTCCCGGACGCAAACCAATCCACAGCTTTTGCCTTTCCTTCCTTCTTAGATGGCAACTCTATTCAAAGACCACCTGGAGCTTTCAGAGCCAATCAAGATGCTGGGAAGACATTTTGCTTCAACAGTCCAAAAGTGGCACATTGAGCAAAAGTGTCTTTGTGAGAGCTGACATCTTGCCAGCAATGGAAACTCAGCTGTGAAAATACTTCCTGTGAATGAGGAGTCAGTGCCCCCCCCCATCATTTGCACATAATCAAAGGGATGTTCTCCCTGCATGCAAAGACAGGATCTGGTAGATTGGCCGAACGTGACCAAGAGTGGGTCAAACAGTAAAGAAGGCAGTTTGTGCAAATGCTGTAGAGGAAAGTGAGGAGCAGTTGAGGCTCATCAACTTGGGAAGGGAGCCCATCGAGGAGAAGAAAAGGCTCGGGAGCAAGCCCTCCACAAAAAGTGGTCCCTAAAGCAATTGGAGGGCACCTTGTCTGCCTCCTTCCTGCAACTCCTGCAGCCCAGCTGGTGCTTCCTTTTGGACCCCATCAGTGAGGCTGAGAAGGGAGTCTTGTCGTCTGGGCAGCCCAGGACCTCCAGACACACTGCCCAGGCTTGAGCCCTGGGGAGGTTACTTGGGTGCTGCTAACACAGAGGTTTGACTTCACCCCCAGCGACACACTCTTGGGACAGACAGATGCCAACAACAATATTCAGCTGTCTTGGCATTTATAACTTGGCATTTATTATGTCAGCACCCTCCTGACCAGTTGTTAAGGGGTGAGTCAGGACTAAGGATGGGTGAATATCTCAGTTTTGGTTTCTCTCCATTTCTCATTTCCCAACAGTCTTGAGTTCAGATCTCCACATTTCCAGATCAGTTTGCAATTTCTTTCTTTCTTCCTCATGAAGATTCATCAGCATTTCTATGTGAAACTTCCCTAATATACACATTTTTGTAAGATTTATTCTGGAGTACTATTTTAGGGGGGGCAGGTTTGCCCAGCAGGGTGTGGCCCAGAAAGTCATGGGGGAGGTGGAACCGTCTCTCTCACAGAATAGTGATAATCTCATGGGCTCTTGCAATAAGAAGGTGGGGCTGAGGCATTTAAAAGGCCTCGTCCAGGGATTGGGGGGCATTTTGCTGTTGAGCTCCGCGCCCCCCCCCGTTTACCGTTGAACGGGCCAGAAATAATTTTTTTCTCTCAACCTCAATTGGTCCTCAGTTGGAGGTTTTTTGACCTCCCTCAGTGAAATACGTGTTGTTGTTATTCTTGGGGGAAATGGCACTGGGCAGCAACACCATAGTATAGGCGGCTTCCCTAAGGGGCCTTAGGGGAGGATTGGATAAGAGACACCCTAAGCTCAGGGTGAAGTCTTGGCCTGGATGGAATCTTTCATCCTGGTAACCCAGTGAGATCCTAGATGCTTGGTTTTCACTGCATCTGGGTTCAACACTGGGCAACTGCCATGGAGGGGCTTTGGGGTGCTTCCTGTTAGGAGAGCTTCAGCTTGGGTGAGTTATATTGAAACAATCACTTAGAGTTTCTGGAATTCAAAGGCTTTATTCATGCAGGAGCAGATTTATCTTGGCAGGAACTATTTACAGGATGAGTAGAAAGAAAAGAAAGAAAATAGCACACCTATTGTCTTAACACTTTGGGAGAGAGAAAAACAAAAATGGCTCAGCTTTTAGGGGTGGAGTTATCTTTGACGAAGAAACTACAAAAAATGCTAGCTAAATTGCTAGAAAAAGAGTGCCTTCACATGGTTTAAAGTAGCATGTGCATTAGCTAGAAGTTTAGGAGAAAGGAAATGTATTTGCTTTTCAACATTCTCCAACCCTGATGGCATGCCATTTCACTCGCAATGGCTGAGTGGAGTGAGAAACTGATCCTTGCCCTATTGCCATGCAAACTCTGCTTCTTGCTGCAGTCAATAAAATTTTGGCCTGATTTCACCCGTGTCCTCTTTCAGTTAATTCACTGTTTCCCAGGAGCACAGTGTACATCTCTGCCTGGACCACTGATTTTTCTGAAGACACCCATTTTTGCAAAGCAATTTCCCATAATATAATATGTTATTTTCACTAATACATGCGTTTACACACACACTTTACCCCAGTATATGTCCCTTTGAGGTTGCTCAGAAGGGAATGTGTCCCTGGGCATGACAAAGGTCCCCACTCCTTGCTGTAGTTGTAAGACTCTTGTGTTGAGCTGGGAGTTGGACTGGATAACCACCTCAAAGGCCCCTTCCAGTTCTACAATGAAATAAGAAAAGGTTAAAGTGAGGGCCATCTTGCATGCTGGCTTCAGAGGTGGGTTGCAGATCTGAAATGAATGAAGAAGCTCTTTAAGATCCTCAGATCTTTGCTGTCTTTTACAAATCCAGAAACAATATGTAATTAATGACCTTTTTTAAAAACACTGTTTTGACATTTACATTCATTTCAATATAAAGGAAATCATGTATGTTATGTAGTTATTTAAATTATGTAGCTTATCTTAAATAGTGGACAGCATGAATAATGTAGAATTTGACAAAACCTGAACTGCAGTAGAATGGAAATGACGCTGATTGTGATGCATTGAGGCCCAGGAGGGAATCTCTGCCTTCTTCTGTCCTTGGTTGTATGACACACACAACCTCTGTTTTCCCATTCTTCATTGTGACTCCCTGCCTTCCCAAAACTGCTGCCTGAGGCAGCCACCTCACTCGGCCTAACAGTAGGGCCCATGCTGTGGTTGCCTAATTTTCCATCTACAGTTGCTGCAATGATAAAAAGATATTTGAAAGCAATCTTTGTACTGAAAATTTCAGTAAGGATTATGACTAGCATTAAATTGAGGAAATATCATTCCTCTGCAAGCTGTAATAGCATTGCAGTTGGGGGTTGAGGGGAAGGCTATGCTCACCAGAATTCTCTCCCCCACCATTTGAGTTTCCTTGAAATTGTTTCCTCCCAAGCCCTCAGCCTGTTCTTTCAGCTCTTCTGCATTCAGAAAGCAATTTTAGGATCTGGTGTAAGAGCTTTCATTCAAAAAAGAAAAGAAAAGAAAAGAAAAAAAAGGGGGGGGGGGAGAAATGCTTCTGTCTGCCAGCTACGCTTCCCTTTCATCAAGCTTCCAGGCGGCATTCCCCAAGCTGGGAGTCTAAGGAGCAGCCTGGAGTTCAGAAAGGGAGTGGGGCCTTTCTGAAACTGAAGTGAAGTGAGGACAGGGAAGGAAAACCGGTGTGCAGGTCTTGTGTTTATGCCTTCCTGGAACCTTTTACATTTATTTTTTTCTTAGATTTTTATTTCAGGCCAATGGAATAAAGCAGAGTTAATATGCAGACCCTAACATTTCTGAAGATCAAGGGGATTCTCCCCTATGTGATGGATGGGTGACCTAAACTTAACAGGAGAGCTTGTGTGCATGCAAGAGGCAAAGAGAACTTGAAGAATATATCCCAAAAAGGAAGGGGAGGAGGAGGAAGAGAAAGTGGTTTTTCTGCCCCCCCCAAGGGAGCCCATGGCTGCAAACAAGAAAAAGGTAATAACGTGACCATGAAAATAAATTGCAAGCATATTTAAAACAATTAAAATCATTGGAAAACATGAAGGATATCTAAAAACTGCCACATACCCTAAACAAGTAATAATTTCAAGGCTGACACCCAGCTCAATGGGAATGTTTCTTTTAAGAAACCCACCTGAATGTTAAGAACAGCAGCAACAGGGAAACTGTGGTCTTCCAGGTGTTGGACTAGAGCTCCCTCCTCCCTGTCCGTTGGCCATGCAGCTGGGCTGGCGGGAGCTGGAGGCCTCCAAAACCATCAGGGCCCTGGGAGCCCCGCCCTTGGCTAGAATGCTGAACTAGGATGGGGAAGTCGCAGGGGATTCAAATCCCCTGAAGCACTCAAGGGGACAGTTGGGCCAAGGAATGCATTCATATCTATATAAGTAAAGGTTTGGCCCACATTTATGCTCAGACACTGGCCTGTTTTGCACATCATGCTGAGCCTAATTCTAATAACAACTATAACCATTTATTACTTGCACCCCACCCATCTGCCTGGGCTGCCTCAGCCACCTGGGGGGCTAACCCTGGCTTAGCGGGAACCCATGAGTTTGCGGGCTCCTGAGTTGCAGTTGCTTTGATCCTCGATCATGTTGCTGCTGTGCTGGGTAAAAGGATGGTTAGGCTTAGCGTATTGTTTAGAGAGGAGGACTTAGCTCTCACAGACAAACCATCAGATGAAAACCATGCAAGAAACCTTGATTATGGCTTGAGCTGAATCATGAGTTCAGACAGCATGCTATAAGCCAAGGCTATAAGCCATGGCTTTGCTTGGCTCAGCATCGAACAGCAGCAGAATGGGAAGAAAGGAGGAAAGCAACCACAAAATCTTTTCCCAGAGTTTGCATGCTTGCGGGTTCACACTAAACCATGGTTTGGCATGATGCATGAAACAGGCCATTATCTAGTTTGGCCCCAGAGGGAGCAATGGATTAATTGAGGGCAATTTTGTTTTTATTTGGTGCATCATTTCTATGGATTAACAAGGACATTTTATTCTATTGAGCCATTTTAAAATAAAATAAAATGCTTCATCCATTGTATTAATTTTAATGCAGTTGGTTTTGATAAACTTGTGTGTCATCTTCTTTTGTTGGTTTCTCCTTTGGATATCTTTTTTAAAAAGCTATTATTAGCAAACAAACAGAGATTAAAATTTAGCCACTACAGACTGAGATGCGTGGAATCAAGACAAAACACTGGGGGGAGGGGAAAAATGTAACTCAAATTATTATCCCTTCTATGAAATGAAAAAAAAGGAAAGGGGGGGGGGGACCCCAAACAAAGGCCCTCAACTTCCCTGTAGCAATGTTTCCTCCTCTCTCTGGGACCAATTTCTATGTGAGGCAAAAAGTCCCGAGGAGGTTAGCAAACCTACACTGTCAGCCAAGATCTTTATCTGTGCAGGAAATAGGGAAATAAGTTTACTGATAAGAGGGAAAGACAATAAATAACTTAGAAATTCTTTGCCAGTTCCCTTGAGGGCCTGTGGCAGCTGCCCAAGGTGTGCGTGCACACGGCAGAAATAGATCTGCTGCTTAAGCGTATTTCAAATGAGACCCTTCCCTTCCCTTCCCTCTCCTTAGACATAAACTTCAACAACCCCCCTCCCCAAAAACTGTGTGGGATGGGAGACTTCAGAGATGCCCGATCTCAGTGATCATGGGCAGGAGGAGGAGGAGGAGACCAGACCATGTCATTACCGAGGAGGCAGGTTTAGTCATTGTGTGAAGACTATCTCAGCCTCCAGGTCTGGTCTTGACTGGAAGGATACTGGAATCAGCAAGGGAGACCCACATGACCTTAAGGTACTGCTGTACAATGCCATGTCAATGATTCATAAGAGCACTGCCATCCACGACTTATTCATGGATGGGGGACTTGACCTGGCATGTGTGACAGAGACTTGGTTGGATGAAGCAGATGGGCCTGTCCTTGCCGCTGTTTGTCCACCAGGCTTCTCTTACACAAGACAACCCAGGTCATGTGGGTGGGGAGGGGGGGTTGCAGTGATTTTTAGGAAGTCATTAGCGTGCACCAGGCGTCCTATTGGGAAGAACCAGTTTTCTGAGTGCATGTTCTGGAAGTTGGGCAATAGGGGCAGTACAGGATTCCTTTTGGTGTAACAACCTCCCTGCTGCACCAAGGATTCCCTGCCCGAGCTGCTTCAGGTCTTGGCGGATGTTCTCCTGGAGACACCTAGTTTGGTTGTCCTAGGAGATTTTAACATCCATGTCAACACAACCTTACAAGGGGCTGCTTGGGACTTCATGGAAAGCATGGCCTCCATGGGGCTGTCCCTGAATAAGTTTGGCCCAACTCATAGTCATGGACATGCCATAGACCTGGTGTATATCTCTATGGATGTGGGTGATCTGACACTAAGTCAAAGTGAAACAAAAGAAGTGCCATGGTCGGATCACTACCTGGTACAACTGGACTTCTTTGCAACCCTTCCCCTCTGCCGGGAGGTAGGACCAATTTGGATGGTCTGCTCCCATCACTTAATGGATCCAAATGGTTTCCAGAGAGAGGTAGGGGATGTTTTATCCCATGTTGATGGCCTTTCAGCTGATTTCCTGGTGGCCCGCTGGAATGCGGAGTTAACCAGGGCTATCGACTGTCTGGCTCCAAAGCACCCTCTCCGATTGCATGGAGTCCAGACAGCCCTGTGGAGCTAAGGGCAATGAAACAATCTTTGAGATGGCTAGAGCGCTGGTGGCGGAAAACTCATTCTGAATCAGACCAGATACAGGTTAGAGCTCAACGTTGAGCCTACCAAGTGGCAATAGTGACGGCGAAGAGGACCTTCTTCACTGCCTCTATTGCATCTGCAGAAAACAGCAGCAGGAGACTCTTTCGGATGGTTCATAGTTTAACAGAACCACCTGTGCCATTGGGGCCTGGTAAGGCCCCCAAGATCTCCTGCAATGATTTTGCAAAGTTTTTTTGCTGATAAAGTTGCTCAGATTCGGAAAGAGGTAGAGTCCACCATGGGAGCAAGGCCGGGGTGGGAGAGTGCTAGAGTCCTGTCTAGTCAAGTTGCATGGGATCAATTCTGATCTGTTACCTCTGAGGATGTAGACAGGTTGCTTGGATGAGTGAAACTAACCACCTCTCGCCTTGATCCTTGCCTGGCTCATAAAAGGGTGATGGGCTCCGTGGGGTGGTGAATGCTTCCCTCTGCAAGGGAGCCTTCCTAGACCCGCTGAAAGAGGTGGTTATTAAACCACTTCTTTAAAAAAAAATCTTTGGACCCGGCCAATATGGTCAACTATCTCCCAGTCTCAAATCTTCCATTCATGGGCAAGGTGATTGAGTGAGTGGTTGCTGAATAACTCCAGGCACGCCTGGAGGATGCGGACCCATTGGATCCCTTCCAATCGGGATTCAGGTCTCATCATGGGACTGAAACTGCCTTGGTTATGCTGGTCGATGATCTCCGGCGGGCTAGGGGCAAAGGTGAAAGCTGTTTCCTAGTTCTGCTGGATTTCTCAGCAGCCTTTGATATAATTAACCATGACATCCTTCTGGGCCATCTAGAGGAGCTGGGAGCTGGGGGCACTGTTACACAGTGGTTCCGCTCCTTCCTCCTGGCCATGTCCAGAAAGTGGTGTTGGGGGATGAGTGTTCAGACCCCAGAGTTCTCACTTGTGGGATGCCTCAAGGTTCTGTTTTTTTTAAAAAAAATAATATTTATTAATTTTCCAACCGTTTAAACCCAACAAAACAGGGGGGAAAAAAATAAGACTAACAAAACAAGACACAAACCATTTAAAACACAAAACAATTTCCATATCTTATCTTTCATTCCCTTATTTCCACGACCTCCTCACACCTCCCTTTTTGTATTCCACTTCTGTTAATTGTTTCAGCAATTCCTTTCCATCTTCCTCTGTTTTCTATCCTATAATTATCTTAACATATTCTAACCTTATTTTTCCCTTTAATACTCTATTAATCTATTTATACTTGATTCCTTATAGCATTTCTACTAAAGCCATATAACTTCATTCCAACATTTTTCTAACATTCATTATTTTTACAATATTTCTATAAATAGTATTAAACTTTTTCCAGTCTTCTTCCACCGACTCTTCTCCCTGGTCTCGGATTTCTGCCAGTCGTTTCCGCCAATTCCATATAGTCCCATCAACTTCATCTGCCATTCTTCCCGAATAGATAAGTCTTGTGTCTTCCAGTACTTCACAATGAGTATTCTTGCTGCTATTGTTGCATACGTGAAAAAAGTTCTATCCTTCTTTAACACCAATTGGCCAACCATGCCCAGGAGGAAGGCCTCTGGTTTCTTCAAAAGGGTATATTTAAATACCTTTTTCATTTCGTTATGAATCATCTCCCAAAGTGTCTTAATCCTTGGGCATGTCCACCAAAGGTGAACTCTAATCCTCAGATTCGTCTGTTTTTCTTTAAGTTCAGTCATAGCAAGCGTCAACTTATGTTCATCAAATTGCCTCTGTAGGGCTGGGGCTCTCTTTCGCTTTCTCTCCAGTTGTGTTACTTTACATTCAGCAACAACAGCTTTTTCCCTGGCTTCCTCCGCAGTTTGCCGTATCAAAGTAGGTTCCTGTATCAATTTCTGAGTGGTTTCTGTATTGGTATTATTTATACTTTCTGTATTTAAGTTAATTTTAGTAATTGAAACATCCACTTTCGCATTTATTGTGTCCATTTTCCTGTTAAGCTGATCCAGTGAGTCATTTATCTTATATAATGCAGCCACTAAAGCCTCTTCTGTCGACATTCCTCTTGGTTTTAAATATACTGGTACAAAGGCAGCGACAGAAGGAGCAGGGGGGGCCTGATGATGGACCTCTCCTGGATTATTGCCAAGTCTTCCCAGACCTTAATGTTTTGTCAGCAGTTGACTGGTCTGTTTTTCCTCTTCCATTTACCATAACACTTAAAAGATTCAAGGTCAGTCTCAGAGTCTCACGGTTTTTAACTTGCAGCTGGAAATTCCCCTAGCCCAGCTCTTGTAAAGCAACCGGTTTCAAAGGCTTCCACTGGGAGAAACAGTTTCTATTTGTAATAGTCAATAGTATCCTCTTTTAAGCAATCCAAAATTAGTTTCAAATTAGTTTCAATTTTCAGTTACTTTTACTCCTTTTTAAAGCAGCCGGAGACAGTAGAAACAATGTATTTCTCTTGTTTAACTAGCTGTCAATAAACGTTCTAAACACTGTCAATAAACATTCCAAAAGACGTCAGTCCTGCTCGCAGCCCGTTTCCAGGGTCAGAGCGGCGGTGTTTTAAATCTCTTCGCTCTCTCCCACAGGCATACTCAATCCGCAACTTTCCCTCTCTTCTCCTGCCTCCAAGAGGGGGTTTAATGTTCTTTACCGATGGAAATTTAATCTTTTACAAAAGACTTTCCAGGACTCCAGCTTGCAACTTCATTGCCTCAGTCTATTTACAAAAGGGGAAGGCGGACTTCCTGTTTTGAACCTCCCCGTTACGGTACCAAATTAAACATTTAGAAATCCAATTCTTCCGCTTCAGCTCTACTCACAGGTAATTACTTTAAAGTCAAATTGTCCACAGGAAAAGGTCAGCGCTCTCCGGCAACAGCTGTGCGGCTTCGCTCCGTGGAAGAAGCAGACGATTCGATGCACCGCGCCACTCACCCCACGTCGCTCCGGAGCCCCAAAAAACAGGATTCCCCGCGAGTGGGGGAGGCGCAAAAGGTGCCCGACGAATCCCACGTTCACAGGCTTCTCCCGCCTGTGATTTTAACGGGTCTCCGCCTTCGCCGTGGCGGCCAGACCCAGATTTCCACGGAGCAGATTCCTCCCGGTCAGAGGAATTCCGCCATTACCGGAGGCACCTCCCCGGAAGTCAAGGTTCTGTTCTCTCCCCCATGCTTTTTAACATCTATATGAAGCTGCTGGGAAAGATCATCAGGGGGTTTGGGCTGGTTGTTCATCAATATGTGGATGATACCCAGCTGTACCTATCTTTTAAATCATAACTAGTGAAGGTGGTGAAGGTCCTGTGTGAGTGTCTGGAGGCAGTTGGAGGATGGATGGCGGCTAACAGATTGAGGTTGAATCCTGACAAGACAGAAGTACTGTTTTTTTTTGGGGGGGGGGGTCCAGCGCTGAGGGCCTTCTGGCAGTTCCCTCACTGTGCCGTGGTGTTTTAGAATTTGGCTTTATTGGCATTGCATCTGGGCAGGTGAGAGTATTTAATAAATGCTTGTGTTAATATCCTGTGTGTTTATCAAGCAGATCCCAGTAAATAGGTGGGGGCTGCCTTTCACTTGGTGCATCCCTGATTGAGCAGGCCTAGCCTAGGGACAGGGGTGAGGCTGCCCTTCAATTGCTGCTCAGCACTCTGCAGGGAGAAGGAGCCTCTGCCTTTCCCAAATGCTCCGGCTGCCGTTTTGCAGAAATACTGGGCAAAGCTCTGGTGGCGGCTTTTTGATCACAGAGGAACATGTGCTATGCGCACCATCCTTCTTTTTTAGATGCTGCAGAGGGACCAGGGCCAGCTGATGGAGGAGGAAGAGTAGCATCACTCCCACTGGTCCGCTCCATCCTGCCTGCTTTCAGCAGAAGCCACAAGGAAGGCTCTTTGCCCAGGCAAGTGTGCCTGCCTCACACTTTTCAGGGCAGAAACAGCACAACCCATGAGCCAAGGGGCCAGCCAGTGTCCAGGGGCAAGGACTGAAGGGGAAGTCAGGAGGACCAACTCCATGGATAAACGGTAATGCAGGATCAAGCAACAAGCCAAAATCAGGACTGAAGTAACATTAGGCTAGACCAACAAGCAGAAAAGAGACAAAGAGTAGACCAGAAGTCCTTTGGGGTTTTTCCTGTAACCTGGTTAAAGAATAAGAGGACCGTTCTCTAGGTGCCTAGATCCACACTGGGGGCAAGTATTATTATTATTATACCCCACCCATCTGGCTGGACTTCCCCAGCCACTCTGGGCGGCTTCCAGCAAAATATTAAAATACAGTAATGCATCAAACATCAAAAGCTTCCCTAAACAGGGCTGCCTTCAGATGTCTTCTAAAAGTTTGGTAGTTGTTCTCTTTGACATCTGGTGGGAGTGTGTTCCACAGGGTGGGTCCCACTACTGAGAAGGCCCTTTGCCTGGTTCCCTGTAACTTGGCTTCTTGCAGTGAGGGAACCGCCAGAAGGCCCTTGGCGCTGGACCTCAGTGTCCAGGTAGAACGATGGGGGTGGAGACGCTCCTTCAAGTATACTGGGGCGAGGCTGTTTAGGGCTTTAAAGGTCAGCACCAACATTTTGAATTGTGCTCAGAAACGTACTCTTTGGTAAGAGAGCCCTAACAGAGATTTAAAATCATAAAACATGCAGCAAATTAAAGCATGGAAATAGCCTGTTACACCTTTAAAATATGCCCTTCTAAGTCTTTTCCAAAGTTTCCCACTTCCTTTAGCATAGAAAGAGACCACGTGTTTAGCAAGTTAAAAACAGTTTACTTACAAACTCTTCCAAGGTCAGATTCATGTGCTTTTCCATACAGCAGCAAGAAAAGACAGACAGTGCAACTTAGTTTCAAAAATGGTAAGAGTTTCTAAATTATTTGTATAGAAACACAAAGATGGCTTGCTGAAGACACATGGTTTTGGAACATCCAGCTATGACATCCTTTCTAGGGTGGAAGTACATATGGAGGAAGTAAGGGGGAAAGTGGGAGAACAAAGAGTTTGGTAGCTCTTCCTCACAAGGTGAGGGATGGTGACCTAGCTAAGACTGGCAGGACAGCTTACACTGTGGTCTTAACCCCTTTATGCATTAATTTGAGTTAAGCATGTTGGCTATATACAAAGTCAGGGATGAAGAATAAGCCAAGAGGAAGGACCAAAGAACAACCAATGATACAGGAGAGATCTCAAGAAGCCTTTGTTGCAGCAGCAAAGCTCAGCTGGACCAGGAAGTCCTCTTATGTACTATTTCCTGCCCAGGAGCATCCAATGGCCAGCCTGAGTGGGTGGAACCAGCCCAGGTCCTGAAGGTAGTTGACTAAGAAGGCTGCCACCTGCAGTTCAGTGATTCACTATACCAGGGGCTGCACGTGAATGAATCCACCATCTCCAACAGTGAACTAGGTGGATGGGAAGTAAGCAAACAAACGTCTACACCAGGCTCTTCTGACCAGAAGAGTGTTCAGGGCAGTTTTAGAATGAGAAACACAAGAAGAGAGAGCAAAAGCTCACATTAAAAATACTATCAAAGGTAGAAATCCAAAAGCAGCATGAAAAATGGGAGGGGAAATGGAATGGAGTATCATGGGAGAGGGCATGGTTGGTTGTCCGGCCCCCTGAGCAAGAGGGCGCCACGTGGAAAGGTTTCAATGCAGCTCCCACCTGCAAGATCTCACTGAAAAGCAACTCCCAAGCAGATGTGTGCAAATGGCACCTTTGTTTGCTTTGAGTCATTCTTACTAGAGATGGATGCATTGTCCACAGAGAGAAACCCCCTTCCCACACAGACCCTTATTTTGAGGCAGTCAATCTTACTTTATAGCCATCAAATTGACCAAGTTGCTTCAATACTGGAGAAAGTCGTAACATAAATTTTGTTTGTAAGATACATGATGCACATCACCGATGGAATTGAGCTGCAGGATAAAGTAGATCTTGTTCCCTAATCCACTTGGACAATAGGAACAGAGACACAGAGTGAGAAAAGGCAGAGCATCTGCCACTAATAATAACAACTGAGTTTTGATTGTGTTGTGTCCCAGGCACGACCTTGACAATCCTGACTGTCTTATCGCAGTCCTGTTCCATGTTCATCCAGGATGTTTCCATTCTACAGTAATGTGGTTTTCAAAATAATTATTGTGGAATGGACACTTTTAGATGAACTCATTAAATTGAAGTTACATTGCAGTGTGGGCTATGCTGCATTTACTCATGGAGAAGCAGTGGATCCGTTCCAGGTATATATGTTGAAAATACATTTAATATTATTATTTTGGGGGTGGGGGTGATATTCTTAAAACAAAATTTTTTTTAGGTATGGGTTGTATCCAAGTAAACTCTACTCAGAGTGGACCCATTGAAATTAATGGACCTCTCGTAGTTGTGTCTTTTCAATTTCAGTGAGTCTGCTCTGAGTATGATTAACAATGCATACAACCCTATATTCTACTCCTACATTGCTGGAAGTCAACACTACAAAACCAATGCTGCAATGCGCCCTTGATGAAATTTCCATGCGTAATCAAGATACATGTACAACAGTGAAAGCTGAACCCTGTCCCCAAGATACAGTGATTTCTCAGTGGCCAAAATACAGATGCACAACCATAGAATCAAGTGTCAGCATTGATAATATCCCACTTCATTTGCTGCAAGGCTATGCTGTGGGTGGAGGAAACAATCCCGGTTGGCCTATCAATATAAGCAAGTCCAAAGCAACTAGAAACCTCTCTGGCCTTGCTGTTTTTCTCCCATCTCTGAAATGAAGTGGCTTTTCTTGCTTATCTCTGTCTGGAAATATTGCCTTAAAATCAAAAGTGGAAACCCTTACCAATATTTTTGAGGTGCACCCTGGAGCATAGAATTCTAAATATAAAATGGTCTTGTGAAGTTCCAGCTTATGAATATTCACTTGTTGAATTTGCATTTTGTTTTTCATCTCCACCAGCTATTAGAACACTGCTTGTTGCAGGCTTAGAACACCCTTCCCAGCTGTCTGATCAAACTTTAAAATGGATGGATGGATAGATTTGGAGCAAAGCAGCCCCTCATTGTTTCCTGATGCGGACGCCCATCTTTTGGGAATTTTTCCAGGAGGCAGCTTCAAAGACAGCCCAGCAATGGCAGCAAACAGAATCCCACAGCCAGCAAGCAAAATGGGAAACATTTCAGAGTTTCTTTCCACCTCATAATTCTTCCAAGACATTTCTCCAGAGCTGAATCCCACCTTGGGACTCACCTTTTAATTTGCAGACTTTAATCCAGGTCAAGAGCTAATGTAGTTAGAGCAGCCTATCCCTGACCGGTTGGTTCCCAGATGTCCTTGGACTTAACTGTGGTTAAGGCTGCCTGCCTGGGAATTCTTAGTAAGGCTCATTGGCAGAACATCCCCCTTGCATGTTGAAGGCAGTGGTAGAGACAGGCAATGTGAATACTATTAAATTTACTAGTCACGTTGTTTTTCCCCACAGGCAACTCAAAGCAACTTATAAAAAGAAAAAGAAAATACATATATTTTAAAACCAGGAGAAAAATACATTAAAACATCTCACCCACACTAAAAGGCCCTGGATCAGTAGAAGCCAAAGGCCTGGTTAAAAATGAATGTTTTTGCCTGGCGCACGAAAATATTGTATATTAGAAGATAGCATGATTATGATAAACTACAAAATACCTGATTTTCTGTTGCTAACTGGGAAAAGATTACTCAAACTGAATGAAACATGATTCCATCAATGGCAGGAGGAGCTTTTCACAGAGTCTTTGATGTCAAGTTGATTCTGGGTGGTAGGCTCTCTTCTCTCTAATATCCTGTCTTGTCAGTTTCTTTTGCAGTTTCCTGACCCAACATCACGTGGCAGTTAATGGAAGAGAGTTGACGCACTTGCTGCAGAAAGGTTTTGAGACAGTGGAGTCTAATTAAAGTGAGACTTTCCTTCGAATAAATCAAAACCCTCAACAGGGGGAGCAAATTTCCTTTGCCTGTGAGGAAAACAGGCTGATTTGTTGATCCCCTTCAGATGGAGAAGGAAGATGGAACGATACCTCTGGGCTTGTTCTAGCCAGCCAAACAGAGGAACTCCTAAAAGCTATGGATTGTATTCAGTTTCACTTGGAGAAGGAACACTGAAATTGATAGTCCTAACTTACGGGTAAGGTTTACACTGACTACAACTCTGTATTTGTTCTCTTGCATTATTGTACAACAAAGAGAATATATTTATCAAACCCAAATCTGCTTGGGCTGCTGTGCATCTCACAGTGATCCACCATCATTCTGCAGAGGGTGATTTCATTTACAGAACTTCTGCACCCACCCACAGAGCAGCTGGCTACCCTGTGAAAAAGAACTTTTTTACAATCTTACCCTAAGGGCTGCATTTCCTCGAAGCAAGTGGGAGGAGCAACGGATGCTACTCATCCCTGTGGTCCATGCCAGAACTTTCTACACACAGAGAGACTCGGATCCCAAGCATTGTCACTGCCCAAGGACGCAGTCCAGCTGGCCAAAGCACGGGAGGAGGGTGTGCCTTGCATGTGGCCTCATCAGAGTCCCAAGGGTCTGGAGGACCCAAGCCTACTGTGTGGAGAGGGAAGGGACAGAGAGCTTTGGGTGCCTGCCCTGCTGACCAGGCAGGATCAGAACCTCCTCAGACCTTCTGAGTCAGTGAAAGGGCTTCACGAGGAAATGGCGCTTGCCTTGTCACACAGCCGGCCATTACAAGCTTGACAAATTTGCATGCCAAACCAGCAACATCCCTAATGTAGGGAGGGACTTGCTCCAGCATCTACAGGCACATGTGGGCTCATTTGCAACAGCAGCGGGCCAGATAATCATAGTTTATGAAGCAACCTTGAGCTGGCTGGATCTCTGCCGACGCTCTTATCTGTCATGTTCCCTTCTGACTCATAGTGCTTTTCTACATTAGTGAGTGAAATGAAGCTCCTGCAGCAATAAACAGAAAGATCACATACCTGCTTTGAAGTTGCCGTTTTAAATAACCTCCCAGGGCTGTGCTAATGCAGGGAGGGGAGAGGAAGCCTTCGCCTCCCCACCTCCAGACTTGCATTTCCAATCAGGCAATGAAAATGAAAAAGGCTCCTTTAGCTGCATCTCACAGCGAGAGCCATGACAACGCTTTTCAAGCCAATGCACCCGGTGATGAATGACGCTTGGTTAGAACTCACTTCCCGAGTCAGCATCTCGTCATTCACAAAGCACAATTTATTAACCTATAAACACGGTGTAAGCGCGGCAAGAGTTATTTTAATTTGTAATTTTCAAGACTCCTTGGAGGAGGCTGGCTGGCTGGATTTTCTCCACTCAGTTACCCTGTGCAAAGATCTTCTCTGTCCACTAGGGGAGGGGGATGTTCAATTTTTAAAATAACTTTCTAAAATTATAGTTTAAAGTTGGATTTTTGGGGCAGTGTTTTAAGGTAATCTTTCAAAATAGTAGTTTTTAAAAAGGAAGTACAAATACCTGGATATATTTGTATCTTCTGAACAAACCGCATTTACTATACATTTTGGAAAGTGGCTTGTCTGCTCTCTATATGTTCGGACACCTCTTGAGATATCATTGCCAAACTCTGCATGAAGGTTCCTGAGAAGTGGGTCGAGGTCATCATCAAAGTTTGGACACCAGGCGCCATTTTGATTCAACATGGCAAACCAAAATGTGACTTCACCATTATTTTTGGCATGGGTTTGGTTACCTCTCAAAACTTCATGGCCAAACTGGGCACAAGGATTTCCAAGCTGGGGGTGGCAGTCTTCATCGATGTTCAGCTACCAGGCACCCTTTTAAATCAAGACTGCAGACCAAAATGTGACTTGAGTGTGAAATCATCTGATTTTTGGCATCACAGGTCAAAACTCACAAATTATATGATCCATGTAAAAATCACAATATTTGTTGGTTTCTTAAATTTCTCAGATAGTGCTGAGTACTCCCTGCTAATTTAATTATGCTCTCAAATAAGAGTTGGACCACTGCCTTTTGTTTTTTGAAGTTGGACGTTTATTTTTAAAAAACAAATCTCATTTCTTTTCTTATATTATGGAGTTTGGTGGATCAGAGAAATGCTGTGGAGATAGTGTATCTTGATTTTAAGTAAGGCTTTTGACAAAGTCCCCCATAGTATTCTTGCAGGGAAGCTTGTAAAATGTGGGTTGAATGAGGTAACTGTTAGGTGGATTTGTAGTTGGTGGACTGACCGAACCCAAAGAGGACTCATGAATGGTTCCTCGTCATCCTGGAAAAAAGTGACAAGTGGGGTGTCGAAAGGTTGTGACCTGGGCCTGTTGTTGTTCAACGTCTTTTCAACTTGGATGAAAGAATTGAGGGAATGCTCATCCAATTTGCAGATGACAGCAAACGGGGGGGGGGGGGGTAGCTAATGCTGCAGAAGACAGAATCAGAATTTGAAATGACCTTAACAGATTGGAGAACTGGGTGCAAGCTAACAAAATGAATTTCAATATGGACAAATGTCAGGTTCTGCTGTGTCCTATGGGTACAAGAGGGGGCCAATGCCACTGAAGATTGTGGGGAATGCCATGCCTACTACAAGGCAGTTTCCTATGCAGTTTCTTTGGTTTTTACTTGGTGAAACCATCTCAAAGCTCGCTTTATCCATGGGCCTGTTTGCTCTCCTCTTTGACCCGCATGACTGTGAGTCCACATTATAGGAATCAGAAGGAGATATCCCCCTCTGATTTTGCTGGAAGGAAAAAAAAAAGTGTGAGAGCCATTAAGAGGGGGCCACCAGGTGGCGCATTGGAAGATGGCCGACAATAACATCTCTCCGACCCATACGAGGTAATTAAGAGGCTGCTATGGGAAGTATGCAGCCTTCCCGCCCCCCCAGGAGATGGGGGGGACTGCCTTGCCAGCGGTGTCCATAACGCACCCCCGGATTCAAAAGAAGGGGGCGCCGGTCACTTGGCACAAGCCCTCAATGAGGTCAGCGCTTCCTGACGCTGTCTCCAATCAGCGCGTGCTGGTTCGCTTTAGCTCGAAAATAGAATTGGAAACATATAATTGGAAAGAAGCTAAAGCACATACATCAAGCAAAGTTCGGGAGATAAGACTGCTGATTAATGGATCTCTGTGACCGGAGCGACGGATGGGACAAATAAATCAAGTGATGAACCACCATTAAGAGACTGGTATGTTTGGAGTGAAATAGAAGGGGGGTGGAGGAAAAATCTTTTCTTTTCTTTGCCTTATGTGAATATTAATAACCCTCCACCCCAAAGAAAGAAGATCGTTGCATTTTATTAATCACAAGCAGGAATTCAAGAACTGTGTGGAGTAGATTATAGATTAAAGAGATGACTGGTAAACAACGGAGAATGGAGGAAATTTTTATGACGCAGCTTTAAATGGCATCTCGCTAAGACAGGCTTGTCTGAGAAAGACGGGGGGAGGAGGATCAGGATCATCGGAATGTGAATGATGATTGGAATGTGATCTTAACTTGACAGAGCCCTCCTGATATACTTGGCAAGCCTGAGAAAATTAAAGGACAGACCGAAGATAAATTTTTTATGGAAGTGTGGAATGGCTGTCCCTAAGTGATATGGTCTTTGGAGAGTGTAAAACCCACACAGAGGATGTCTGTTTCCAACCCGCTTGTGAAGATTATCAGAGATCACAAAGAAAGGAATATATGATAACAACAAGAAGATGAAGAAAGTAATAAAGAGACTATCTGGATAGAACTGGATAGAACTGTTTAATTAAAGCAGCAATATAAGTGATGCTTGGACCCCCGTTCGGAGCTTGATGTATGGGTACCCCCAACAAAATTTTAAAATCTGGCTGTATAATTTGGAACTAATGTGATTTGGAACTAATGTGATTTGATTGACCCATTAATAAAAATTATTTAAAAAAAAGAAAAAAGAGAGCCATTAAGAAGTGAAGAGGGAACATTTGTAGGCCCTGCACAGATGTGAACAGAAGGCCTAAACTGTACATTAGGCCTAAATTGTACATTACCTGCAAGTGTGTGTAACAGTCGCCTGATGGCCCAATTAAATCAGGAAAAGCCGCATCTCCTGGGGTTGATGGGAGCAGACAAGGGTAGGAGGCAGCACCTAGCCTGCACCAAATTGCCTCCAAAGCAGCTTTGCAGAGGGTTGGCTTTTTAAAATAAAATGTGCACAAATCCACTTTTCACACATTGGAAGCACTACAGGTGCGCAAGTGGCTCGGAGGCAGGCAGGGTCAGGGCTCAGGGCACTTCCTGCACCCATTGTGAAATGTAGAGGTGGATCCAAGTGACTTGCTGGATTGTTGTCTACACAGCATTGTGGTACAGAGGAAGGAGCAGAGGCTGAGAGGGTCGTGCAAATTTGTGCCCTGCTGTCCTATGCTCATGTCACTGATTTTGGTTCTTTCCAGCACTTCATAGTTGCATTATTGATTGGCTATAACTGTAAAACATCATTCTGTAATCACATTGGATATTATAAAGGTAAAGGTAAAGGTACCCCTGCCCGTACGGGCCAGTCTTGACAGACTCTAGGGTCATGCGCCCATCTCACTCAAGAGGCCGGGGGCCAGCGCTGTCCGGAGACACTTCCGGGTCACGTGCCCAGCGTGACATTGGATATTATATCTGTTATTAATTCTGAAACTCTGCTGTATAATTCTGCAGTGTTTGATTGCATCTGTAAACCATTATATTAAAATGATTCCTCCCTCCTCATCCAAATTTATACATTTTCAGTTGATATACTAGGGTAGATTCTGCTAATAATGTGCACAGGTTCTATATGTATTTAAATTGGGACAGCTGATGATTAAGTTAGGGAAATTATATCTAAAGGTTGTAGTACAAAATACAGTAGGAGCGTCCATCTCTGGACCCCTCCAGAGGCTGGTGTTTGATTGCAGGTGTCTTCTGCAAGATGCTCTGGACACAATAAGAGTGCACTTGGGATGGATTTATCCTGCTTTAGTTAGTTCTGTGATGATAGTCCTCTGTTATGGACTATAATAGAGGACTGTATGTCAAGTTTCAGTGCTGTGCTGCCTCTCACATGGAGATTCCTTTCCAAACTATTACAACTAATCAAAGTACGAACTGCCTTGCTGGGTCTGGCCAAGTGTCCCTTTGACCAGAAGCCACAAGCAGGGCATGAAAACAAGAGCTCTCCCATCCTTCCTCATGCTGAACGCAGCTGAAGACCCGTGTCCTGCCTCATGAAGGACCACCTGGCATTTGAAAGGCTGTTGGGCCCGCATCTGGTTTAAACTCCACGTCTGGTTAAACCCCAAGAGGGGGGAGCAGGAGGGGCCTGGAAATATAAATTAGGAAATGCAACTTTTATGCAAATTACTACCCCCACCCCCAGCAACACATTTTCTCTGTTTGGGTGGCATGTGGCCATCCTAATTTCACCGTGCATTGACCCTGAAGCCATCATGGCCAATACCTGCTGACAGACACCTCCTTCTCTGTAAATCGGCCACACCTGCCTTTAAAGCCCATTTCATGCTGTTTAAGTCAGTGGTCGCCACCGCCAACTCCTTCTTCACGCAGTGCATGGAGTTAAACTATGGAACTCGCTCCCACAGGATGGCCACCAGCTTAGATGGCTTTAAAACATGCTTGGACAAATTCACGGTGGATAAGTCTATCGATGGATTCTGGCTTCAGTGGCCATGATCTGCCTTAACTGTTTAAGGCAGCAATGATCCTGAATCTCTGTTGCTTCCCATGGAGGCCTCCTGATGGCCCCTGTGAGAGCAGGATGCTGGACTAGGTGGGTCACTGGCCTGATCCTGCAGCCAGCTCTTCTTAGTTTCTGACACTCTTTCCTCACAGCTCCTGCGTGTTTCAGTTGCCCAACGCAATCCAGAGAGGCTGAAACATCAATTTACTGCCAGCTTCCTTGCTGAAATAAAAGATCCTTCTATTTTGGAAGCTGAGGTGAGGAGAAAAAGAAGATGTCTGGCAAATGGAAATTCAATTGGTTTAATATGGGAACTATTTTACTGCCAACTTAAATGGAGCCTCTTATTAAGAATCTGATGGAATTTCTAAACAGGGAGAGCATCTCCCTTGGTGAGGGCGATCTCCAATCATACACCAACATTGCTCTTGGCATATTTATGACTCCTATGAAATCTCCCATCTGGTATATTTTAAAATAAAATTGAAAATTTATCACTTTCCCTTCACTGATGTGTTGGGCTTTCTCCCTTCTGAGAGAAGAGAGCTGGACAGAGATTATTGCATCAGCAGGCTGCCAGCTGAGGTTAGGCTGAGGAGTGATTTAAATTTTCAACACTTTCCCACATTAGAGATTTCCAGAATTAGGGATGGGGCGGGCAAAACTGCAGACCAAGAAGCCATGAGCGTGTTTCTCGAATGATAGCCCTCCCCTGGTCTTGATGAGAGTTTTGGAGACAGCAGTGCTTCTGAGCAGCAGTAGTTGGGAACCACAGGAGGGGAGGGGGCTCTTGGGCGCAGGTCCCGCTTGCGGGTTTCCTACGGAGGCACCAAGCTGCACATTGTGAGAAAGGATGCTGGACTTGATGGGCCACTGGCCTGATTCCTCAGGCCCTTCCCACCTTCTTACATTCTTGTGCTGTTTTACTTTTTGTTATGTACTAAGCTTGGATCCTAGAACAATAGGCAAGTAGGATCCTAGAATGCAACAACTGATTGGCTTGGAGGAAAAGACCAATCAGGCTCCAGGAGTTAATCAGCCTATTAGGCTGGTAGGATCGTAGAATGCAACAACTGATTGGCCTGCAGGAAAAGACCAATCAGGCTCCAGAAGCAGAATCAGCCAATCAGATGGGACTCATTGTGTAAATAATGTACCTATATAAAAGCCTGAGGTTTGGGGGGAAATCAATCACTGTTTTACAAGCTGCAATAAAGAGCATGAAATCACTACAGGACTCTGAGTATATTTCACTTTTGTTTTCAAATCATGCACCGTTTGGAACGGGGGAAGACACACACACTTCATTTTCTCTTCTGGAAGAGGATCTCATTCAATGAACCACCAGAGAGGGATGTGGCATGTTCATCAGACAAAGAAGTCCGATTAATATATGAAAATGGTTGACATAAACAGAACATTGCATGTGCTCACGAATCCTATGGATGGGCAGAGCAAGTAGGAATGAGCAATAGCAGTGACATCCATTGCTCCGCTTGCCACTGGAATGTGGCCCCTGTAAGCTTATCCAATAGGGCATGTGGCCCTCAGAATGGAAAAATGTTCTCCATCCCGTTTACTATATCTCATGTGCCTTGCTGCTTGTTCTTCAATCCCAATGGAACGGCAAAAAAGTATTCTATGCTCAAATACCTGCAGTGCTTTTCAGAAGGCAAGACTGCATGCAGCAACTTCAAAAGAATTTGTCTGACCATCGGGGGACGCAGATCAGTCACGCGCAAAGACGTTTTGCCTCAGCAGCTCAGAACTTTGTTCTGGCATCATTAGGCTCTGATGGCACCAGCTGTTTGCAGCTTTTTCTCGGCCTGGCCTGTTAATGGTGAATGAAAACCTTTTAATATTCACAGCGCTTTTAATATTTAATATTGCTGCCGTTATAGGCAATTTTTTAAAATGCTAAGTGTGCTTAAAATTAATTTTTTTAAAAAATTAAGTAAGAAAATGGCCCTCTTTGAGGTTCTGCAGAGTCTGTCCCTGGAATAAATTATGCAGTTTGAACTGTGTCTCTCCCTTTTTTTATTTTGCTTCTGAGATTGAGGTTATTAAGGAATTTGAGGGAGGAGGGATTGCAGAAAATGTAATAATAATCTACAGGATCCCTCCCTCCCTTATTCCATGCAGGCACTAGGCAGGCTTGTCCCATGACCACCACCAGCGATGCTTCCTGGCTAGCTTATGTCAGGGGTGGGATCCTGTGGGATTCCAGTTCCCATCAGCCCCTGCCAGCATGGCCAAGGGGGAGGCGTGATGGGAGATGTCATCCAGCGACATCTGGACGGCCAAAGGCTCCCCATCCTTGCTATGAAACCATTAATTCCAGAGTCCAATTCTGCTGCCTCTGAAAAGGATACATAGTTACTGTGATGGAAAGGAGAACTTTTTGTCCAGGAAAGAGATGGATGCTTGATGTCCCTGAGAAAGGGGCATCTGTCTTTTGTGTGGTTTGTGGAAATAAACAACTTGGGAAAACCAGACTTGTTTCAGCTCAGGTGATGTTCAGTCAAAATATATAAAAAAATTAAAAAATTGTCCAGTAGCACCTTAGAGACCAAATAAGTTTGTTCTTGGTATAAGCTTTCGTGTGCATCCACACTTCTTCAGATACACTGAAACAGAAGTCACCAGAACATACTATCCCTTGCTTTTTCCTGTAGGACTAATTGCAGTCGTTAACAGTAGTCAAGAGGTTTACCATACCCATTGAGTCAATCACCCATCTCCTACTACCCTTCTGAGAAAAACTCCATCCCACCCTCCCACTGGTGACTTCTGTTTCAGTGTATCTGAAGAAGTGTGCATGCACACGAAAGCTTATACCCAGAACAAACTTAGTTGGTCTCTAAGGTGCTACTGGACAATATTTTATATATCTATCTATATCTATATCTATATCTATATCTATATCTATATCTATATCTATATCTATATCTATATCTATATCTATATCTATATCTATATCTATATCTATATCTATATCATCTATTCAGGAGAGTCTAAGTGCAGCTTTCTGGGTGATGTTGGACTCCAGTTCCCATCAACCACAGCCAGTGTGGCCAACGGTCAGGGATGATGCGAGCTGAAGTCCAGTGATGTCTGGAGGGCCCCAGGATCCCCATCTTTGACTTGTGTGCTCCTGGCAGACCACTATATTCTTGCTAGCTCCATGACCAGAGGTGTACTGGCCCAGACTTTTGGGGGAAGGCGTGGTAGTGTAGGACCCTCTTGCCAGCAGCCAAGAGCCACCCAGTCAGCATGAAAGGGCAACTTTCGAGGCCCTGGAAAGAAGTCTTCTCATCCTTGGTGGTGACTAAAGCCAATCAGAGTGAAAGGAGGTCAGACAGCCCCTGAGGATGGACTCCCAGGGTCGCTCTGCACAGGGGCATAGGAACGGGGGTGCAGGCTGCCCCGGGTGTCATCCTGATTGGGGTGACATTCGGTGCCCCCCCTGCCTGCGACTCCCCCACGCCCAGCGAGCGGCAAAGCGGCGAAACAGCTGCTGCGGCTCTCCCCCTTCCCTGGCTCGCTGGAGGATTGGGAGTCGTGGGGATCGCCCCCACCGAATGTCACCCCCTTGGCAGAGATCGGCCCCTGGGGAGGATCGCGCAGCCGTGCCAATCCTCCCAATGGGCGGACTGTCCCCACCCCCGGGTGCACGGCCTGTGCGCCCCTCCTTGTGCTGGAGCACCCAGCTCCGCCACTGGCTCTGCGGAAGGTGCATGGGAAGAACATCACAGAGGAGTTGTTGTGTCTGCTCCAAAGCTAAGCATTGAGGAAGAAGGTGCTTCAGTTCCAAGAGAACGATGTGCAAGGTCTGTTATGTATGATGGAACTTCAAGGGAAGTACAATGTAAGTCACTCTTCACTGAAGATTGACAGTCTATAAGACCCTTCATCAAAAGATCTCAGGCCAGTTCACAAGCAGAGGTTGGATGGCTTTAATTGCGATTCCTGCATTGCAGGGGGTTGGACTAGATGACCCTCAGGGACCCTCATTTCTTCCAATTCGATGATTCAATGATTTATTGCCTCCCTAGCCTGCCTCTGTGAACACCGACATCATTCTGCCACAGAGTAGTGGCAGCTAAAAGCTATCAAGATGCTCCAGCCATAAATTTGTGGCTGAAGGTTGGAGTTGTGTGTGGGGGGGATCTTTGGGAATCAGAGATCAGTTTGGATCTGGCAAAGCAAACCAATTTGTTTTGACCCAGAGTGGGAGAAAACACAACAGTCAAATTCAGTGTTAAACTTGAGAGGCTTCTCGTGGTTGTCTGGAGGAAGAGCATTTAACTAGCACTGATACTGATCTAAGAAATGAGGATGGTCTGCTGATTTGGATCCAGCTGCCTAGGAGGACAACTTTGGGCCCTCCAGCTGCAGCGTGGGTGAGGTGACTCTGTTTATTGGACTCAAAGTGTGTGTTTGTGTGTGTGAAATGGACAGCAGCAGAATCCCCCGTATGTAAAGACCCACAAACCACAACAGCAATGCATCAAATTTTCTACTTTATTTTCTATGTGCTTAGAGTTCCTTTTTTCAGCAAAGTGCTCAAGGCAGATAGCAGTTTAAAATAAGAACAATAGGTCTCTTCCAGAGGATGCCTATATTGAGCAATCACCCTGATTTGCTTCCAAAAAAATTGGATGCAGATTATATTTTAAACTTTCAAAACGATAAAATGACAATAGACTGAGAACAGATTAAAACTTGCACCAACTTTCAAAGAATCTGGGTGGTCCAAACAAGCATGTTTTCATCAGGCACAGGAAAGAGTGAAGATCCCTGCCTGACCTCAATAGGCAAGGAGCTCCAAAGTACAGGTGCTCTTTCACTAAAAAGCCAAGTTTCACAAATGGAGAAATGGGATTATGCGACATCTGTAATAGAGCCAGTTCCACAGTTTGAAGCATCTGGCAGCCCCCCCCCCGCACTGCTACGGCTTCCAAGTTCCCTGTGAGATCTTGAAGCACGTGAACGTAAGCAGGTACTCACTTGGTGTTTAATAAGGATCAGGCAGACTCAGCAATGGAGAATAAGAAGGTAAGGTTTATTGCTAGGCAATAAGGACCCAGTTTGGAATCTCTTCCAAAAGGAACTGGGACCCCGATTGACAGAAATCCAGAGGTCTTTATACCTGAGCAGATCACAGCAAATCATAGATCATGAGACAACCATGAGGGACTCACGATATTGTCAGCGAAAATTAGCCAATTAGCAAGCTCCTTGCCACGCTACCAGCTCCTGGTCAAGCACTGGTCAAGCACGGAGTTCCAGTTCTGCTTTCCATTGCTTGCAGTGATGCTCTGTCTAACCTCTCCCCTAGTTATGACAGGACAGGGAGTTTGGAGATTTTGTGGTTTTGCTCTTCCTGTTCTGTGGATTAATTTAGCCTGTATCTGAGGGAATTTGTACCAGTATCTCTGATTCACATCTTCCCCTTGTCCAGGGTACACGGATGTTTGTAGGGGAAAGGTCGGCTCCTAACTTTGCTGTTTCAAGCAGTTTGCAGTTAGCTAAGGTACAGCTTCCCTTTGATTCAAAATGGATTTTTAAAATACTGTAAGCCCTGATTATGTGTGAGCATATATGAATATATTGATTACTGATAACTGATTATATGGATAGCATAGGGGTAGCCCTTCTTCCTTGCCTCAATCTCAACAAAATCTGGCAACTGCCAGCGAAGCCCCTTCTCCCCGTGGGGTTGGCACCCATGGATCCTTAAAAAAAAAAAAAAAAAAGCTTTTTATTAGTTTTCTTACTTAACAAACAAACATACACAAGAAATTAACCAAAATAATAAAATAATAACAACAAAACCAAAAAAATTGCATACGTCCATAACTCCATAAGTTCTTACAAAAGAACTTATGCCACCATGTTCTTAATTCCCAGTTCCTTATCTTCCCCATAGACTTCCGTCTTCCTCAAAGTGGGTCTGTCTTATCTATTTGTTAAACTGCTTCTTTAACCATTTCGCCATTTCTTCTGTTATCTGAATACTATACTTATAATCCAAATTGTAGTTTGCGAAAATTAATCAAAGCATGTCCAGGTTTTAACTTGAGGGCACTGGTTTTTTAAAAAATATTCCTTATCAATTTCCCTCACCTTTTTGAACTTTTGGTTTGGCTGTCTCCTAATTATCTCCATCATTTTTGCCAGTTCAGGATATTCAAATAATTTATCCTGCCATTCGTCTTTTGTTGGCACTAACTCTCCTTTCCAATTTCTGGCAATTAATATTCTTGCTGCTGTTGTGACATAGAAGAATATTCTCTCTTTTTTCCATTTGGAATATCTGGGTCTAAAATGCCCAAGAGGAAAGCTTCTGGTTTCTTTATGAAAGTTTACATAAACATTTATTTTTTTCAATTCCTCATATAAAACCCCACCACACAAGAAACAGTGTCCCTTCTGCCTGTTTACACTTCCAGCAAGTATTAGATCTCATTTTATACATTTTGGATAGTTTGCTGGGAGTTATATACCACCTGTAGAACATCTTCAAAAGATTTCCTTTAGTGTATAACAGGCCGTAAATTTCCATTCTTTATTCCATAATCTTTCCCATGCCGATAGTTGGATATTTTTACCAAAATCTTTCGCCCACTTAATCACTACTTCTTTCACCTCCCATTCTAAAAGAAGCTTGTACATTCTAGATATTACCCTTTCCTATTTTGTATTAATTCTTTGTCTGCCCGTGGATTCTGCCTCCAGAGGCGGCTGCCTCAGTCCAACTCCTGGGCAGGCAGATAAGAGCCACCAGTCCCGTGTGAAATAAGACCCCAGGAGAATTTGCACTGAAGTTACCTGAACGCTTGTTAGGAGTGAAATTGGCGCGGAAGTGATGTAACTCGGACAATTCAAACATCAGGCGGCACTTAAGAGGAGTTTGTAGGATTAACTTTGTGGGTTTGCGGATGGCAGATCTCATGTACTGTGTGGAATGGAGCTGCCAAATGGAAGCCGCGATTCTAAAGACCACACAGTGCAGGCGTGCAGCTGCTGAGCCATCCTGAATGGTGCTGTTACTGTTACCAGGAATTATGATCTTTTAGTGGGATCATTATGCTGCATGAATAGAACCCCATACAGCAATTTCCCTCAGCCGTATGAGTCCATTCAAAGAACCAGAAATCCCTTTCAAACAAAGATTATTATTTTTTTTTAAAAAAACAATTGAGAAAAATAAATGCATTCCAGTGTACATGTGACAAAACAATGCTTTCCCTCTTATCCAACGGATATAGAGAGAAAGGCATTTCTCTGACAACTGCACAGTGCAAAATAAATGGAGTAATTTAAATAAAAATGGGCCATGTCTCCTTGCCAACATGTTTGACATGGCAGCTGTGAGGAAGTTGTCTGTTTTGAACAATATACAGGGACAGAGGCACATTAGCTGTTCGGGTGCTTCAGGACTGGCAGGCCCTCGATTCTTGACAGGGTTTGCTTTATGTCAACTTTGTCCTACAAATCTGTGAGAATCCTGCTCATCTTGTGAATGAGCACATAAAATAAAATAAAATTGCAGTGTCTCTAAAATTTACCTCCTTTCCAGAGGATTGGAAAATATGTCATATAATGCTGCTCTTAAAAACGTGATTTGAGGGAGCCAGGAAATTATTGGCCAGTTAGCATAATATCTGTTCCTGGTAAGTAGGTGGCAAGCATTATTGCAAGTGTAGCATTACCAGGTGTGCAGAAGAGCAAGCCTAGCTGAGGCAGAACCAGCAGGTCTTCTGCAAAAGTAGTCCTCTGAGAGGGTCAATAAATAGGATGGATCTGGCACAGATTGCGTATTTGAATTCCAGAAAGCTCTTAATAAATGTCCTCACCAAAGGCCTCTTGAGTAAACATAGCATTTATGGAGAAAGAAGACATGTCCTCTGATGGGAACAGGATAGGAAACAGAAGGAGAGCACAGGTGGTCAATGTGGGGGGCTCCAGACACTGCTGGATTGCATCACTAGAGGTGAGGGGGGTGGACCAGGGACGATGGGAGTGCTGGACTCCCAGCACATCTGCAGGGCACCACGTTAGCTACCCCTGGAGCAGAGGGTAGGAGCCATTTGGAAGGTGGAGAGAAGGAAGCCATGTGGAGCCCGTTTGCGCACCATGCACCAGGCATTTATGTCAACAGCCAGGCAGCCAAGTTTGTGGATGAGCCTGAGGTGCTGAGGAAAGTGAAGATGCAAGAGGGGCTGCAAAGTGTCCTAAGGGGACTATTAATCTCTAAGCAGTTACATTAAAAAATAATGCATTTTACCATCTGTATTTTAATAGATTTGCTTTTATAATATTTAATTATCATTATCAAGTAAATCAGGGTGAGTGCAGGATAATAAAACAAATTGTAAATCTAGGGGTCAAAGTTTGGGGTGGAGGGATATCTTCAGGATAGGATGAAAGTTATCTAGTGATGGTGCCAGAGGAACCTCTGGGGGGGGGGGGATTCCCTGGGCTGCCACCTCCCAAGAGGGCAGAAATCACTATGAGGTGAATTACAGTGTCCATTGCCTGAATCTACTTTTCTGGGCAGCTCAAGATAAAAGAGTGCCATGAAACAAGAGGAACAATCAGAAACATCAAACTTTTGACTAATAATAATAATAATAGGAAATTGTTGTATGTAAGTGTGTGTTTATAGCTCCTGTTTTGCAAAATATTCCTTTCTCATTTCCACCCTGTTGTGGGAGGTGAGTGTGCAAGGAGTTTGGGCATGATATTGAGGCCCATTTGAACTCAAGAAATGAGGAAACAGGAGGAAGGGGGATGAGCAGCAGCAGCAGGAGGGAATCTACCCAAGAGGAAAACAGCTTGTTTTTGTTTACCAGAGTGAGTCATACTTTGCAAGTGCAAGCAATTTATATATAATATAAGCATATTACGCATGAAGATATAAATTCTTAGGACGTAAGAAGAGGCCTGCTGGATCAGGCCCATGGCCCATCTAGTTCAGCATCCTCTTCTCCCAGTGGCCCCCCAGATGCTCCGTAGGAATCCTGCCCAAGTACAAGAGCCCCTCTGCTCCTGCGCCTGCCAGCACTTGGTATTCAGGAGCACTACTGCCTCTGCCGTCCTGGCTGGGAGCCACTGATAGGCCTCCCCCCCTCCAGGAATTTGTCCAATCCTCTTTTAAAGCTGTTGAGGTTGGTGTCCCTCAATGCCTCCTGTGAGAGGGAGTTCCAGAGGTTGCACTGCATGAGGAAAGACTGTTATGTATTCAGTGATCTGTGTTGGCCTGGACTAAGGATTCTGAGCTCCTGTGTTCTGATTCGATGCATGATGTTCAATCACAGAACATTTCAGGATTTGGGCCTCTGCCATTGGTCCTTGACACTTGAGTTGTGATTCGCAGCTTGGAAGTTTAGACAGCCAATCACATTGGGAGTGGCCCCAGCTTTTAGGAATGTATATAAGCAGTTGCTTTCCCCCTGTTTTCCAGTTATGTAGTTCAATAAAAGTTCTTGCTGTTATCACTGTGTGTTGCCTCATGGGAACCCACCTACACTTCAGGACTTCCTTGTATCTCTTATTTCATGCTCTTCCTCTCAATCTCCATTTTGCTGAACGTGATTCCTAGAAGGGGCAATTGACCACTGTGCCTCCCCTTAGTGTCAAGGAATTCCAGAGGTGGGCCCTTCTTTGCAAAGTCTGTTTCCTTGTAGACTGCACTGGTAGGCACCATGTGGGAGTCCAAGATCAGAGCTGGTTACCCTGCCAGGGTTCAGTCAAGGAACTAATAACATGGAACATTGCTCCAGAACAATTCTGAAACCAACCACCAAGAGTTGAGATACTTTCAAAGGGATGCATATCCGTCCCAGACTCCACCTCCCTGGTGGAATGCTTTTTTCATTTGAAGGCAGCATGTTTTTTTGATGAGGAGGTGTGTTCCAGTGGGCTCTCTGTTTGATGCTTCCCACTTCCTCTGGGATGGGTGGACTGGGGAATGAGGAATCGTCAGAGAGGAGGATGTTTCTGGGGAGAAGTTGCCAGTGTACGAGTTTGTGGACAAGGATGCCTCCCTGAGGATGCAGCTGTCACAAATTCTTGGTGTTTGTTGTCCATCTGTGAAAGTCTTTGGAAGATGAGTCATTTTGGTGACTGCATCCTAAGATAGTCTAAGAAGATCATATTTCCCATCCTACACATCCCAGGATTTGTCTCCTGGTCTCTGGGTTTAAAATTATTCCATGTCATCCTCACAAAAAAGCTGAGAAGTAGCTTAGGATTACACCAAACCACTGTGAACAGTTCAACTCTGGATTGTTTACTGCCAACAAACTACTATCTAAAGTCATGGTTTGTTTTTGGCTTAAAAACCTTGGTTTGTTTTAACTATGGCTGGATGTTCTGTTTGCAACCATCAGCACCCTTCCTTAGCCATGGGCTGCTGACCACCCTAACCCAGACACTAAAAACCAACTGGAAAGCACTGGAGAAACAAACCATGCTCTGCTTGTCTGTGTGACAACCCATGGTTTTTTAAACAAACAACGGCTCAGTGTTATGTGCAAACCAGAGCTGCATGTCCAAGTGAGATTTTGAAACCAGATATCTCTGGTGCACCTCCAAACCTCTACCCACAACGCTACATTGCATTCCTAAATATGCATGCATTTTCTAGCTATGCTCCAGAAAAGTGAAGGCCTTCTACATCTCTAAGTGGTGCGTTGGCTTTCTAGGGGAGAGCAGCTTGATAGTATTTGAAATATGACAAAAAGAACAGGTGTTTCATCCCTGCAAGCACTCGGTACATTTGTTGACTGACTAGCAAAAGTTAACATTGGTACAACCTTTTTATAAAAATTAAAAAAGAACCCCTTCGCTCCAGTTGTCTCCCTCCAGTCCTTAGCAATAGTTAGTCTTGCTGCCAGTTAGATCTTTGTCAGAAACATCTAGGTTGCTTTCAACAAAAAGGTTCAAGCAAGACAACAAGAAGAATCCATACGAATCAATATGGCTGACTTGACCCAACTACCTCCACCCCCACATGCAAAGAAGACTCACTGCAGTCAACTAAGGACAGCCAACCACTCCCTGGACCCCCAGCCTCTCTCACTACCAAGGAAATATAACAGGCGAATGGAAAGGGAACCTACCCAAGTGAAGCTGACACAAAACCCCACACATACGCCAAGTGAAAGAACACCCCACCCCCTCTCCCCCTTCTTTTCTTCCCCAACCTTATACCGGATGAACACTAATGTCTTGCAACAAATATAATTGATCTGTAGAAAACACAAAAGCTTTTAAGGTAATAAGTTTGGTTTTCCTGCACAAGCAACTGTTAATCAGGGCAGCAGGGAATTGGTTTTATTTCATTTGTGCAATACCGTATTTTTCCGTGTATAAGATGAGATTGTTTTATTTTTAAAAATCCTAACAATTGGGGGTCGTCTTATACACAGATAGTGCAGAGGTGGAGGTGGGACGGGCGACTGGTGGCTGCTGTGAGCAGGAGATTGTCTGTGGTGTTTGGGCGGGTGATTGGTTGCTGCGTCAAGGTCTGCTGGTGATTTGCTGCCACGGCAATTGGTCGGGTGATTGGCAGCTGCTGGCGATGAGCGGGCAAATGACTGGTGGCTTCGTTGATGCAAGCGATTGGCAGTGGCGGTCAGGTGGGTGAGCGATTGGCGGCAACCCCCCTAAAGCTTAACAACTCTGGGCAATCTCCCCCCCATTTCCTAAATTTGGAGTCCCCCAAAATAGGGGTCGTCTAATACATGGGGGCGTGTTATACATGGAAAAATACGGTAATTTGTTTTGCTTTTTTTCTAAAAATTAAAGCAGTTAGAGGTAATTCATTTATAACAGAGTTTTCAATTTGTACCCATCTTTTAGTAGAGCTGTCCTGACTTAAGTGAAATAATTGCTTAGCTTTATAGCCAGTTTGTAAGTGAGGAATACCCCATCCTCCCCTGTTTCTTTTCCTATATAATAGGCTTATTTTAATTTCATGTTTTTTTGTTTCAAAAAATAAAATTTTCAAATTCAGTTTGCAAAATCCTGAGCTGATTAAGGGGGATCCCAAATAAATTTCTTTAAAAGAAGAAGGAGAAGGAGAGAGAGGAGAGCTGGGACTGCCTGCAAAAGACATGTAGCTTTCACCCTGCACAACATCATAACAAGGCCCCTTCTGTGGGGCCCATACATCAGGAATGGGGAACCTTTTTAAAAGCCCAGGGGCTGTGTCCCCTCACGGGCAGCCTGCCAGGGGACCGAATACCAGTTGCAGATGTGGGCAGATGCAAAAGGGGGTGGATGATTTGATATCGCCCTGTCAGTGTGAACATCCAGGAGATCATGGAAATCACATGCCACCATGCATAGTTGTGGCCTAAATCTGCCAGCAAAAACTGCCCTGGCTCATAGGCCACAGCCCACTATTTACAAAATGCGGCTTGGATTCCTGGCAGCCTGAGAAAATGGGCTTTGCAGCATGACAGTGGCTCTTAAGTTGAATTGGTGTTGACACATTTTTTTTTGATAGCCCAAGTATGATCAGTTTAGTGTCTGACTTGGCAAAAGAAACACTTTCTCCGATGTTCACTGTCAGCATCTTGGATCTCCTTCGTTTAGCTGACTTTCAGCCAGGTGCAGCAACTCTAAGGGGTCGAGGTGTCTTTGGCCCCCTCAATATTTGTTGGAAGGGGGCTGTCCCCCCAATGTTGAGGGGGCAGGGGCCGGCCCCTCCAGACAATGCAACGTTGCATGCCCATAACATGCAACGTGTGATGTCATACATTGTATTGTGCATCGTGTGTTGCATGCATGACATCACATATGTGTGATAGATGCCAGGCCCCCTCAATCTTGGGGAAACTTGGTGACTCTGTTTTCATCTCTCAATCACAGGATGCCTGTAAACACCTGCTCCCAGGTAAACACAGAGGAGCTGTGAAGGTGTCTCAAAGGAGCCTTGCCAGATCCCTGCCCCCGCCAGGACTGAAGCTGTGTTTCCCTCCCCATTCCTGAAAGGGAACTAGAGCAAGAGGTGCCTGAAACCACAACTGTGTGATATGGGACACTCTGCACCCCACATTTAAAGCACACCACTTTCTCCCCCAAACCCCACACCTGTCCGCAGTCCCAATTTGACCAGGGCACCCCGGAATTACAGAAGCCATCCTGGCTTCTGACTGCGTGTCTCATTTTCTGTGCTGAGCTCCTGTGAGAGCTGGGACACCCACAGTCCTTTTGCGCAAAAGTAGGAGGAGGGGGAGCTGCAGGTGGTGCAGGCTGGGCTGCCCCTGCTGGGCCCAGGCGCTGCGCAGCCTCTGGCCGATGCTGGCCCCACGGGTGGAGGAGGAGAAGCCAGCAAGGACGAGGACAGGGATGGGGAACAGGAGGAGGAGCTGGAGGTGCCGGTGTGGCCCTTGCGGAGGGAGCTGCTGCTGGTAACGGAGACAGGGGACTAGGGCGGGAAGCCCCAGCGGGCTCACTGGGGATGTGGCACCAAAAGTCAGGCATTTGATTTTAATCAGTGGCATATTGGAGGGTATAGAATCCTGGGGACCACAGTTTGTTAAGAGGGCTGGAATTGCAGCCTCCATGATTCTTCGGGGGAAGCCTTGCGCTTTAAATGTATGGTTGGGATATGCCCAGAGATGGAACAGTTCGGGCTCCAGGTTCCAAAGGATCCTGCATAAAGGGCCATTTGTGGCCCCTCTCCCCTGTTCAAGGATCACCTGCCCAAACAGGTAGGTGGCTGTGACATGCTGTTTTAAATGCTAACAATGCTGCAAAGTGCCCAGCACAGGGTCCGGAAGTGCGTGGGGAATTTAAAATAGCGGCTCTTGGCTGTCTGAGACGGAGGCCCCAGGGGAAGTGTCAGTCTTGGTGAGAGCGGCAGGAGAACTGGGGTCTGAAAGACAAGCGTTCTTTGGGCAGGTGGCCTAAGTGCACGACAGCAAAAGTACGACACACTGGTGCTCCATCCCATGGGAAGATCTAAAGCAGAGCTTTCCAAGCTGTGTGTCGCAGCACGTTAGTGTGTCAGCTGCAATGTGTAGGTGTGTTGTGCAAACACTCCCCGCCCTCCTCCTGAGGCTGGAAAGGGGTTATTTTAACCTCCGGTTTGCTACTAAAACAGAATTACTGTGTCACAAAATGATGCAAAACTGAATTGCTGTGTCGTGAAATGATGCATGTCTAAAAAGTGTGTCAACATGAAAAGTCTGAAGAGCTCTGGTCTGAAGGGTCTTGTAAGGGCATCTGACTGCACACACTCGGGAGCCCCTCACACTGGGGGCCCTGATGACACAGCTTTTCCATTCGTAGGCCTTGTTGAGGCCTTTATGGCAGCAGTGGGACACCTTTTTCAGGCAGGAGCCATATTCCCCTCTGGGCCACCTTCTGGGGGCCACAGGGCAGCAGTGGGTAGGATGGGGGGGCAAACTGGGGCACAGCCACTGAAGCTGAATGTCAGCTGGTTCCCCCAGTTTCTGAGCCCTCGCTCTCCACCCAGAGGCCCAGTTGAAGTGGTCAAGGACATGGGGCAGCCAGGCAAAAACAAGGAGGGTTTGATGTGGGACTGGTGGGGTGTGGGGCTGGGGAGAGAGGCCTGGGACTGCTCAGCATTCTCAGCTGTGAGCTCCCTCCCCACCGAGGCGCGCCTGGCACCTTCACTGCACAGCTTCTGGAGGAGGCTGAAGATGCACCTCTTCCCCTGACTTTGGATGCCTGAGGCGTGTATTTTTAGGACTGTAAGTTGTTGTTTTTATTTTAGAAGAATATTATGTTGCAATGTTGTAACCTGCCCTGGACCCTTAGAGTGAATAGCAGTCAATAAATGAAATCAAATTAATATTATTATTAATAATAAGTACTTGGACTCTTGGCTCGAGAATTCCTGAAGACTTGTTTCTGAGAGGGGGAACCAGGACACCAGCCTTCAGTCCCACCCAAGTTTCTTCTTCTTCTTCCTCCTCCTATATCAGAGCCTGCAGATCCCAACAGAATCCTGACTAGACTGCTGGACTCAGGCCTCCCATGGGAATTTCTCCCAACATGCCGTTTTGCTCAATGTAGAGTTTTGTGAACAATTTTCCCCAAACACAATGCCTTTTGGTATGTTACTCTCACTAATTCACAGGTTTTAATGCACAATGTTTGACCCTCATATACGTGCCACATGTTGGAGATGGGTTGGAGAAGTGCATTGCGAAATTTGGAAAAATGCACATTTTAAAGAATGGCTGTCTTTCAGTCTGCATATTCTACAGGGAAAGGCAAATCAAAGTAGGACTGCTGTTAAATGCAAGCTGAACCAAGTTCTTCTGCCATCCCTAACTCCTGAGCTTTTCAGGGTGAATGAAACCAGCTCATCCAGCAGTCATGAATGGTCAATTCCTATCTTCTTCTTCTTTAGCAATTACTCATAGCCAAGTAAGATTGTCTTCCATAAACACAGTTTGAACAATGAGTCCGTAAGTGACTGTGGAGGCCAATTCTGGACCCACTCGTCCTTCCACAGTGGGGACATTGGTTCCTGGGCAGGAATTGATCACGGTGTGGATTTGCCAAGTGTGCCTTCCTCTTAGCACATTTCTCCCTTGCGCTCTGAGTTGGAGCGTCTTCAAAGTCCATGACACCTTTGGTAAAGGCTGTTCTCCAACTGGAGCGCTCTTAGGCCAGTGTTTCCAGTTGTTGGTGTTTATACTACATTTTTAAAGATTTGCCTTGAGACAGTCTTTAAACCTCTTTTGTTGACCACCAGCATTACACTTTCCATTTTTAAGTTCGGAATCGAGGAGTTGCTTTGGAAGACGATCATCAGGCATCCACACAACATGACCAGTCCAATGAAGTTGATGTTGAAGAATCATTGCTTCAACACTGGTGATCTTTGCTTCTTCCAGTACACTGATATTAGTTCGCCTGTCTTTCCAAGTGATGTGTAAGATTTTTTGGAGACACTGTTGATGGAATCTTTCAAGAAGTTGGAGATGGCATTTGTAAGTGGTCCATGTTTCACAGGCATATAGTAAGGTTGGCAGTACAATAGCTTTGTAAACAAGCATTTTGGTTTCCCTGCAAATGTTCCGGTCCTCAAACACTCTGCACTTCAATTGAAGTGATCGACATTTTCCAACATTACACCATTGAGTTGGATTTGTGGCGCTGCAGAGGGGTTATTTTGTACTTGTTGGTGCAGCAATTTGGTTTTTTGGATGTTGATTGACAGGCCAAGATTTTTTTAAGCTTCTTCAAAGATATTTAGGATGGTTTGGAGGTCATCCTCTGAGCGTGCGCACACTACGTTGTCATCAGCATACTGAAGCTCTATGATGGAAGTTATGGTAACCTTACTCTTTGCTTTCAGCCTGCTCAGATTGAAGAGCTTTCCATCTGTTCGATATATGATTTCTACCCCAGTGGGGAGTTTCCCTTCGACAAAGTGTAGGATCATGGCAATGAAAATAATGAAGTTGGGGTGATAACACAACCCTGTTTAATACCTGATCCCACTGTGAATGGTTCACTTTGAGAGCCATTGTTATCTGTGATTGTTGCTGTCATATTATCGTGGAGGAGCCGAATGATGTTTACAAATTTATCTGGGCAGCCAATTTTCAGAAGGACAGTCCACAGGGCATTTACAGTGTCGAAAGCCTTAGTCAGGTCGATAAACGCCATATACAGGGGATGGTTTTGCTCTCTGCATTTTTCTTGAAGCTGTTGAGTGGTGAAAATCATGTCCACTGTCCCCCTAGAATGCTGAAAACCATTTTGGGATTCAGGAAGGGTCACCTCGGATATTGTTAAGACACTAATATCCTTGCAAGGATTTTGCCGGCCGCAGCTAATAGAGAGATGTCTCGATAATTTCTGCAATCAGTTCTGTCACCTTTTTAAAAGAGATTGATAATTTTGGCATTCCTAAAGTCTGCTGGGATTGCTTCTCTATCCCAGATTTTTTTGATGAGCTTTGAAGTTGTTGTGTAAGTTCAATTCCTCCCACTTTGAAGATTTCAGCAGGTATCCCATCAGGTCCACTGGCTTTGTTGTTTTTTATTTGGTTAATGGCTATACACAACTCTCCCAGATTTGGAGATACTGCAAGCCCATCTCTAACTTGTTTTTGCGGAATTGGTGAGAGGACCTCAGCAGCTACGGGAGAGTTGCAGTTAAGGAGATGCTGGAGATTCCAGCGCAGTTCAATAGCTTTCTTATCTTTTAGAAGTGTGGTACCATCTGCTGAGCATAGGGGGCATATGCCATGATTTATTGGCCCATAGATGGTCTTTGTGGCTTTAAAGAAACTCTGTGTATCATGAGTGTTGGCTAAGTGCTGGATCTCTTGAGCTTTTTTTATCCGCCAGGTGTAAAGGTTTTTTTTTCTTAGTGGCACAGTTTCTATCTCTTTGCCAGATCTGAAAGGTCTTTCTTTTCTTGTCAATCATGTGTTCAATCTCACTGTCATTCTCATCAAACCAGTCCTGGTGTTTCTTGGTTTGATATCCAATAGTTTGTTCACAGGATGCAATAATGGATGCTTTTAGCTTGGTCCAGTGTTCCTCGATGTTATCAGGGAATTCTGAAAGCAGATGGTCCTTAAGAGTCGTTTGGAAGCTATCCCGCTTAATGGGATCTTGAAGGGCTTGAGTGTTCATTTTGCTCCTTGGTTTCCTTCCTTGAAGCCTGAGTTGAGGTATAATCTTGATAGCCATCGTGGAGAGTATTAGTCAGTGATCTGTCCAGCAGTTGTCGGCACTTGTCATAGCTCTGGTAAGGAGCACATCACGTCGATGTTTAGCACGGACGATAACATAAGACCATGTGGTGTAGTGGTTAGAGTGTCAGAGTAGGACCTGGGAGAGACCAGGGTTCAAATCCCCACTAGGGGTGTGACCTTGGAAGCCAGTTACTGCCTCTTAGCCTCACCTGCCTTACAGGGCTGTTGTCGAGGGAGAGAAGTACGTATGCCACCTTGAGCTCCTTGAGGGGGGGACGGGACATGGGATAGAAATCATGCAATTAAAAAAGAAAAAAGGCTGAGCCCTTGAAGCGCGGAGCATCAAACCTCAGAATCCCTTGACCCCCTTCCAGAACCAATTCCAGCCACTCTTCTTCAGACAGAAGCCGCTTACAGACTCTCACTGCGTGGCAAAACCGCTCCATTTTCCAAACCGTCTCTGGCTTGCTGTCTGAAGTTTAACTGAATTGCTTTGTAAATCCCGGCAATAAAAACCACCCACAATTGCCCAAATAATGGAACAGAGAAGAAGTGAGCTTTAAAATGATTATGGTGCTGGGAAGAAGGAAGAAAAAGAAATAAAGTAGGGAGCCTCGTTGAGTCTGAATGGGGAAAAATGGGCAGAGGAGCAATGCGCCTCCTGAAGCAGAACGGAATGTATTATTATTTTTAATGGAAATTCAAAAAGGGGCTTTTGCAGCTACATCAGGCAGAGAATGAGCATGGAAATGGCTAATTCCGCTTGACCAAGCTGGGAGTGGAGCTGGCTTCGTTTTGCAAGGCTGAGACACACTTGCCGGGGCGGGAAGAACTTTTTCTTGGGTCCTGTGAATTGCAGGGGCGAGATGGCCTGCTCTGAAAGGAGGGCGCTGTGCTAGGGCTGCGTCCTCATGGGGCACATTCTGTGCGCAAAGCAGTCTGCGGCTCTTAAGCTCGAAGTAGGGTTTGCTGCCCCTGCGGTGACCTCGCCGTGGGGCAGGTGCCCTTTGCAGCTCCCTCCCCTACCATACCTCACTCTGGATGGGGTGCGCATTCTTGCCCTCAGCCACCTGAGGCAACCGTCTCACTCTCCCAACAGCAGGGCTGGCCCCGCTTATGAAGGGCACAGGCACCGTCCACATTTACCGTGAAGCCACTGGCAAATTAGGTTTCTTACTTAAAAGAACACCAAACTCCCCCCCCCCCAGCAAACAATCAGATCCAAAGACCCTTTATTCTGGGCATGTGTCTTCTTTGAGAACGGCCAGGCAGAAAGGCACCCTGGTCGCATCCAGCGCTCCAGAAGTCTAATGGACCTTGACAAGTGCAGCACAGAGGCTATTTGAGCAGGAGTCCTGATCCAGCCCCCTCCGCAGGCCTGCGGCTCCCTTGGGCTGTGTCTCCACCCACTCTGAACAATTAGCACTTTTCCCTCACTAATTGATTCTGCTGGTGCGCATCGGACAATTAGAATTTAAATTGCCTTCTACAAAAGGTCACAAAAACATGTTAGGAGTTGAATCTATTAGGAAGGATTGCTCCAGAGTCAGCCTCGTGCTTCCATTTCCTCTCTCTTCCCCACAAAGCGGAACAAATCCTGGTGCCTCTTCCTTGCCTTCTTTGTTCAAAGTTCAAAACGGGAATTTCAACATGTCCGGGGTGGGGGTGGGGAGGTTGTGGTCTCTCCCCCAAAGGAAACCAAACTCAGCTAAGGGCTGGAAATCCCCAGCTGGGTGGCCAGATGCAAAACAGGACGTGGTTCCTGTGCCTTCGAGGGAGCGCAGGAGCCTGGCTGCCAGAACGATGATGGCATCTGCTCACCTGCCAGGGAAATGGACGGTCCCTTTTTGATTTAGCAAGCGGATGAAGGATAATGAAGCTTTCAAGTTAATTTACGACTGATTAGCCCGGGGGGGACAGGATGGGACGGACGGGCCTTTTTATCTCCACAGGCCAGTTCCTCATCAGGACCAGCCTTAGGAGCCCAATTGGGTGGGTGGAGTTAAACCCAACTGTCAATCATGTCACAACATTATGACATCACATGATTGACATGTGATGGGACTTGCTCATCTGTCAAAATCCCTTGCTGGAGTGAAGTTCAAAGGACGGGTGCAGTGATGCTGCCAGAGAGCTCCTAAGGACATAAGAGCCGCCTGCTGGATCCAGCCAAAGGGTTGGAGGCCATCTTGTTCGCCATCCTGTTCTCAGAGTGGCCAACCAGATGCTTGAATGGGAAACCAGCAAGCAGGATCCGAGCACAAGACCCCTCCCCCTGCGCATTCCAGAATCTGGTTGTTATGTACTGAGTTGAATAGGATCCAAACTGTAGCAGTCTGATTGGTCCTAGAACAATAGGATCCAAAAGGCAGCAGTCTGATTGGTCCTAGAACAATAGGATTCAGAATGCAGCAGTCTGATTGGTTCTAGAACAATGCAGCAGTATGATTGGTTGGCAGGAACCACCCAATCCTGCTCCAGATAGAAGTGAATCCACAACCTGATTGGCTTACAGTAGAATTCCAGAATTAGCCAATCATGTGCAGCCCATTGTGTAAATAATGTATATAAAGCAGATACTGTGAGGGGACATTCATTCATTCCTCCTCACCACTATGAGCTGAATAAAGAGCATGAAATCACTTTGCGACTCTGAGTATATTTCACTGGCGACGAAGGTGGGATCCCGCTGAGCTGACTGCCACACACAGCACCGCAGCACCGCCAACTGCCGCACCGCTGCCTCGCACCGTGTATCCAGGCTTCAGCTCCGGGGCACAAGGAACTCAGAATGGCAGCCAACAGCAGCTTCTCGCCATTCAACCCAGCATCTGGAGACTGGGAAGCGTACGCCTCCCGTTTCACCTTCCTCCTAGAAGCCAAAGGGGTCACCGACGAAGAAGACGCCAAGAAGAGGGCGATATTCTTCAGCGTCTGCGGAGAGGAGACGTTTGAAATCGCCCGGGCTCTCCTTGCGCCTGAAGACGTCGCTACTGTTCCATACAAAACAATAATGGAACAGCTGAAGGGGCACTTTTCGCCGCAGCCCTCAGTGGTGGCTCGTCGAAATGCCTTCTACGCAAAGCGGCAAGCCCCTGGGGAAACCATAACTGGGTTTGTGACCTCTCTCCGCCAAGCCGCCCGGTTCTGCAACTTCTCAGAGCTGGAGAACATGCTTCGTGACCGCCTCGTCGGTGGCCTGAAGGATGAGAAGCTGCAACGACGCCTCTACGCTAAGAAGGACCTAACGTTCCAGGTCGCTCTGGAGGAGGCCCTGGCAACAGAAGCTGCCGAGAGGTCGACCCAAGAGGCACGGCCGAGCCTGCCATCCCAACCGAGGGTCCACCATGAAGACCTCACCGACGACTCAGGATCCGACAGGGAGGAGGTGCACCGAGTACAGCAGCGCACTCAAGCAGCGCACAGACCACAGCTGCCTCGACGAGAAGGAGGGAACTGCGCAAGCTGCGGGGAGAGTCACGAGAGGAGGACCTGCCGTTTCCGCAACGCAGAGTGCAGGCAGTGCAGAAAATCGGGACACATCGCCCGGGTGTGTCGGGCTCGGCCCACCCGACACCAGGCATCAGATGACCAATCCAAGAGCCCCAGGTCCCGGGGCCCAACGCACCAAGGCAACTCGACGGAGCTCACGGACTTCCAGGTATACCAGTTGCCCCACCCCAACGTAGAGAAAATTTATGTAGAGGTACAGATAGAGGGGGCCCCATGCCGCATGGAGCTTGACACGGGTTCAACTCTATCCATAATCTCGGCAAGGACCTTAAGGAAACTGTGTCCCACTGGGGGTCCCAAACTCAGGCCGGCCCCATTCACCCTCCGGGACTTCCAGAAACGTAAGGTCCCCACAATGGGGGTGGGGACCTTCAGGGTGCAATACCGAGGGCGGGCGCGGCAACTGGACTTGCTTGTGGTCAAGGGCCCCTACATTAGCTTACTGGGATTGGCATGGTTTGGACCACTGGGGCTAGCTGTCACCGGGGTGAACCACACTAGCTTACAAGTGGACGTGGACGCCATATGCAAGGAATTTCCAGGGGTTTTCGATGGGAAATTGGGACAGTATACGGGCCCCCCCATTGCGCTACAGCTTGACCCCGCAGTACGACCGGTCAGGCTCAAGGCCCGCCGGGTCCCGTTCGCCTTGAAACCCCGTATAGACGAGGAATTGGACCGACTCGTAGAGCAAGGAGTGCTGGAGCCGGTGCCTAATGCTCCCTGGGAAACCCCAATCGTCACACCCGTCAAGCCTAATGGTTCAGTCCGCATCTGCGCAGACTACAAATGTACCATAAACAAGGCCCTCACGGCCCACGCATACCCAGTGCCAGTGGTCAGCCATGTCCTTGCCACCCTGGCTGGGTCGAAAATTTTTGGCAAGCTGGACTTGGCCCAAGCATATCAACAGCTGCCAGTAGATGAGGCCACAGCAGAGGCACAGACGATTGTGACGCACAGAGGAGCGTTCAGGGTAAAGCGGCTGCAATTCGGTGTCAGCGTGGCACCAGGCATATTCCAGAATATAATGGACTCTCTCCTTAAAGGGATTCCTGGCGTCACCCCCTTCTTCGATGATGTGTTGATTGCCGGCCCCACACCAGAGGAGTTTGAGGACCGCCTCCGCACCGTTCTGCACCGTTTCCAGACGGCGGGTCTCAAGGTGAAGCGGGAAAAATGTCTACTAGGAGTGCCTCAGGTGGACTTTCTGGGATTTATGGTGGACGCAGAAGGGGTCCACCCGACTGGGGACAAGGTACGGGCCATTTGTGATGCCCCAGCGCCCAAGAGCAAGACTGAACTTCAGGCCTTCTTGGGACTATTGAACTTTTACCATTCCTTCCTTCCCCACAAGGCGGCGGTAGCGGAGCCCCTACACAGACTCCTGGACAAGCGGGCCCCTTGGGTGTGGGGCCAGCGCCAGGAGGCCGCATTCCAGGCAGTCAAGGACTTGCTTGTCTCAAACTCGGTCTTGGCACACTTCGACGAGAGGCTGCCGGTGGTGCTAGCATGCGACGCCTCACCCTATGGCATTGGAGCTGTCCTGGGGCACCAACTCCCGGATGGAAGAGAGGTACCGGTGGCGTACTTTTCCCAGACACTCAACACAACCGAGCGGAACTACTCGCAAATCGACAAGGAGGGTCTGGCAATCGTAAAGGGAGTAAAAAAATTCCATGATTTCTTGTACGGGCGGCCCTTCACCGTGGTGACTGACCACAAGCCGTTGCTTGGCTTGTTTGCCCCCGAAAAGCAGACCCCCCAAGTGCTGTCTCCTCGCGTCCTCAGGTGGTCAATTTTCCTTGCCAGCTACCAGTATGCACTGATTCACCGACCTGGGAAGGCGATGGGCCATGCGGACGCCCTCAGCAGGCTACCACTACCGGAAACAGGCCCTGACCCAGCACCTGCACAAGAGGTTATGAGCCTGGAGCTGCTTCCCGACCGCCCCATTCAGGCACAAGAAGTTGCACACCATTCCAAGAAAGATAGGGTCATCTCCCGGGTCCTGGACTGGGTGTGGAGGGGATGGCCCAGCAGCAGCCCCGGGCCAGAATTCGCCGGCTACACAACCCGCAAACATGAACTGTCGGCCCACAAGGGGTGCCTGTTATGGGGAAGCAGAGTCGTTGTTCCCCAGCCCCTCTGCAAAAGGGTCCTCACAGCCCTACACGAGACACATCCAGGGGTAGTAAGAATGAAGGCCCTTGCCAGGAGTTATGTGTGGTGGCCGGGGATCGATGGAGAGATAGAGGCCTGGGTCAAACACTGCCAGGCCTGCCAAGAATCCCGCCCAGACCCCCCAAGGGCCCCAGTCCAGTCCTGGGAGTCCGCCCGAGCACCATGGTCACGCCTGCATGTGGATTTCGCTGGCCCCTTTCAGGGGAAAACATTCTTCATAGTGGTGGACTCCTACACCAAATGGCTGGAAGTCGCACTGGTACCGTCCACTTCCACGTCCGCAGCCATCCGGGTACTACGCAGGCTGTTTGCAACCCACGGGCTCCCTGACACTCTCGTCTCAGACAACGGGACTGCATTTACGTCAGGAGAATTCCAAACCTTCACAGCGCAGAACGCCATCCGCCACATCCGTTCGGCGCCGTTCCACCCTGCCACCAATGGCCAAGCAGAACGCATGGTGCGGACCACCAAGGACACCCTTCGCCGCATGACGCAAGGGGACTGGGAGTACCGCCTTGCCACATTCCTTCTAGCACAGCACAGCACCCCCAGCTCAACGACTGGCCGGAGCCCCGCTGAACTACTAATGGGTCGGCGCCTTGCAATCAGATTGGACCGCCTTCACCCCGATAGAGCTCAGGATGAGGTAGTGGTGGGGGAAGGCAGGAACCCCCGGACCTTCGAGGCCCAGGACCCAGTGTACGCAAAGAATTTTGGGGCAGGCCCAGCATGGGTACCCGCCACAATCACCAGGGTCACTGGCCCCGTGTCGTACGAGGTGCTAACGGATGGGGGGCAATGCTGGCGCCGCCACTGCGACCAGATACGGCGACGATTCCCGGGAGAAAACCAGGAGGAGGACAGGTCAGAGGAGTCCCAAGGGAACAGCGGGGCAGTGAGGCCCATAGAGCAGGAGGGGCCAGCAGGAGAGGCAGAATCAGTAAATACAGAGAGGACCCGTGAGGCCGAAAGGACACCGGAACCAGAACCACGACTGAGCGAGCCGGTTGCACCAGACCAAACAGCCGCATCACAGCCAGCATCCTTGGAACACGAGCCAGAACCCGGAGCCCGGACCAGGGAACACCCCAGGCCACAACGCACACGTAGGCCGCCGGCATACCTTGAGGACTATGAATGCGACCTCCCGGGCAGGACTGGAACTTAGAGGGGAGGGGTGTTATGTACTGAGTTGAATAGGATCCAAACTGTAGCAGTCTGATTGGTCCTAGAACAATAGGATCCAAAAGGCAGCAGTCTGATTGGTCCTAGAACAATAGGATTCAGAATGCAGCAGTCTGATTGGTTCTAGAACAATGCAGCAGTATGATTGGTTGGCAGGAACCACCCAATCCTGCTCCAGATAGAAGTGAATCCACAACCTGATTGGCTTACAGTAGAATTCCAGAATTAGCCAATCATGTGCAGCCCATTGTGTAAATAATGTATATAAAGCAGATACTGTGAGGGGACATTCATTCATTCCTCCTCACCACTATGAGCTGAATAAAGAGCATGAAATCACTTTGCGACTCTGAGTATATTTCACTGGTTTTCAGGAGCATCGCTGCCTCCAGCTGTGGAGGCAGAGCAGAGCCTTCATCCTGGCCAGAAGCCCCCTGGCCCTCTCCTCCTGCAGGGGTTTCCTCCTGAATCCAAACTCAGCAGGATCACATATCAACCATATGTCAGGAGTGCTCTGATGGTGTTTCCTGCTTGGCAGGGGGTTGGACTCGATGGCCCTTGTGGTCTCTTCCAACTCTATGATTCTATGATTCACTACCCCTCTGCACTGGCTGCTGGGAAGAGAGCACAATCCCCCCCCTTGTGCAGCACTTCAGAAGCTCCCAAGAAGGCAGGGGGCTTGGGGGCAAGGACCACCTCAGGGCCAGGGCGGGTCTTGCCGCTAAGGGGCCTAACAGGCCAAATGGGGAAGCTTGGCTGCTGCCCCCCCCCCCAGCCCAGAGCAAGTCAGTTTATTTATGTATTTAACTTGTTAGCCACGTAATACAAAAGAAAAACAGTCTCTAAGCAACTTACTGAAAAAAGAGCCAAAGGCATAAAAACAGACAACAATATGTTACAATAGAAAAATTACACAACTATGAAACAGTCCCAGCAGAGGACTTCTGCAGCAGCAAACATTTCATTAATAGAACACAGAACTGTTAACATAATGTGCCCAATGCCTGGGAGAAGATTCACCTGGTGCTGGGAAGATTTTTTTTTTTTTTTAAAAACATGTTTATTGATTTTTTAGCATACAGCTGTATAAAGTCAATAAGGTGTGCAAATGAATCAGAAGAAGAAGAAGAAGAAGAAGAAGAAGAAGAAGAAGAAGAAGAAGAAGAAGAAGAAACACTGTAACCATAACAATTACAGTCGTACTTTGGAAATAGAACGGAATCTGTTCCGGAAGTCCGTTTGACTTCCAAAACATTCGAAAATCAAATCACAGCTTCTTATGCAGCCAATCAGAAGCCGTGGAAGCCCCATTGGACGTTTGGGTTCCAAAAGAACATTTGCAAACCGGAACAATCACTTCTGGGTTTACGGTGTTTGGGAGCCAAAACGTCTGAGTTCTAGGGCGTTTGGGATCCAAGGTACAGGCGTTGCATAAATCATCTTATCCATCCTCAATATTAAGAAACAGATATGGAGCAATGGGCCACAATGAAATCAGGTCAGTCATCAATGATGGCGTCAGGTGGGCCTCCGTAGGGAGAATATTCTGAAGAGGACCTCTTCCTTCTTGCTTCTTTTCCTTTGTCACAGAAAGAAATAACCAAGTGGAAGTAATTTGGATACTTCTTTCCTTTTCTTTGACGGCGTTCCTGAGTCATACCAATCTTAACAAATGGGACATTATGCTATGCCCTGCTGCTCTTGTATTTCCCTGTCTGCATTCTTGGGCTCTCCTGGGGCTGGGAGGCATGTCTCTTGGGGCTGCCATGATGAGCTCCTGCCCTTTCAAGGTTTACCACGACACCACTGTGCAGAAGAGGCGAACTCCCTTTCTCCTCCCCCAGGTTAATAGCCCACCTTCACTCCAAGGAGCTCAAAGTGGCATACACTTCCCGTCTCTTATCCATTAATGCTGCACAACGCCCCTGTGAGGTAGGCTGGCTGAGAGATAGTGACATGCCCAGGGCCACGCAGTGGGCAGGGCAAGGGGTTGGACTAGATGACCCCTAGGACCCCTTCCGACTCTACCATTCTATGATTACATTAAAGATTGTGCTTCGTCCATCACAGTCCATCTTCTTCCCTTGCCAGTCCTTCCTCTCCATGGGCTTTTGGTGAGCTACTTACTGACATTGGCTTTTGTACTCTAGGTGTGGGGTTTTCCATCAGCAAGGTTAATGTTGGAGGTAATAGGAAAGATGTTCCTTTCAGACATAAGTCTCCTGGTAGTGCTGTGTGTGTGTGTGTGTTTCTGCAGATGGGCTGGATGGACACTAAGTGCAGGTGAAATGGCTTTGGGCGATGATCTCAGCACAAAAGGCAACATTCTTGGGAAGCTGCAGTAAAGATGCTTAATTGTGTTGCACAAACGCCGAACCTATTAGAGATTAAAAAGAGAAACCTGCTCTGTGCAACGGCTGCCTTTTGCTCCTTGCTGCCACCTGGAAACTAAGGTGCTTTCTGAGCTGTGATTATGAGGTGGTCCGATTAATTTGCAAAGTGTTTTACAGGCTGCATCTGTTCAGCGCAACTGTCCCTGAGTCTCAGTCGAGGCCAGTTTCACCCCCAAACCATGAGCTTTGATTGCGACATACAGAACAGCGGCAGGAGAAAAGTCATTCTAAATATGGTGCATAAAGAGGCTGTAGAAATCTAGACTGGCCCATTCTTTATGTTCCATCCTGCCTTGTTTCCCTGAAAAGCCAAGGGTAGCAAACAACACATGCTGTGAGCACACAGTACATTTAAGGTGCATTTCCACCCCCTGCAAAGAATCGTGGGAACCGTACTTTGCTAAGGGTGATGGGAATAGGAGCTCTGTGAGGCATAAGCTCCTCTGCTGAGAGCCTGAGGGCCCTGTGCCTGCCTCTCTCCCCCTGGACCACCTGACAGGCCTCATAAGGACTGATGCTCAGCAGAGAGGGTCTGTTTTCTTAAAAAAACAACTCTTTTAAAACTGTTTTTCTTTTTTCTTTTAGTGTTTTTATTGTTTTTTAATCGAGTTGTAAGGATATTGGGTGGGATGTGCCTGGGAGGAGAGGAAGGGGGAGAGCCGGGGGAGCCCCCATTGCAGCGGTCCTGGGTAGGGGGAGGCATGGCGTGGGGGTAGGGGCAGGCCAGGGGGAGGGGCACATGGCCCAGGCAGTTAGTGACTGTGCTGTGTGCCAGCCTCTCCTCCAACCTGGGGAATTGCGGTTGTCCTATCAGCCAGCTGCTGTTGAGTGCCAGGTCAGCCCAGAATGAAATCTCCCTCATTCATGGTCTGATTATGGATGAGGAGGCTGATCTGGCATGTCTCACTGAAACCAGGGTGGGTGAACAGGGTGGAGTTGGTCTCACCCAGCTGTGCCCACCTGGGTACTCAGTGCAGCACCAGGCCAGACTCAAGGGTTGGGGAAGTTGCTGTGATCTATGGAGATTCTCTGTCTCCAGGCTCTCCGTCCAGTGGGGCGGGGGGAATCTAGAGTGTGTGTTCCTGGCATTGGGCAATCCGGACAGATTAGAGATTCTGCTGGTTTACTGTCTTCCTGGCTGCCCAGCAGTCTCCCTTCCTGAGCTGGTCTCGGAGGCGGCATTGAGGACTCACAGACTGCTGGTTCTGGGAGACTTCAGCATCCATGCCGAGGCAGCTGGCTTTGAGGTGGGTCAGGACTTCATGGCACCATGACAACCATAGGTCTGTCCCAACATGTCACCGGCCTAACGCACAAGGCAGGCCACACTCTGGACCTTGTCTTCTCGACTGGGCAAGAAGAGAGTGATTTGAAGGTGAGGGACATTTACATCAGTCTCTTGTCATGGTCAGATCCCTTCCTGTTGAGATCTAGGATGTCAGCACCTTTTCCCCTGTGCCAAGGTGGGGACCTATTAGGAAGGTCTGCCCTTGGAAGCTGACGGATGCAGTGGGATTCCAAACGGCTCTGGGGGTTTTTCCGGCTGATATGATTGGTGCTCGTCTCGAAGCCCTGGCTGATCTCTGGAACACCCAAATGGCTCAGGCTATTGACACGATCGCCCCTGAGCGTTCTCTCCCACCTTGTGGAGCCTGATTGGCCCCCTGGTGTACTCCAGAGCTTAGGGCAAAGAAACAAGCTGGGAGACAGCTTGAACGCAAGGGGAGGAAAGATCCAAATGAATGCAACCGAACACTGCTCATTATCGAGCCTACTTAGTGGCAATGAAGGCAGCAAAGAAGGCATACTTTGCTGCCTCCATCGCATCCTCATTATGTTGTCTGGCAGAGCTTTTCCAGTTTGTACAGGGCTTTTACAGGCTGGCCCAAAGGAGGTGACAGAACCATCGGTAGCTCACTGTGACTTGTTTGCAAAGCATTTTGAGAATAAAATTGCTTGCATCCACCAAGACCTTGACTCTGCTGTTTTAGCAGATGAAACTCATGGGGTGTCCAGAGCACAGTCTAGTCCTGTTGTGTTGGCTGAGTTTCAGTTAGTAAGGCTTGAGGGTGTGGACAAGGTGCTTGATCGGTCAGGATGACCGCTTGCGCTCTAGACCCTTGTCCTTCTTGGCTGATAAAAGTCGGCAGAGAGGGAACAGCTGGCTGGGCCAGGGAGGTGATCAATGCCTCTTTACGAGAGGGGTGCTCCCTGCCTGTTTGAAGAAGGCAGTGGTAAAACCACTCCTTAAGAAACCTTCCTTGGATTTGGAAATCCTAACTAACTACTAGCCAGTTGCTAATCTCCCCTTTCTGGGTAAAGTTCTGGAGCGAGTGGTTGCGGACCAGATCCAGCTGCTTTTGGAAGAAACTGATTTCCTGGATTCATTTCAATCGGGGTTTGGGCCTGGTTTCGGCACAGAAACTGCTTTGGTCGCCCTGTATGATGACCTCTGTTGAGAGAGAGAGAGAAGGGAAACATGTACCTGTTAATTTTTCTTGACCTCTCAGTGGCTTTCAATACCATTGACCATGATATCCTTCTGGAGCGACACTCCGAACTAGGGCTGGGTGGCACAGCTTTGCGGTGGTTCCAGTCCTACTTGGATGGTCGTTCCCTGAGGGTGTTACTTGGGGAATGCTTTCCAGCCCTGTGGAACCTTCAATGTGGGGTTCCGCAGGGCTCAATCCTATCCCCCATGTTGTTTAGCATCTACATGAAACTGCTGGGTGGGGTTATCTGGAGGTTTGGAGTATGTTGTCAGCAGTATGCTGATGACACTCAGCTCTATTTCTCCTTTACATCTGCAGGTGAGGCAGTGGAAGTGCTGGAAGTCTTGCCTCAGTAATGGACTGGATCAGAGCCAACAGACTGAAGCTCAGTCCAGATAAGACTGAGGCACTGTTAGTGGTTGGTTCCTCAGACCGGATGGGTGGGAGGTCATCTGCTCTTGATGGGATTATGTTTCCTCTGAAGGAGAGGTTCATAGCTTGGGGGTCCTCCTGGATCCTTTGCTGTCGCTTGAGGCTCAGGTGGCCTCAGTGGCCCAGAGTGCCTTCCATCACCTTCAGCTGGTGGCCCAGCTACGCAGGGATAGCCTAACTACTGTTGTCAATGCTCTGATATAATCTAACCTCAAGTTTAGATTACTGCAATGCGTTATACGTAGGGCTGTCTCTGAAGATGGTTCGGAAACTACAGCTAGTGCAGAACTCAGCAGCCATGTTGCTCACCGGAGCACTACTGTTAGAACATATTATACTGATCCATGTCCAACTGCACTGGCTACCAATTAGTTTCTGGGCCCAATTCAAAGTGCTGGCTTTGACCAATAAAACCTTAAATGGCTCAGGACCGCAATACCTCCAGGACTGCCTCTTTCTATATGAACCTACCCAGGCACTGAGATCATCTTCTGAGGTCCTCCTTCGTGTGCCTCCTCCTCGAGAGGTCCAGAGGTGGCAACACGAGAATGGGCCTTCCCTGCAGTGGCTCTCCATCTATGGAATGCTCTCCCCATGGAAGTTCGCCTGGTGCCTTCATTATACATATTTGGGCGCCAGGCAAAAACGTTGATCTTTTTAACCAGGCCTTTGGTTGATCTTACTGACATCCAACACCCTTTTGGAATGTGGTTCTTTTTGGGGGGGTTTATTGCTTTTGGTTTGATTTTATATGTTGTGGTCCTGTTGTGAACTGCCCTGAGACCTCTGGGTATAGGTCGGTGTATAAGTTGAATTATTATTATTATTATTATTAATAATAATAATAATAATAATAAAGTTCCCAGGAATCTTTCCCCAAGGCATGTGGTTGGACAGGAGGCTGGAATAGAAGGGCTACTGGCCTAATCCTGTAGGTTCTTCTTGTAGAATCATAGACACATAGAATTGCAGAGTTGGAAGGGACCCAAAGGTCATCTATCCAAACCCCTTGCAATGCAGGAATCTCAACTAAAGCATCCAGGACAGATGGCCATCCAACCGCTGCTTAAAAACCTCCAAGAAGGAGAGTCCACGACTCCAAGGAAGACTGGTCCACTGTCAAACAGCTCTTGCTGTCAGAAAGGTCTTTCTGATGGTTAAATGGAATCTCCTTTCTTGCAACGTGAGCCCATTGGTTTGGGTCCTAACTTCTGGAGCAGGAGAAAACAAGCTTGCTCCATCCTCCATGTGACAGCCCTTGAGATATCCTCTCAGTCTTCTCTTTTCCAGACTAAACATACCCAGCTCCTTCAACCGTTCCTCATAAGGCTTCCAGACCCTTAAACAGTGAGGAAACTTTGGCCATGTGGCCTCCTTTATAGAGGGCAGCTCTCTGTTTCAAGCACTCCCAGAGGACACTCATCTATCTGAGCAGTCCTCTGTCTGAAAGGCTGTCCAGCTGAAGAGCCCAAAAAGAAGGGGGAACAGGAGGGCTCTTGAAGTCGCCCATCCACAAGGAGCCCTTGAACAGGCCGGGAGGCAGGCAGCTTGCCTGCTCACAGGCCTCCCCACTTTGGCAAGATGGATTTGCATCTCAATTTAAATTACAATCATCATTTTTAAAGGTGTGCCCACACATATAAAGTAGCAACTCTTCTGCCCATCTGCAGCCTCTTTTGCCTCTCACGATGCAGCAGTGAGCAGGCCAAGAGTAGCCCTGGGATGGCTGTAAGGGGCTGTTCCAGGCGAGGCTGCCCTGCGGCGAAAGGTTTCTGCAGAGAAAACAGGAGTCTGTTGTTTTGCAGGTGCTCAGAAAAACAAAAAGGGCTGGCATAAGATTTGGATTGCTCCTTTTCCAAAGTGGACTTCTGCTTTCCAAAATCTGATTGATGGGAGACCCAGATTGGTGCTTAGTTATTAAACTGGGGATGTTTTCATGATGATTTTGCAAAATGATTGTTTTTCTAATGATGTTTCATTGTGTACATACTGTTACACACCACCCCAATCTCCAAGGGGTGAGAGACTGCAGTGGTTCCAAGCACTTACCCACAGTTCAGTTTCCCTGCAATCAAGGCCTGCGGAGATTGTGGTGCCTTTAGGATAGACCTGTCATCTTATTCACACATATATACAACCTGAGCATAAGATGGAAGAGCTCATAGCATGTGAGATCCATGCCCCAGAGCATGGAAGGCAGTTTGAGAGCAAAAATTCTAGGACCTAATGTTTTATGAGATGGTGTTCACACACACAATAATAAATCATAGAATTATAGAATTGGGAGGGACCCTGAGGGTCATCTAGTCCAACCCCTGCAATGCTGGAATCTCAACTAAAGCATCCGTGGCGGATGGCCACCCAACCTTTGCTTAAAAACCTCCACGGAAGGAGAACCCACTACCTTTTGAGGGAGTCCATTCCACTTAAAATCTCTTCCAAATAAAATACAGATAGAGGGGAATGAACGTTGGATGTCCCAGCTACTTTCCCTGGATCCCCAGTGTGGGATTGGCAGAGGCGGATATATTAATAAATGGACCTCATTGTCTTTAAATCTGTATTCCTTCCTGCGACTTGAGGTGAAGCAAAAGGGCAAGAGAAATAATAAGTAGAGGCCTAATTCATTATTTATCCGCAGCCCTGCCAAGGGAAGTGTCTCAGGGAGATTACCTGAATAATCCAGCATTAGCATCTTGTTTCGGGGATCTTTATTAGGACTTGGGAAAGGCTCCCAGGGGTGGTGGGAGGGGGCTGGGGAAGGAAACCCTTTGGCTGCCTGCAGAGATGGAGGAGCTTGTTGGGAGGAAGGCGGGAGAGGCGGCTGTGCTGTGATAACGCTGATGCTGCAGCGGAGATGGATGAAAGCCAGGGAGGCAAAGGGACCCGAAAACTCCTGCGCACTCACTTTGCAGGTAGAATACATCTCTCTGGATCAGCATTTGATGCCGCCCCATTTATGCTTCATCAGAGGCAGTTTTTTTTTTTTAAAAAAATAAAAATTCTAGTCTCTATAAGAACAGGAGAAGAGCCTTCTGGATCAGGCCCAGAAGGAGGCCCATCTGGTCCAGCATCCTGCTCTCACTGTGGTCAACCAGATGCCAGGAGTGGTGGAAGCCACCTGACCAGGGGTAGGCAAACTAAGGCCCGGGGGCCGGATCCGGCCCAATTGCCTTCTAAATCTGGCCTGCGGACGGTCCAGGAATCAGCGTGTTTTCACATGAGTAGAATGTGTCCTTTTATTTAAAATGCATCTCTGGGTTGTTTGTGGATCATAGGAATTCATTCATCCCCCCCAATATAGTCTGGCCCCCCACAAGGTCTGAGGGACGGTGGACCGTCCCACAGCTGAAAAAGGTTGCTGACCCCTGCACCTGACCAAGATCCCTCCAGGAAAAGAGCAGAGGAAGAGGCTTTAGATCTGGGATCCTGGTGGTGCACGGCCAGACACACCCCAGGGGAGGGGAAGAGCTGGGAGCTTGGAGGTTGAGGAAAAGGACAGGAGTCAGACTTAGCAGCTTCACCCCAAGCCCCCTGGACAGCCTGCCTGCTCCTCCTCCCACCCCCAGAACATGGCATTTACTTTACCTAACAGAGCAGAGAGCGAAGCAGAGAAGGAGAGGATCCCTTGGGAGTCGCCGTAGAGAGAGGGAGGGGTCTGACTCAGAGGGAAGGGGGTGAGGTGGGAGGTGCAAGACAGTCTGAGCAACGGCTTGCTATAAGGGAGCATATCTCATGTGTCTCCATATGTTTCCTGTTCTGTTTCCTTTTTAAAACTACTAACTGCAAGATCGCTGGTGTGACCTTGTCTTTCTCTGATCTGCACCAAACTGTGCTATGTGTCAGTACTCCTGTGACATAACCCCATCCCCCAAAATATTTTAAGGCCATAGAATGCTAATCAGTCCAACAGTCCCTCCCCGGAGAGAGCATTCCACAAACGGGGGGGGGGGGCACTGCAGAAAAGGCCCCGTTCTCATGTTGCCACCCTCCAGACCTCTCATGGAGGAGGCACACAAAGAAGGGCCTTAGAAGATGAACGCAGAGTCTGGGCAGGTTCATATGGGGAAAGGTGGTCCTTGAGGTATTGTGGTCCTGAGTCATTTAAGGCTTTATACTGGTCAAAACCAGCATTTTGAATTGGGTCCAGAAACAAGTTGGCAGCCAGTGCACTTGGACCAGGATCGGTGTAAGATGCTCAAACCGTCTTGGCCCAGTGAGTAAGCTGGCTGCTGAATTCGGCCCCAGCTGAAGTTTCTGAACCATCTTGAGAGGCAGCCCCACATATAGCGTGTTGCCTCTTGCCTTGCCCACCACAAGTGTTCCCACTCTGGCAGAAATACCAATAGCAAGCTTGGTTTCCTCTGAAGCCAAAAAGGGCACCATCCGTGCCTCAGCAGGGTCTGGGAATGCCTGCATTTGCGCAATGGAAGGAAAATATATCAAGGAGGACAGAGTCAGCTTGGTGGCTGTTGGAGGCAGGAGCAGCCCAAGACATTTTGCCCTCCTTTACCCCTGCCCCCCTGCTGCCCCCACACTACCACCAGCCCTGTCACTTCAACGGCACCCTCTGCTGGGCTGCTCCTGCACTGCCTTCGCAGCACCATTGGCCGGGTCCACTGGGGCTCTTCTGACATGATTGGGGGCTTGGGTCCTGTTGTGTGCTTCAAGAGGGTGCTGAACTAGATGTGGCCATTGTCTGATCCAGAAGCAGTGGCGCCACAACGGGGGGGGGCAGGGGGGTGGTGTGCCCCGGGTTCCACATCTGGGAGGGTGACAAGGCAGCACCCCATGGGGTACTTGCCCTGCTGCCCCACCCTGGGTGCGGTGGTGCAAGCAGCCATCGCACTGCCACAGCCGCATGTGGAGGACCCTCCGTTTGTGGCTGCAGCCGCGAGCGGAGGATCCCAGCCGCAGCGGCAAACCGCTATGTACAGTGCATGTGCGGTGTCGCATGCATGCGCTGTACGTAATGACGCCACACATATGCTGTACATAGCAGTTTGCTGCCGGTGCTGCTCGAGCGCCGTACGGATGGCGGTGGGATCCCTCCGTCGCCACTACAGCCGTGAATGGAGGATCCTTTGTTTGCGGCTGCAGCAGCGAGCAGAGGATCCCAGCGCAGAGGATCCCGGCACCGTCCGTACGGCGCTGGAGCGCTGCCGCTGGCAAACCGTAGCGACGCCCCTCCCCGGGTGTCACGATGCCTATGTTTGCCCCTGTCCAGAAGATGCTCTTCTTATCTTCTTAAAGGAAGGAGACTCACAAACACCCCTCAGCTACCTCATATGTAGGGCGGAATCAGCACAAGCCCTTCCTCATGAGAATTTCATGGCAACTTTATCTCCCTTTTGACAATTTCCAGCACAGATTCATTTCTTGTTAATTGTTGGAACACGATGGGAGAAATTACCAGCACCCATTCCCACACGTATTTTACTTCCGGTCATGTCTTTAATGCCACACGGTCACCTGCAGAAAGCAGAAAGCAGATTCTGTCACCACTTGTCTCTAGATGGGTTGGGTCTTTTGTTAGACACTGGCTGTCAGCAGCTCTTTTGTGAAATTAGCCACAGAGGGAAGAGAGAATATGGCAGCCTGGGATATCATATTGGTGCTTCTGGAGATTGTTTGCTACAGGATGTTTCCAATTATAAACAGCCAAGATGCTTTTGCCATAACAAAGGCAGATGGAAACCTTATCAACAGCAGCAAACAGTTATGGGGGGGAAGTTGAGTTAGCAGGACTATTAACCCTCTGAAATAGAGTCTGCTTCCCGGAATGGGAAAATAATAATGTCCATAGCTGAAATAATTAACAGAAAAACAATTTGCAACACTTACTTAATTAAATGGAAGAAGAATATGCTAATGCAACGGTAAGTCTTCACAAAGACAGCTAACGCCTCTGCATGCAAAGCAAGCAGTTTTCATATGCTCATAACTTTTGTTAAATCAAAACCAATTTTCTTCCAATTTACTAAAATGTGTATGCTTCGACAGGGAGTTCATCTGTGGCAAGCTGCAGACCTGAGCTGTGATGTCTGGGTATAGCTTATATAATATAGATATATTCTAAAGAGCCTTGCTTTTTCAGCATTCAAAAACTTAAAAACTCACCCAGAACTGTCATCAGGAGATTTGGAGTGAGGTGCTGTCATTATGCAGATGACACCAGCTCTGGACTTCCATTCCATCTGAAGATGGAGAGGTGCTTTGGGAATGGGACTGGTGCTCAGAAGCAGAGATGGGCTTCTTGTGGACCAATAAACTGAAGGTGAATCCTGGTAAGACAGGACTCAGTTCTTGTGTCTGATAGGTGGGAAGATGGCCTGTTCTGGATGCAGCTGCACTCCCCTGGAGAAGCAGATATCCATGGGGGTTTTCTTAGGTTTCCAAACATGCCCCTGGACCCACAAGTTTCCTCCTCAATCTCAGTGTTGCCCTTCTAAGCACAAAACTAGAATGAGTGGCCTCTGCCTATCATGAGAAAGGTTGCACAGATTCTGAGAAGGAAGCAAGGAGATAGAATGTCCCTCACAGCAGAAAAAGTTTATGTGTCTTGTGCAAAATCAAAGAGAGAGAGAGAAAGGGCCTGCTAATTGTCTGAAGACACTGATGGGCATTTTGTATAGGGTTATTTATTTCCTTTATTACCTGACCTTCAGTGGGCCACTGAGATAAAGATATCAAGTTAGAAAACTAAAATCACAATAAATATCAAAGTAAAAGCAGCATGATATGAATGCAGTAGACCAAGACAGTAGAATGGGTGGCATCAGGTAACACATCACCCCACACGGCCCTGCCCTTCCAAAAATCTTGTCAAACAGCTGTGCCTTGACCTGCTGATGGAAGTTGTACAATGTTGGTGCCAAACATAATTTTCAAGGAATCTTTGGTAAATGTCAGGAATAATCAGCAATAAATTACACTGTGAATGTTGAAGTTAACTCTTTATTAGCAAGAACACAATCTGCACAGACTTGGCGGAGTGTCAGGCCTAACGGGCCCAGCAGCTCAATCCCCGGTAGGTCCTGCCCTATTGATTAGTTGCCAAGACTAAAAGTCCTCACCTCCCACAGCTGTCTAAGTCCCCTTCTCTCCAGGGGTTTCTCCAAGCAATCAGAGACTATTCCTGCATGAAGCCTACCTCTCCTTCACCCTTTTCATGCCTCTTCTGGTTCTTTGAGACAAGGGGGGAGGGGAACTTGTTGCAGCAGGAGGGGGAGACGCTTGTGACTCTGCACCAGCCTGACTCCTCTCTGCCTCTTGGCCTCCCTCAGATTTAGCTCTTCTGCTTTAGCTTCTCCCTCTGATTCTGGACTTCTCTCAGCCACAGACTCTCCCAGTTCACTATTAGGTCTTCAGCTTCTGACACTTTCTCCTCCCAGTCGCCTTCCTCTGACCACTTATTGTCGTCCCCCCACCCCTCCCCGGGCTCTGAGCCTTCTTCTCTTGGGGGATCCTCAGCTGGTTTCTCTCACCATTCCTCTGCATCCAACCAGTCAGTGACAGTAAATCACAGAGTGATAGAACCGTCATATAGTCCACCATTTGCAATGCACAATTCACTACTAAACACTAAATGCACATCCCTAACAGATGGCCATCTTATCTCTGAAAACATCCAAACCTCCAAGGAAGGAGAGTCTACTGCTTTCCAAAGAAGTTCATTCCACTGTTGAACAGCTCTTACCATGAGAAAGTTCTTCCTAATGTTTAGCTGGAATTTCCTTTCTTGTCATTTGAATCCCTTAGTTCAGGTCCTGCCCTCTGGAGCAGCAACAGACAAACTTGCTCCATCTTCCTTGTGACAGCCCTTCAGATATTTGAAGATGGCTATGATATCTCCTCTCAGTTTTCTCTTTTCCAGGCTAAACATACCCAACTCTTCATAAGTCTTATTTTCCAGACCCTTGATCATCTTGGTTGTCCACCTCTGCCCCCTTCCAGCTTCTCAACATCCTTTTTAAACTGCTCCCCAGAACTGGACACAGGGCTCCAGGCGTGGTCTGACCAAGGCAGAATAGAGTGGGCCTATTACGTCCCTTGATTTGGACACTAGACTTCAGTTGATGCAGCCTAGCAGTATATATATGTGAAACAGAAGAAATATGTCAACACTAATAGATAATCTCCCAGTTCAAGTAGGTTTTATGATACCTTCTTTGAATTATTGTCAGAATTGGTGATGGGAAGCTGGTAATTTGAAGTGATTAAAATTGAGTCTGTGATGGATAGGAAAAATAAACAGGGAATAATAATACCATCTTTGACTAAAAAGAGAGTTCTGGTGAGGTTGCCATGTGTCCCCTTTTCCCAGGGGTAACATTTCTCTCTAGGTGGATTTTTAAAATTAGCCAAAATGTCTCTGGCTCTACTTTCTGGATGAGACATAGACATAGCTGGTGGCTGAAGACTTGCTTTCCTCTTCTCATCTCCTGCCCCCCCCCCCCCCCCCGCAATATAGCACAGCTTCTATAGCCTACATAGAGTTGGAGTATTTAAAACGAGAGTCGTCATAGTATCCTCTTTTTTGCTCTTCAAAATATGGCAACCCCAAGTTCTGGGCTTACTTCCCTTAGCTCCCTGAGTACTTGGGAGGATGGATGACCTTCATTCCAGATAAACTAAACTCTGAATGAGTTAAGTTCCAGCCAGGAATGGCTATTTGCAGTCTTTTACTCTACTCCTTTTGTTTTTCCATGTGAAATTGCTCTGCAGCTATTGTACCACCTGCTGGCTTGCACTGCCTTTAAGGCTCATGGTAACCATTTTGTCTCTCCTTTGAAGGGGATCAACACCCCAGGTCCTTATACTGTAAATGCTCACACTATTCTGATGGTACAAGAGGGGGCTGTTTGCTACTTTATTGAAAAATTTCAAGTATCAATTTCCCCCAATTGCTCCAGCATTTACAGTATTGGTTAAATGGCCGGAAATTGTAAGCAGCTGAATAAAGGAGGCTGGTGTTTTTCCCCCTTCTGCAGATTTGGATTTCTTAGGGTGAGGGGCTGATTGAGGATGTCAGGACTCAGAACTTCATCTAAAAATGCAGCATGCAGGTAAACTATGGAACTCCCTCCCACAGGAGGCAGTGATGGTCATAAACCTGGATGGCTTTTAAAGAAGATGAGGCAACTTCATGGAGAAGAAAGGGCTGTCCCTGGCTCCTAGCCAGGAGGGCTCTGCTCTGCTTCCACAACTGGAGCTTCTGAATGGCAGTGGCTGGAAAGGGCAGGAGGGAGACGGGGCTCCTGTGCTCAGGTCCGGCTTGCGGGCGGCTTCTTCCCCCAAGAGGCATCTGGGTGGCCACAGTGGGAACAGGAGGCTGGACTAGGTGGCCCTGATCCTGCAGGCTCTTCTAATCTTCCTATGTATTGAACAGATGGGGTGGGGGTGGGGCTTTTTGGTTCCACAGGCCAGGTACTTATTAGAATTGGCCTTGTGGACTAAATTTATCAGGTGGGCAGGGCTGCCAACCTGTCAATCACCAGATGTCACAAGGGTGCCAAGTGATTTGATGCTTTGAAGTCCCAAAGCTGGGAATTCAAGGCACCTTGCTAAAAAAATCTGCCAAACTGAATCCTGCCAAACTGAGCAGGATTTAACCACTCGCCTATGAGGGTGGTGCCAAATTCTGCTCAGTTTGAATGTGCAATCCAGCTCCATGCAGGGAAATAGTTCATGCCGCCAAGCGGAAAAGCTTTTAATTCCCCTGCTCATCATTAAAATGCTGGTGAATTTTCATGAGCTGATGCAGAAATGTGGAAAACTGAATTTAAGACGTAGAAATGACTGCAGACCCTGACAGATTTGTCCATTCCTATTTGAGACCAGCTGATGCCCCTGAGAGTTCAAGTACTTATACTAAGATTGGACACCAGGATCATACTAATAAAATCCCTGCCTATATAAAGCTAGCCTGTAAAGAGAAATGGCAGTTTGGAATTCTCCCTGCTGATAAGCTAGTTTCCCAGGTGCGTGGATGGGGTGGCAGGCAGGTCATGTGTGGAGCCAGAGGCAGGCCTGGGTGCTGCAGTGCCCTGTGCGAGGCCAAAATTCCCAGGCGGGTAAGGAGGCATCTGGCTTTGGAAAGGAGGTACAAGGGCTCTGACGGGTCCTAGAGTCCTCCTACTGCCTTCCCAAGGCTGGGAAAGTGCTGACTAGGCTTTGGGAAAGAGGTGAGAGGACTCTTGGGCCCTGTCGAAGGCCAGCGCCTTGCTTGCTGAGATGGCACTCCCTCGGCTCAACGCCCAAGGGGTGTGCACCACTCACACAGCCCCAAATCTGCCCCTGGTGGAGCACTACACCCCAGAGATACCAAAACCATCCAGCTTGGTGAAAAATAGGCTGTAATGCCTAGCAGTGCAATCCCATGCCTGTCTACTCAAAACTGTCCCATTCAGTTCAATGGTGTCCACTCCTAGCTGAGTTGCACCCCAGCCTCAGCCTGTCTCTACGTGCTTGTGCTGGTGGAGCAGTCAAGGTTCACCGCAGCACCTGGTTGGAGGCAGCTGCCGCTTTCCATCCCTTTGTGGGCAGCTGGCTGGGTTTCACCTCTGCTTTCCCCTCGCTTCTACTACCTGCCGACCGTCTGCCGACAGAGCAAACTCCTCCTTTCCCAGGCTATTTATAGGTGGCGTTTTATTTTGACAGATCTCTCCCTCCTCTTCTCCAAGCTTCTCTGCTGAGATAGCACACCCATTTTCAGCCGGCAACCTTTGCCGGGCCAAGGCTCAGAGCGTCCAGCAGAGGGTACTGTTGGGTGCCATAAGGCAAGGCCACAATATTGACAATAAATCCCACCCAGCCCCCACCTTTTCGGGAGCCTCTGAGAGCTAACGGGGAAATGCCTGAACATGCACACGCACCAACACGAGAAAAATACAGCAACCAACCTCAGGACAAGTTTGTGATGTGCGGTGGGTGGAAGGCGATTTCTGCAGAGGGAATCCTTTCCATTCTGCTGCTTGGCGCTGTGGCCTCTTCATCCCTTTTGCTGTCCTGGGAAGGAGAAGGGAATCTGTTGCGAGAAGTGCTGTCCTGCTGCAAAACTGATGTGCAGCAGCTGTGATTTTAAAAGTCCTGAGCAACCACCAATGGCTCTCTTCAGCTGGCAAAATGCACTTCCCAATTTTAGGTTACCTACCTCCCTTCCTACTTACTGGAAATAATATCTTTTCAATGCAGGACCAGGGAGGCCAACAGGATTTCCTGGGCCAGGTCCACTCGATGCACCTGCCCCCCCAACAACCTATTGGCAAGAACTGTTGCTTAAAGGTAAAGGTAAAGGGACCCCTGACAGTTAAGTCCAGTTGCGAATGACTCTGGTGTTGTGGCGCTCATCTCGCTTTACAGGCCAAGGGAGCCGGCATTTGTCTGCTCTGCAGACAGTTTTTCCAGGTCATGTGGCCAGCAGGACTAAGCCGCTTCTGGTGCAATGGAACACCAACACCAGAGCAGTGCACGGAAATGCCGTTTACCTTCCTTCCGGAGCAGTACCTATTAATCTACTTGCACTTTTTGGCGTGCTTTCGAACTGCTAGCTTGGCAGGAGCTGGGACCGAGCAACGGGAGCTCACCCCCTCGCAGGGATTCGAATTGCCAGCCTTCTGATCGGCAAGGCCAAGAGGCTCAGTGGTTGGACCACAGCGCCACCCACGTCCCCTGCGTACATATATTAACTTAAATGAATGCATTATCTTATGAATTAATTTTCTATTATATTCATTGACCAATAGAACTGAATGCAGAATAAGAAAACATATAGCTAGGTAAAATAATTGAGAACACATACAGACATTGTTTATTTCATAAAATTTATATACTGCTTGATTGTAGAAAAAAACTCTCAAAGCAGTTTAGAAAAATAGATCCAACCTTTTTTTTTTTAAGAGAGAAAGGGGCCCCCCAAGAGCCGTGACCTGCCTGCAGTGGCTTCCTTCCACCCAGCGAGTCACAAGGGGTTGCTCCAAACCTAAGATCCACCGGGATGATAAAACAGAAACAGCAAAAGACATAGGGGAAAACCTGTGAGGTTTTTTGGGGTTAGGCTGTCCAATTCCTGAGTCCCTTCTAATTTCTGGATCTGGCAAAGGGGCAGCCGCCACCTAAGGCTGGCCTTTAGTTGGAAAAAGGAAGTGGCTCTGTGCCAGAGGGTAGACCCCTTATGGGGTGTGAAGGCCGTGAACCCCTCCATCGTAGGCTCAGGTTATATATAGACATGAATAAACAATGTACCCTAAAGACACCAGCCTCCCTCATCTCAAGGAAACCGAACCCTCAGTAAGCACCTGGAACCCCCTGGGGTAGCATGCAAATATCTGTCTGTCTGTCTGTCTGTCTGTCTGTCTATCTATCTATATCACAAATACATATACTTACAAAGACTTCACAGCACTGCTCCTTTCCTTCAAAACAGCCAGTTCCCCAAAGCCATTGGGAAGAAGAAAGTCTTGTTCCTGCCTGCGGAAGGACAGTCTAGCTTCTCTAGGGAGGGAGCTCCAGAGTCTGGAAACAGTCAGCGCTGAGGAGGCCCCCCCTCGTGTCCCCCGCAAGCATTCCTGTGAGGGTGGTGGGACGGAGAGAGGGGCCTCCCATGAAGCTCTCAGAGCCCAGGCTATGGGAGAATGGGGTGGTTCAGCTGAAGCCCCACATCCCCCCCCTAGCCAGGGACCCCCCTGTGTCAGCCTCATCCCAGCCCAAACTGGCTGAGCCAGGGTGGGGTAAGGCCCAGGGGTGCAACAGGGCAGGAGGAGACTCACCCCCATTGCAAACTCTGCTCAGCTCAGTCGCATGACTTAGCAGCACTGTGTAAGTTAACAGTGGCCAGCAGAAATTGCGGCGAAAGTCAGACTCTGTCTTGATGTTTTGTTTCCCTTCTGCTAGACTTGGCCCGACTTGGCCAGCGGTCACCTTCCTTCTGGAATAGCAGTTTTGGAGTAGGGGTAATTTGCACCAGCATAATTTCCCCTGGCATGAATTATGCTGGCTTCCTGCAGCTTGGATTGCTCTTCCTGATTTGTACTCCAGGGATGAGTAAGAATCTTAAATATGCTTAGATGTGGAAAAGTCCATGATAACCCGGCAAAATTTATTTATTTATATTTCAAAAAGTATTTTGTAGAGTCATGGAATTGTAGCGTTGGAAGGTTCGCCAAAGGACATCTAATCTATCTAATCTATTGGTCTATCTAATCTATTGGCCCTAGCTAGGCCAATTGGATGGCCTAGGGTAGCATCCTTGGGACTTGCATGGAGGCTCCAGGAAGAAGCCTCAGGTAACTGGAGGACAACACCTCCATGCTAATGTTTCTGACTAAACAGATCTGGAATGACACACACACTAAAAATAAATAAAAGCAATTTCTGTCATAAGAGCAAATTATGCAAATTGTGCAGAATGGCATAAACTCACTTAATTTGCATAGCTTGCTCTGATTGCAAAATTAGGGGTTTATTTTGTACAATTTGGATTTTGTTTAAAAAAAATTAAAGACTGCAGGGGGGTGGGGAGGGAGGAAGGTGATGTCTGTGTCGGGTGGGGAGGGGAGAAACTTGTGTGCAGGGTGAGTGATAAGGAACAGAGGCCTGGAGGGAGAAAAGGGATCCACCAGAACCGCCAAGTGCCCCGATTTCCCAGGGACAGTCCCAGAAATACAGAAGCCACCCCTGTTTCTGATTTGATCTCAGAATGTCCCACTTTTCCTTAGGATGTCTATTTCCATTGGAGAATGCTGGAGGGTATGGAGTTATCTGAACCCTGAGCCATCTGAAGTCAATCCTGTGTATGTTGTAAGCTGTCCAGAGTGGCTGGGATAACCCAGTAAGGTGTGTGTGTGTGGGGGGGGGTATAAATAGTAAAATTGTCATTATGGAATGGGACGTCCCTATTTTTATCTGAGAAATGCTGGAGGGGATGCGGGCAGAGCCAGCCAACTCTAATTTTGTCCTCTCCTCTTCCTCCCTGCTGAATTCTAATTGGAGGCAACCCTGAGACCAGGGAGGAGGAAGCTGTCAAGCAGGGCCACCCCATGGACTGCCAATTGTGGGGCCTGAGGGAAGGAGTCCCATTGGAGCAGCCTCCTCTGTCCTTGATGCTGCAATAGGGAACGGCCTGGGATCCTTTCTTAAAATAAGAGTGACTGATAGAACTTTAGTCCTACAATGCACCGGCTTGTGCAGAGTATAACACAGCTGCACCTGAAGTGATATCCAGATAGATTGTGGTTGTTACATTATTATCCAGTTATTATTTAAATGCTTGTTAGACGCAAAGGTATTAGGAAGACTTACAACATATTAAAAATGTAAGCATAAGTAAGGCTGGTGTATACAATACAGACACATTGGCACAAAAACAAGATTGCACATGCAGGGCATTTGAAAAATGCATTGAGCAATCCACCCCCCTCCCAGTGGTGCAACAGCAGCGGAAATGTCAGCAGCACCCAGGCATGGAGCCTCCCCATCACGGTCACCAGGATCAGGCTCCTCCAGACCAGGCCAGCATTTGCTGCGACCTGCTTGTGGAGTGTCTTTGCCGCCCCCCCTTCACCCGTTCCTCATGCCACCCTTTTTAACGCACTTCCTTGCCACTTGTGAGAAGGGCAGAGGAGAGAGACCAAGGGGGTGGAGGGTTTGGAAAGCAAGCCCCATGAACAGAGGCAGATTTGGGGCAGCCTAGGGGACGCTGCCGGGCCTCACATCTATGATGTAGTGAATTGAGCAGAACAGAAGGCGAGAGGCGGGGGGTGCTGAATTTTGGCCTCACACAAGGCGCCTCTGAAATTTGAAAGACAGACACCTGCCCTCTGTTATGAGAGAGTTGGGTGAGCTTAGCTTGGAGAAGATGAGATTGAGAGGAGAACATAGAATCATACTTAGAAGGGACAGCAAGGATCATCTAGTCCAACCCCTACAATGCATCCACGACAGGCGGTCATCAACCCCTGCTTAGAAACCTCCAAGGAAGGAGAGTGCACAGCCTCCCAAAGGAGACTGGTCCACTGTCGAACAGCTCTTACTGTCACAATGCTGTTCCTGATGTTGAGTTGGAATCTCCTTTCTTGTGACTTGAAGCCATGGGTCAGGGATGATGTTGTCCTGCGTCATCTGGAGGTGCAAGGACAGGCTCAAGTAAGCAGGGGCTGTTTTGTGGGGGCAGTTGGGGCAAATGCCCCAAATCCCAGTTCATTGCCACTAACTTCTCAGAAGGAAGAAGACGAGCTTCCAGCTTGAGTCCAGGGGCTGCACACACCTGCTTTCCATGAAAGGAAGATACCTCCAGGGTGAAGTGGCCATTCAGTTCTGGAATGTTAAACAAGTGTTTCAACTTTGATGTTGGTGGGGGCACCTGGGCACCTACTTAAAATGAGATTGAGAAGCTGGAAAGCATTCAGCGGAGAGCACCTGAGAAAACAGCGGGAATTTAAAGAGAGCAAAGCTTTCAGAGGAAACAGTGCAAGAACAAGGAATGCTTAACTAAGAGGACCCAGAGGAGGAGTGAGGAAATTTGCCAGAAAGCAAAAGGGGAGAGCACAAAGCTTGTATAAGTGGGATGGGAACAAAATGCTCTGAATTTTGGTAAGGAACGGATCCAATGTGGGTCTGATTTCTGGTGATGGTGGCCCAGATCAGGAGATGCTCTCCCAGGCACGGTGGGTGGCAAGGTAGCGTCTTCTCCATAATTTCACAAATAAAAATAGGGATACTCTTGAGTGTTAATAGCTGCAGACTTACACTGAAAGCCGCAACATGACCCTGATGGCAGCTTGTGCCCTCTGGAAAGCCCACTAGAAGGGAGGGGTGAATTTGTCAGTTTTGGTTTCTCTCAGTTTCCCATTTTTCCAGTCTTTACTTCCATTCTCTACATTTCCCCCCCCAAAAAAGAAGAAGAAAAAAACCCTTAAGTGCAAATTTCTCCTAATATGTCCAATTTGTATGCAATTCCCCCCCTATACACGCACCTTTGCAAAGCAATTTTCCTGTAAGAGAAAGCATTTTTGTATGAAATTTTCAACAATTTATGCATTTGTTAATGGATGCTTTGCCCCAATATATGCATCTTGGTATAGGTAAATTGGCTGGAGAACTGCATTGCAAAATTTAGAGAAGGCTGAATTTTGAAAGATGTCTGGGGCTTGGCTCTTGACTTGTTTCAGAAAGTGTGGATTAGGGAGGCCAACCTTTAAATGGGAACTAAATTGAATTGCTCCCCCATCCCTACCCACTAGCAGGATGTGAAGGTAATCATGCTCTTTTGCTTTTGGTCCGCAGTGACTGGTATTCAGTGTTGTGCTACCATTGAACAGTAATGTTCATAAAACCATAGAATCATAGAATTGTGGAGCTGGATGGGACCCCGAGAGTCATCTAGTCCGACCCCCTGCAATGCAGGAATCTCATCTCAAGCATCCATGACAGGCTACCCAACCTCTGCGTAAAAACCTCCAAGGAAGGAGAGTCCACCCCCCTCCCCTGAGGGAGACCATTCCACTAGCAAACAGCTCATACTGTCAGAAAGTTCTTCCTGGTGTTTAGTCAGAATCTCCTTTCTTGTAACTTGAGGCCATTGGTTTGAGTCCTGCCCTCCAGAGCTCCCTCTTCCATGTGACAGCCCTTCAGATATTTGAAGATGACTATTGTATCTCCTCTCAGTCTCCTCTTTTCCAGGCTAATCTTACCCAGCTCCTTCAACTGCTCCTCGCAAGGCTTGGTTTCCAGATCCTCTTGGTTGCCCTTCTTTGTGTACATTCCAGCATGTCAGCACCCTTCCTAAATTGTGGTGCCCAGAATTGGACACAGTACTCCAGGTGTGGTCTGACTGAGGCAAATAGAGTGGGACTATTACTTGCCTTGATCTGGACACTAGACAGCTGTGGATGCAGCCAAAGGATAGCTCCACCTGGCCATATACACAGACATAAAAGCGAGCTTGTTTCCCAGCAACCAGTCCTCTTTCAGGAATAGGCAAAACTGCTGGTTTCAGACTCTGCATGGAGGAAGTGATACATGCCAAGACCCATGCTGCCAATGCGCCAATTAATGTTGTCCTGCCAGCTCAATCCCATACCTTCCCCATGTTGAGCATGATGGTACTTCAGCCGCTCATTTTCCCCAAAGGAATTCAGGAAGCGCACCTGTAGAGCCACGGGTCCATCCAGCTCCCTTCTGCCTGCCCCGAGTGGCAGCAGTTCTCCAGGGTCCTTGCCCACCTTGCCATGACATGCTGGGGGTTAAATCTGGGACTTTCTGCAGGCTAGGCAGATATTCTACCCTTGGACCCAGGCACTCCTTTTGGGGGGTGGGAGATGAAAAACCAGAGGAGGGGGAACTGAATACCCCAGAAAAGGGTGTGGCTGGCAGGATGGAATCCTGAACACAGCAACATTTTGTTGCAGATCCCACTTGCCTTGAGAGCGACCTTGAACAGTCACTTGTGCTGAACAATTCAGGTTCACAATACAAAAACACCTATTTTAGCAAATTAGTGGGTTTGAATATTAGGGCTGTAGGTGTGTGCATGCGCTCATTTAATTTATAGGAGGCTGGTTAATGGATGGCACCTCGTTGAAATCACCATTCATTCATTCTCTCTCCCCCTCCCTCTCCCTCTCTCTCTCTCTCTCTCTCTCTCTCTCTCTGTCTCAGTAAAATGGAAGCAAAATGTTTTGTCTCCTTTGTTTGCTTTTCCTGAGTTTGTGTGCGATTCTGTATCGCCGAAGCCCAGAATCAAACATGTTACTATTCCGCTGACTTCAGCAGGCACCGATGCACAAAGGACAATTTTTTATATAGAAAAAGAAAGAGAACATTTCCCTCCCCCCCCATTTCCCTTTATAGGTTTTTGGGGTTTTTGTTTTTTTGGTATGTGGGGGTATTGAGTGGTTGCTCAGATTGTAAATCTGGCACTAAGACAGTAAATTCTTGCTTTGTAAAAACGCACATCCATTGTCAGGGAGGATGTGAACCCGGGGTTCTTGCAGACAGCCGGGCTATTAAATGCTGCTGTCAGAACAGCTTTATTTGACTGCATCAGCTTTTGCAGATATGAGTGAGGCAGGATTTACGGCTGCTGGCGAGTGCCACCAGCACGCCGCAGGCTGTGAACAGGAGATGGCTGCGGTCGGCTTCCTATTGCCACCTCTCCACAACTCTCATGCTCACCAGGCAAGTGCAGCGAGCGAGGAAGCCAGGCTGACTACATGCTCCCAACTGAAGAAAGATGCAGAATGGGTCTAGGGAGAAAGAAGAGGCAGGGGGAGAAATCTACCCCAACCCCACTGGCTACATCTTGCAGAAGCCTATGTCTGAGACGTCTTCACATTGTATATTGGGCCTGTATATTCAGCTGCATCATAGAACAACGGGGTGGCAGGGTTGGAAGGCATCCCAAGGGTCATCTAGTTGGTCTCCTGGCAATGCAGCCACAACAGCATTGTGCAGAGGGGTCGGTAGTGGCTGGGTGGTAAGGCAGGGCACCCCCTCCCAATGCCAGCATCCCAGCAGCTTACCTGGGGCAAGATCAGGGCTGTGCAGACCTATTGGGGGAGCCAGTTATGCATTCCCACCCATGTGTGACAGCACCCGCCCCAACCGTGCTGCCACCCTGTCCTATCCAGGGAAGCTGTAACAGCATGGATGTCAGGAGATCAATGGCTCCGTGGCTCAGCCCCTCGCCCCACCTAAAAGTCTTTCTGAAAATGGAAGGTGGGCAATAGGCACTGAAAAGACAACAGACGTAGCACCTCTGTGAAACTATTGTTTCCTACATCGTTCAGAATGGACCTCCTGAAGACATAGTGTCTGAAAGGGACCCTTTCTTGCAGAGCACATTGTTCCCTTGGATCCCCACTAACCAGTCACTGCTGGGGGATCCTATGGCACAGAAGAGCCCCATCTCAGCCAGGATCCTGGTTCCTATGGGTCAGAGGGCAACCAGATGTGCTCGGGAAGCCCACAAGTAGGACATGAAAGCAACAGCCCTCCCCACGGAATGCCTTCTGAATCTGGAGGTCGCCTGTGTATCCGTCATAAATACTGTCCCCAAGAGACTTCTCCACTTCTGGGCAATTTGTCCAATGGCCACATAGAGTCTGTTGGCACCATTAAATCTTATCTATCATCTATCTATCTATCATCATCTATATCTATCTATCATCTATCTATCTATCTATCTATCTATCTATCTATCTATCATCTATCTATCATCATCTATCATCTATCATCATCTATCATCTATCTATCTATCTATCTATCTATCTATCTATCTATCTATCTCTATCTATCTATCATCTATCATCTATCATCTATCATCTATCTATCTATCTAAAGGTAAAGGTACCCCTACCCGTATGGGCCAGTCTTGACAGACTCTAGGGTTGTGCGCTCATCTCACTTAAGAGGCCGGGGGCCAGCGCTGTCCGAAGACACTTCCGGGTCACGTGGCCAGCGTGATGAAGCTGCCCTGGCGAGCCAGCACCAGCGCAGCACACGGAAACACCGTTTACCTTCCCGCTATAAAGCGGTACCTATTTATCTACTTGCACTTAGGGGTGCTTTCGAACTGCTAGGTGGGCAGGAGCTGGGACCAAACGACGGGAGCTCACCCCGCCGCGGGGATTCGAACCGCCGACCATGCGATCGGCAAGTCCTAGGCGCCGAGGTTTTACCCACAGCGCCACCCGTGTCATCTATCTATCTATCTATCTATCTATCTATCTATCTATCTATCTATCATCTATCTATCATTAAATTTAATAATATATATAATTCATTAAATTGTCTGTTTTACAATTTAGAATATTCATTTAGACAACCTTAAAATATCAGAGACTTCCCTTCTTCTCTTCCCATGATTCGTTTTGCATAACATAAATCCCTGCACATTTCACATAAACTAAACCATTCAGTATTACATTATTACATCCATCCAAACCTACTTGCACTGTTGAATTTATCTTAATGCTGCCAACATTTTCAAGTGTACACTCCCTCCCATATATTCAATAAACATTTTCCAATCTTCTTTAAATGTATGTTCTTCTTGTTCTCTATATGTTAGGTCCTCAAGCTGCGCATATTCCATCAGTTTAAGTTGCCAGGACCTCGCTCATTTTCCTTGGCCACCATTAAATCTTAGGGCAGTGGATTCTGTAGCTGAATGGTACGTTGTGTGAAGAAGGACTTTAAAACACAAGAAAAGGTCTGCTGGATCAGGACAGTAGCCTGTCAAGTCCACCATCCTCTCTGCCCCACTGGGAAGACCACAGGCAGGCCTGGAGCACGGGAGCCCTCCCTTGCCTCCAGCCTTGGAGGGAGAACATAGTCACCATGGTGAGGGGCCTGGCCTCATCCGGCACAACTTGCACACCCCATTCATCCTGCTCCTTGATTTTGTCTCTCCTGCTGCTGGGAGGTGTGTGTGTGTGTGGGGGGGACACACGACTTACGTCTCTCTCCCATTGTGCTATTGCTTTCCTTGAACTATTCTGACATCAGCCGTGACAGGATGGCACCCAGGCACTGCTTCATTTTATTTATTTGAAAAATTTATGAACCAGTGATGCAAACCCTTACAAAGGAACTTACCATAAAAATCAATAACTTTGTGAAAATGGCTAAAAGAGTGAGCAGCACAGCACTCTATTCAAAAACAATAAAACTCCACTTAGAAAAGAGGCGGCAAGGACATTAACAGCTAGGGAAAGCTCCTGTAAGCAGGAACGTGCTGACCTCTCAGTGAGCACCAAACAAGGAACACACACAAACCCTCTGCCAGATGTGCTCAGCAGCTAATTACCATGATGGCAAAAAAGCAGTTATGTTGAATTTTGTTGTCATTTTCAGTTTCTCTCCATTTCTCATTGTCCCAGACTTCTGTTCAGTTCTCTGCACTTCCAAATCAATTTGCAACTTTAAAAAAGTCCTCATGAAAATTCACCAGCTTTTAAGTACAATTGTCTCCTAAAAGACACATTTTTTTTTGCATTGCACTTTCTCCTAATATAATACATCTTTACATCTTCCTTTCACCAATGTGCACATTTCGGGGGCACATTTTACCCTGGTGCTTGCTTTTTCGATCCACATTCATGGTTGGATTGCATTGCAAAATTTGAGGAAACGTGAATTTCGAAAGATGACTGTGTTTTGGTTTGCCTACTGTTTCAGAACGTGCCAATGAAGTTGGAGGGGAGGGGGTTTGCGGGCTCCAGGTTCTGCTTGCAGGGTGCTCAGCCCCCCTGATAACAGGTTGGCTGGGCTAGGTGGGCCATTGTCTCATCCAGAATGGATGCAGGACAAAGAGAGGTGTGTGAGTGTGTGTAGAAATCAACCTACTGTACAAAGATAAAATTCACATTAATTTCTCCACCCACTTTTGTAGGGGAAAAAGTTGTAGGGAAGCCTGAATAGGTGATTTAATCAATTTAGCCATTTCTTGATATACTTGAGACCAGAATAATGAAACCTGAGGGCATTCCCACCACAGATGGAGGGATGTCTCCTGGAGCCCACAACCCTCAGTCTCTCTCTACCTCTGTTTCTAAGCCCCTGTTTACAATTGGTTTCAGTTGGTGACCTCACAAATGTATTAAAAAGACAAAGTAGACCCTTCAAGCTTTGAAGTCCCTCCACTCTGCTCAGTCAATCAGCCAGTCAGTCGCTTTTATCACAGTCAGTGATCAATATTGAGAAATAAACCTTTACAAATATACCAGACAAAACAAAATAGAAAACCATACTAATAAAATTACAAATAACTGTATCACACTATAAAACACCAGGCATAGAAGGCAAAAGTTATAAGTCTGCTAATATTAATCTCTGCTGCAGCACAATATTTAGCCACCCTGGAAGAAATGGGCTAATTCTGATCTGAAAGGAATTTGAAGAGCATAAAAGTCACCCAATTGTCCTGGGAAGATTCACCCTGCTCTAGGCGCCTTGGAGCAGGATGGCGGACTTGGCCTGGGTATCTAGCTGGCCATGGTGGAAACAGAGCAGATTTTGTTCTGACCCAGCACGGCGCTTCTTGCACTCTTACGAGATTGTCCCCTACACCCCAGCCCCTGTTTTATCCTCACAGTGACCCTAAAAGGCAGGTTAGACTGAGCGATGGAGATTGGCCCAAGGTCATGAGCTGCACTGCTGGGTAGGGATTTGACCCCAGGCCTTCCAGGAGTTAGTCGGATGCTCCACACTGCACCACACCAGTTCTTAGACAGAACTTAACAAATTAACAAATGTGTGCTGTTTTAACCTGCCAGATCAGTACAGCAGCAGATCCTTACTTGCACCTGATCTTGACTCAAGCAGCTTGGCCCCTGCTGTGCAATGGCTCAGCTCTACTTGTGTGGCTGTCACCATCTTGGTGAGCGAGTCCAGCCCCGGCTGGCTGTTGGAGGCAATGACATGGGCGACCTTGCTGATTTATTCATTAGGCGGCTGTTTAGAACGGGGCTGAGGATTGATTTGTCTGTCAAGTGCGACCCTGCAGAATGTGGAGCGGCCTAATTGCGAGCCTGACACCTCTCCTGGTGTCTGAATCATCCATTCAGAAACCTTTTAATTTCATTTATCTGCCATCCAGCTCCGCCTCCTTCTCCTTCTCCTTTGCATTGTCTTGAACGTTTTATTGATTGAAACCTAGCTAAAAAGGGGGTGATTTCTTTTTTGTCTTTCTTCTGCTCCTGCTTGCTCAAAAATAAATAAAAGGCATACGGAGGCCAAAAACACCCTGGGTAACTGTTGGCTCTTCCCTCTCATTACAAATGGTCATTATTAGCACAGGGTTATTGTTTTATCTCGAGATGCCGCTTGATGAAAGGGTTGTTTTCACCCACCTGCATTTGGCTCGCATGAAATGAAGATTGTTTGGCATGAAAGGTTACAAATTTCCTGAGACTACAGATGGCTGGGCCTTTTACATGTCAGGAGGGGAATATTCTCCACTTCTGATGATCAAGTAGAAAATAGCTATTGTGGCAAGCTATTATGGGAGGTATATGGAATTCTGCTTGTGGAGAAAGCAGCTAGGAAGCAGAAGAAGCTGAATTGTGGGACCCTCAGGACAGACGAAAGAACATAAGAAGAGGCTGCTAGACCAGGCCAAGGGTCCACCCAGCCCACCCTCCTGTTCTCACAGTGGCCAACCAGGTGCCTCTTCTGGGAAACCAGCAAGCAGGACCTAAGCGCAAGAGCTTTCTTTCTCCGCTTGTCATCCCAGCAACCGGCTTTCAGAAACACCGCTGCCTCCAACAGGTAGAGCGTCTTGATCAGGGTTGGTAGCCCTTTCCTCCTCTTTTAAAGCCATCCAAGTTGGTGGCCACCACAGGAAGTAGTGTTAAATAATGTTAAATGTTAAATAAATAAATAAATAGTTAAATAATGGCACTTGCTAGCACCATAGGTGGGGAAGCTACCAACTTTGACTGCTCTGAAAGAGGAGTGGAGAAATCTTATGGAGGAAGGACATTGGCTACTAGCCATGATGGCACCCCCTCCAACATTTCTATGATGAAAATAGGGACATCCTATTCCAGAATAATAATTTTACTATCTATACCCCACTCCTCTGACTGGGTTGCTCCAGCCACTCCGGGCGGATTCCAACATATATAAAAACGTAATAAAACATTTTAAAAAACCACTTCCTTATACAGATGGCTTGGGGGTTGGATAACTCCATACCCTCCGACATTTCTGTGATGAAAATAGGCATGTCCTAAGGAAAAGCAGGGCATTTGGGAATCAAATCAGAAACTGCGACCGCTTCTGTGAATCTGGGATTGCCCCTGGAAAATAGGGACCCTTGGAGGGTCTGTGGTGGCTTTATTGAAGATCCGAGGCAGTATGAACACCAGTTTCTGGCAATCCCAAGGGGGGAGAGTGCTTTTGCGCCCATGTCCTCCTTGCAAGCTTCCCATAGGGATTTGGCTGGCTGCTGTGGGGCAGAACAGGAGGGAGACTGACTGACGGGAAGCATGGAGTCCAAGAACCTTCCAAAGCTGGAGCTTGATTTGATTGTGCCTTTCATTGCTGCCGTGAATTGGAAGCCAATGGAAATTTCAAAACTGTTGCATGAAAGCATGCTTTTAAAAATTGTGTTAATTTAATGTCCCTCACAGGAATAGGAACAGTCTATTGCAGAAGTAAAAGCAAAGCTGATTTTCATGGTGTCTACATTACCTGCAATTCTTTCCCCACCACCACAAGTTTGGGCCCCTTTGCCTCCTAGCAGCAGAGCACCCCACCCCACCCCAGTCGGGCTTCTGAATGGACCCGGTAGCTTAATTGTGCAAATGACAGAATTCTCTTTCCTTCTTGTTTAAAAATTGAGCTTTTCAAAGCCCAGCTTTTCAACCAGCGGAAATCTGCCAGTTTGCTTGTTGGCCTGCTGCTGTTGTTTTTAAGCTTGATTTTCAATGGGTTGCTGTTCTTAAATGGTTATACAATAATCTATTATGATATCATTTTGAATTTTCTTTTTTTCTTTGTTATATGCTAAGGTGCTCTGTGAACAAAAGAGTAGGGTATTATTATCATCGTTAATTTCACTTGGGAATGAAATTGTCAGCTCTTTGGAGAACAAAGTTAGATTACTGCTTCTTTAGATGTGGTGTTTCTCTTCCATGTTCCTTCATCCTCATGGGGTGGCCCATGATGACTGCATTCTAACTGTTGTTGGCATGTCTTTTTTATGACCCTAAATCCAGTGCCCTGCTTGGGAGTGTGGCCCCTTTATAGGTCTCACTTGATGTTGCCAAGCCCTGTGACAGGTCTGGGTTTTAGAGAACTCCTTGGCAAGAAGCCCTCCATGCGGCCCACCTCCCTCCCTTTGTCTACTTCCTCAACGCCATTATCACAAGCTGCTGCTGCTCCTCCTCCTCCTTTTCCTCCTTAACGCCGACACCTGCTTCCTTTGTCAGTCTGTCAGCTAATTAGTGATGGGGGACAAATACAGTTCAGTTTGCAATTAAAAGGCAAATCTGCCTGATTTCCACTTCCAAATGCCCTCATTCCTTCAAAATTTGCACTTCTCCAGATTCTGCAGTGCAAGTCTCCAACCAAGTAGTGTGTACAAAAATTCATGCACTGTGTAGCATGTGCAAAAAAATATATATGTATTAGTTAAAATTACCCAGAAAACTGCATTATATTAGAGAAAGTTGCTTGCAAAAAAGTGCATACAAAAATATGTATACAATATTGGGATAAATTTGCACTAAATGCTGACGAATTTTCATGAGGATTTCTTTCTTTTTTAAAAAAAAGAATTTTCAAATTGATCTGGAACTGTGAAGAACCAAATTTCAGATTAGCAGACTGAAATTGACAGATTCGCCCAACCCTGGAGCCAAAGAGCAAGCAGGCAGTCATTGTCTGGGGCAGAGTGAGAGGCTGGGGAGCAAGCAAGGCGGCTGCAATGATGAAGAGAAGGAGCAGCTCCAGGGGCCTCTTGGGCATGGGGCCCTAGCTGGGTTGTGGGCCCTGGCAGATGCCCGACTGTGCCGAACCTCGGCACCAGCCTTGGGAAGCTCCTTTGGAAATCCTTTTGTTAAGGACATACCTATTTCCCTTGGTTTATATCCCTAGGCATTGAGTGCTCTAGCACAGAAACAGTGAGGGAGGGAGGAATCATAACGGGAAGCCCTGCTGAAGCCCTAAATCGGCTTTGCAGAGCTTTGTAGTGATTTAGTCTGCTCTTTGGTCCTCCAAGTTTGTCTGCTGCTCATAAATGAGCTTATTATTCTGCTGTGATTCATGGATGTGCAGAGAGGGAGAGAGCAGGGGGTGTCTGCGCCACAAGGGGAGATGGAGGAACAGAATGCCTGCAAAAATATTTGAAGTGTAAATCAAAGGGAGTCACTGGGCCAGACATGAATGCATGTTGTCAATCCTCAGAGAGAGAATGAGGGAAACAGCTGGCGGATAATTGTGGCACCTTTGGACAATGCAATCATGCCTTGGCACTGGGTGACCTGTGAGGAGCGAACAGGGATTTTGTACAATCGTGTGACTGGCTTTGCCCCTCTCTTACATCGGAGCATGCAGCCTCTGAGATTTACATTAGGGGAAAGGGCTGTGGCTGGTTGGTAGAGCCCTTTCTCTGCAGCAAAAGCTCCCTGGTTCACTCCCTGGAGTCTCTAAGTAGGGCTGGGAAAGGCATCTTCCTGAAGCCACAGAGAGACACATTCCGTCAGTGTAGGCTAGGCAGGCAAAGCCATTTGGTCCAGTTCACATGTTAATGCAAACTAAGGTCATTTGCACTTCCTGAAGCAATATGCAAACTAAAAGGCAGCCCACATTTGAAATTCACACGTCTTCCAATGTTGTGATGGAGATCTACAACCAAAGAACATGGAAGAAGAAGAAGAAGAAGAAGAAGAAGAAGAAGAAGAAGAAGAAGAAGAAGGGAACACAGGGGGAATAATACAATGCACACCTTAGCCAAAATAACCCCAAAAGTCATCTAGTCCAACCCTCTGCAAAGCAGGAGTTGCAGAATTCCTGACAGAGTCATGGGAACTGAACTTAAGACGGGGGTGGGGGAGAGAGGCAGGGCAAGGAACTGCAATGGACAGGCTCCTCCGTCCCTTGGTAGGCAGTACCAGGGCAAGGTATAAGTGCTCTGATGGTGTTTCCTGCTTGGCAGGGGGTTGGACTCGATGGCCCTTGTGGTCTCTTCCAACTCTATGATTCTATGATTCTATAAGCCAACAGCACCCTATGCTCCTATCTTCTTAAAAGCACGTCAGTTTTGCAGGTGTTGTCTCTGTGTGAGCCAAATCTGTATCGTTCTAGACACCGAGTAGGAGGACGACCTCTCCTTGAGGTTAATAGTTGCAGTGCTTCCCCAATGTGCAGTAAGGGCTTGCTTAAATAAGCACATATGAATGGTGCTTATCTTCCTTGGGAAGTAGCTGGCAAAGTCCATTTTCCATTTTTTTTGTTTTGCTTCTGCCTAGGAAAGAAGGAGCCTTGGGTGAAGGGTGACATCACTAAAGCCAACGTTTCACTAGGGGCTGTGAGCAGATGCCCATGCCTTCTGCTCTGAGCAGAGGAGAGGTGCTCAGAACTTCTCTCGGTGAGCAAGCACAGCAAGGCCCAATGTAGGTGCTCTTTTTTTCTGATGACGGGAGGGCTGATGGGGGCAGGGGGTCATGCCTGTACCATTCTGTGGTCCTGTCTCTACTTTTGCTTTTTGAGATTTGGCAACTATTTTGTGTTATGCCACACACCCATGGCAGCCATTTTGTGACTTGAGAATGAGTGACTGGCCCAAGATCACCCAGTGAGCTTCATGGTTGAGTGGGGAATTTGAACCCTGATCTCCCAGGTCCTATTCCACCACACCACACTGGCTCTCCATCATCACCACTTCAACATCTTTTGGGGACATCTTTTGGGGACATCTTTTGCTCTGTGCTTTTGAGCAGTCCTGGGTGTTCTCCCCCCACTCTGAACTTAACGTTCTCTTTAGAACATATGACACATTGTCCTATTTAAGCTCACACTGCACAGCTGGCTTATTCACACTGGATCTCTCTGTCATGGGAGATTAATGCTGCAACGAGGAACCAGCAGGCAGTTTGGAAAAGGCCTTCAAGATGTCCTGGGCTTGTCATCCATGCGTCTGTTCCAATCTGTCATTCAATGTCATGTTGACAAATGGGCAACAGCTTGACTAGCCTCTTTAGCTAGATGCCATGCAGTGTGGGGGTGGGGGGTGGGGAGCTTGGCAGATGTCAAGTGTCCCAACTTCTGGGTCACTTTCTCCTTGCCAGGGAGTTGTCCCCTTCCCCAAGCACGTGGTGGTCACTTTTGTGTCCATGCACCATCAAGAACTTAACCCGAGTCTTGCCATTTTCCATTCTGTGTGATCTGTTTGAGCTTCCTCAGCAGCTCCATCACTCCAATGTTTCTACATAGGAAGTTGACATACAAGCATCCAAGTCACAGTAAAAAAAAACAAAAAACCCCTTTGTGGTCTTCCTCTGAAGGTCTCTTTCCAAGATCCCAGGAGATGCCTTGCAGCACCTTTACCAGAGAGCCTTTCAACTGGAGATGCTGAGGATTGAACCAAAGGCCTCCTGGACACAAAACATGTCTTCTACCACTGAGCTAATATGTTTCACATCAGGTTCTGGGTAGATGCTCAAGCTGAGGTCTGATGCTGACCTTGGGGAGTATTCTCTATTTCATTCCTCAGAGCTACTTAGGACATCTGGACTTTTCCATGGGCTGAGGTGGCTCACCTGTGGCCCTCTTGATGTTATTGGATCCAACTCCAATCAGTACCAGCTAGCATGGCAAGTGGTGAGAGGTGATGGGAGTTATAGTCCCACAACATTTGAAGGGGCAGTGGTTAGCCAACTCATGCCACAGTCCATTATGCATTTATTACATTTATATCCCACTGTCTTTCCGTCATGGAGTCCAAGGTGGCATACATGGGATTCCCAAATGGCTTCCCATCCAGGAACCAATCCAATCTTGTTTAGCTTCAGCAAGTTGGCTGTCTCATGTGCCTCCAGGCAATGTCCCAAATCTAGGTCAAATCAGGGCTGGAGGCAGAACTGTAGCATCTTTCAAGGCTACGTTTGAAGTACAGATATCAACTGGAGATGAAAGTAAAACATTGAGATGTGATAATAGAGGACCATCCTTTCCCAAAGCTCAACTCTCATGCTCCTTTGGTTGCTTTTAAAAGAAGAAAATTGCACGGGGAGATCCGTGTTAGGTCTTATATGGCCATTTGTGGTACATCTGGGAGAAAAGAATTTACATTCAGATCTTCAATCTGTTTACTGCATTAGCAAAAGCTCACATTTTTAGCATAAAGGTAGAGGAGACGCAGCAGAAGTGAATGTCACTTCATTACTACACAGTCTGCTTGCACAAGATGCTTCCATGGCTCCCAGGCTTAAAAGTGAAGGAGAAGAAATGAGACAAGAGTCAGTGGCGGAGGAAGGGGATGCGGGGTGTGTGGGCCGCCCCGGGTGTCATCACTAAGGGGTGTGTGTGACAAAATGGCAAAAATCTGAGTTAAAAAAATAATAATTGGGCTCACGAAACTTTTTAGTTCAGTCAACAAATGTAACAAAACACAGCTGGCACTGGGCACCACACCGTGGGGGCTGGCACTTACTGAAGGGCCTATGGCGTGCCCAAGCCACGCGTCTATCCTGGGAGTGATGTGGTGGCTTGGGTGCCTGCAGGCTCCGTGCTGCCTGAAACGGCAGCGTGGGGCTTGCATCTGCCCACTGCCTCTCCCTCAGCTGCCCTACAGTTGAGGGGGAGGTGGCGGAGAGGCTCCACACAGCGCGCTCCACCCCCATGGGCGGCTCACCCCGCCCCTGGCTGCAGGATCCGCGTGCCGCACCTGGCACCCGAGCGGCTAGCTTCGCCGCTGACAAGAGTGGTTAAATCTGAGACGTAAGACCAGGGGAGGGAAGTCAGGGAACCACCTGCAGTTAAACTGAAAGTAAATCTACCAGAAGGAATCACAGGCCATTGTTTTCCTTTTGATTTAGAAAGTGCAGAGAGAAAAGTTTATCTACCGTTCTCACAATACCAGGACATCCCATAAAGCCAAATGCTGGGAGATTTAGAATAGATAAAAGAAAGCGCATCTTTACACAGAACAAAGTTAAACTACGGAAGTTGCTCCTGCAGGAGGGAGGGATGGCCTCCAGCTTGAATGACTGTAAAAGAAGATTGGACACATTCATGGAGGAAGAGGGGCTCCCAGTGGCTACTGGCCATGGTGGCTCTGCTCTCTACCTGCTCAGCTGGAAGCAGCAATGCTTCTGAATGCCAGTTGCTGGAAACCACAGGAGGGGAGAAAGCTCCTGTGCTCAGATCCTGCTTGCAGGTTTCCCGTAAGCATCTGGTTGGTAACTGTGAAAGCAGCAGGCTGGACTAGGTCTTGGGCCTGATCCAGCAGGGCTCGTGTTATGATTTGGCATCTTGTTACCTTCCATACTTGCTGCACGGTATAAACGTTGACTGTCTAGTTGTTGTGCTTATGGACTTCCTGGTGAAATCTGATTGCCCAAAGTTGAAAAGAGGATATTGAATTAGATGGACCTTTGTTTGATCCAAAAGAGCTCTTTTGTGATTTTATTAACCATGATAGTTAGGAATAGACAGTCACAGTACAGTGGTACCTTGGGTTACATACGCTTCAGGTTAAATACGCTTCAGGTTACAGACTCTGCTAACCCAGAAATAGTACCTCGGGTTAAGAACTTTGCTTCAGGATGAGAACAGAAATCGTGCTCCGGCGGTGTGGCAGCATAAGGAGGCCCCATTAGCTAAAGTAGTGCTTCAGGTTAAGAACAGTTTCAGGTTAAGTACGGACCTCCAGAACAAATTAAGTACTTAACCCGAGGTACCACTGTACATCACTGAGCAGCCAAAGTTTTGAACATTGTTCACTAAGGATAAACACAAAGGGAGAGCTGTTGCCCTCATGCCCTCTTTGTGTTTTCTGGAGGCTTCTGAAGGGTCAGTGCTGGAAGCAGGATGCTTCTTAAGGATGCAGACAAACCCTGTACAGGATGACCTCTTGCTATCACTGGGCCTCTATAGTCTTCCTCCATGTAGCTGACCTGTGAATGGGTTCAGTCTGCACCTGGTATGTTTTGGAGATGATGGCCAAAAATGGACTTGCAGTGAGAAGAGGCTTGTGTGGGGTGACTGGTTCCACAAAAATGGAGACAAGGTGTGTGAAGGCAACACCATGGAGAAACAATACTAAAACATAAAATGAACGGATGTCTTGCATTTTGTTTCCAGGGTTCATCGCAGGCTGGGAAGAAAGTGTCTTCTTTTGCTGCCTTAGCCATACCAATCATATCTCCCAATTGGCTCAGGGAACTGCAAAAAGTGTTTCACGTTTGATAATATTTCTACTCTGTTTGGCTTTCCTTTGCTGTACCAGCGTTGTGATCCCAAGAAGGTGCTCTCTGAACACAGCTCCTCTGAGCCTGTGGCAAGGCTTTCTGACTGTGTACAAAGTGCATAGTCAATCTCTGCCCCTCACTATCTCAACTTGCACTCTAATGCTTCATATTAAGGGTGGGGAATGCTGGGCCGTTTCATAACAGGATGGGCTGTTCCAAGGGCTTCACCCAGAGCCATAGTACTCCAGCTGCCAATGGGATCTCCTCCTCCTCCTCCTCCTCCTCCTCCTCCTTCTCTCCTTCTTCCCATTTAGAGGCAGTAGAAGGACAAACTCCCTCCTTTCTCATAGCCTTGATATCTTGCTCCCTTTCCCCCGCTCCCATATCACTGGAGGTTCCATTGCATGAAGGGCTGAAGATAAAGAGAGGCAAGGCATGAGGTACGGTATAAAATGAGAGATGCTTTATCAAATCTATAACTTGTGATTTGCATAGGAAGCCAGTGTAGGAACATAGGAGCATCGATTACCTTATGCCACATAGGAACCTCGTCTCCTGGCCCCACCATTTCTCCAAGTCAGACTGTCATGATGCATCTCTCTCCAGGAGCCCTCCTGGGGGATGTGGCCTACCTGGCTGATTCTGGCTCTCCTTGGTCAGGAAGAGGACACACCTTCCCATGACAGGGGAAAGACTGCTCAGCTGCCCTTGTATCCCCCAAACATTTCACCGCCAGAACCCAGGCCAGGTCACCAGGAAGTGTGATCCTCCTCAGCTTCTGCCGGACTGGACTACTCCTAAAAAAACTAGGAATACCATACTGTGCTGGATAAACCAGGATTAGTCTAGTTACCACACTCTGATTCATTGTGTATTTGGTTTGACCTGCTTTCCCTCTATCTTTTATTTCTAGTAAAATTTCATAATTGGACAAGTGGATTCCATTTGTGATTGCTACTCTCAGGATAAAGGAATCCCCACATGCTTATGTTGCTTTGGGTTGCATGCTATTGGAATGCTGTGGGCCCTGTAAAACGAATGACTGAATAATAGATAACACAAGCAGCTTCAAAGTTCCATGTGGATAAGCCCTGAGTCTCAGTCCTGAGCTGCAGGTGGACTCAGAGCTGAGCTGGTGGTCAGCCAAAAGAAGGAGCTATTCTTTTGCCCTGAAATATACAACAAACTGACCAAGGAAGCAGACAAACACCCAGGTCCAGATTTCTGGGTAGGATATATTCATACCCTCCAACATTAGGGGCATTTTCATCTGAGGAATGTTGGAGGCAACTGACTTCCCTCTTCCCCTCCTTCCCTGTGGCTCAACGGTCCATGTGGTGTCATTGAGGTTGCCTCAGCTTCCTGACACTCAGGCCGAGGGCACTGCTGGTCTCCTCCTCCTGTGCCCACTCCAAGGATTGCATCCATGACAATGGGCCCATTGAAGAGGCCGCACCACTGCTACCACCAGGGCAGCTGTTTCCTCCTGCTGCTCCTCCACCTCCCTCTACCACCACACCTACCATTTCCCCCCCTCTGCTCCCTCAGGAGCCCCACCACATTCGCTGTGGCAGCCAACAGCCAGGGAAAGGGAAGGGAGCCTGGGCCAGCCGGAGAGGGCAAAGGCACGTGTCCAGGGTGAAAGGGAAGCACCTCTCTCAACAGCCTTCTTTGCACTCAAAGAATGGCAGTTAGCCATTGTGGAGCTGAGTGGCAGGAACCTCTTGTCTGCTCCGGGGAATTGTTGGGAATTTTCGGGACTCCACGTGGGAAGCCGTGATGGCTTGTGAGTTTTCAAATCGGGGCAGTTGGTGGGTATGAATATATTTAGCCACAGATGCTACAAATATTCCTGCTTTCCTAAGCTCTGTAGATCAGGACAGCCCTGCCAGGATAGACTTTCAGCATTGATAGAATAATGTAGATGTTGCTGTTTGCAGGATGAAGACCTTAATACAGACAGAGGGAAGCATGAAATTGGATTTGCGTAAAAAAGGTTGACTCTTGAGGTATGAAAATGAAGTATATGGAATTATTTATTTTTTTTAGAGAGAGAGAGAGAGAGAGAGAGAGAGAGATACAGTGGTACCTCGGGTTAAGTACTTAATTTGTTCTGGAGGTCCGTACTTAACCTGAAACTGTTCTTAACCTGAAGCACCACTTTAGCTAATGGGGCCTCCAGCTGCCGCCGGAGCACGATTTCTGTTCTCATCCTGAAGCAAAGTTCTTAACCTGAAGCACTATTTCTGGGTTAGCGGAGTCTGTAACCTGAAGCGTATGCAACCTGAAGCGTATGTAACCCGAGGTACCACTGTACTTACTTGCCCAGATGAGGAGAGAGAGAAGAATGTGGGATTCCAGAGCCTGGGGATTTCTCAGACAGTTTGCACTCTTCTAGTATTTGGAGGCTGGCAAATTGGAATGAGGAAATGAATTTCATATGATGGGAGGCAAGAACAGACAGCGAAATCTCAACATTTCATGAGTAAAAGGGGAGACGCAAGATTCAAAATGGCTTTTTACAAAAGGATACAAAAGAAAGAAGTCAGCAGCTCCAAAACATATCTGGAACCAGTATAGCAAGGAAGGAGACAGGCCTTAAGAATGATGCTGAAACACAAGTTTTGGTAGAAACGTCTCACAGGCACTGAAAAAATAAATAAATGCCATCAATCAAATGTCACCCTATAAAATTAAGCATTAAAGCAGATTGTATGGAACACACACAGTCTTACTTTGCCAAACCTTTATTAGGCATTACAAATATAGGCCATAAAAAATAGCCATATTTAAAATTTTAAAATATATTCAAATAAACAGCCATGTAAAAATATGTAATAACAAGTATTTTCATCGGAGTGTCTTCCTACTAAATAGTATCATTCAGCACTCTAAGAGATACTATTGACCAAAACTCAATCACCCTTGTGGTTACTTTCGGGTTAATGTCAGGCAGATAGAATCTGATATTTTCCTTGTGCTATGACTACCCAGAAAAGGGGATAGCACACATTTGCGTAGCTGGTTGTACAATGGACAGTTGAAAAGAATATGTTCTATGGTATCCAGCACATTCAAAGAACATCTGCAATGTCTGTCATTTCTAGAGATGTTTAAATATCTGCCCTTGACAAAAGCTGAGGGGAAAACGTTCAGTCGGGCTAACATAAAGGCCTTCCATTGGACTGGAATTATTAATTTTGAAATATAAGTGACCCTTTTCTGTTGTATTTAAACTATAAAACTTGGGGGAGAAAAATTTATTTACACCTGACTCAATGTTTGGTTTTTTAATGTCCCTTAATCTGGATTGACTATTGCGATAAATATATTGCTCACTTGAATTATACAAGGGTTCCAAGTTAATACCAATAGATTTTTCTGTGTAAGAGTTGGCACCATCTGGATTTCTAAGAGTCCTTAAGTAAGTCAGAAACGAAACTCGAAGGTTGGCAATGGAAATGGCAACGCAACCAGTATTTTATAGGGCTAGCCCAGACTCAACATTCCATCGTGTGTATACCTAGTTCTGCACACATTGTCTCCTACTTGATTGAACTTGAGAGTCCCAGGATACGTCTCAAGAAACTTGAGGGTATCTTATCTAAATCACTATTATATGCTTGTATCCATATTGGGACCCCCAAAATTAGCTGGGAAGACACTTTAGCTTGAAAAATCTGAATAGCAGCTAGTATAGCTAGATAGAAAATTAAATGAAACAGAATTCCCACAGTAAATTGTTGTCAGGCTAATCATATCTCAGCATTGCAATCAGCATTGCAAAAGGTGCAATGTGCCTTAATGAAACAAGTCTTTAATGCAGCCAAGTTAGTTGCCTTCCAGATCAACCTTCGGCTGGCGGAGGCTGATGGGAGTCATAGTCCAAAACATCTGGAGGGCACCAGGTTGCTGAAGGAAGGCTTAACAAAGAGTAGAATTTAAAAACAAATGAACAAGAAATGTCAGCCAGAGATTCATTTAATTTGCACCACAAAACTACAAGACTGGTGCTCATCAAATAACTCATTGCATCACTTAAAAGGGGCTTCAGCAGGTGACACCTATGATTTCTTAAACCAGAGATACGGAACCTGTGATCTGCCAGATGTTGATGGACTACAACTCCCATCACCCCGTGACCAACAACACCTGGAGAGACTCAGGTCTGCTTCTGAGGTATTTTTTAAAGAGGGAATTTAATAAGATTATTATACACTAGTGCTGGAACAATGCCTGATAATAAAAAGGTTGCTAATTTTTAAACTGACAAACCTACTTTTGCATGCCTGGACCATGTACTTTGTTACTAGGAGAAAAGTGGGGAGTCACTGCTAGGGGATTATGAGGTCTTAAAGACCCTGATTGCTAGAGAAAATGCAAGAAAACCAGGAAGGGAGAAAAATCACATGAGAAACAATATCATAGAATCATAGAATCATAGAATCATAGAGTTGGAAGAGACCACAAGGGCCATCGAGTCCAACGCCCTGCCAAGCAGGAAACATCATCAGAGCACTCCTGACATATGGTTGTCAAGCCTCTGCTTAAAGACCTCCAAAGAAGGAGACTCCACCACACTCCTTGGCAGCAAATTCCACTGTCGAACAGCTCTTACTGTCAGGAAGTTCTTCCTAATGTTTAGGTGGAATCTTCTTTCTTGTAGTTTGGATCCATTGCTCCGTGTCCGCTTCTCTGGAGCAGCAGAAAACAACCTTTCTCCCTCCTCTATGTGACATCCTTTTATATATTTGAACATGGCTATCATATCACCCCTTAACCTCCTCTTCTCCAGGCTAAACATGCCCAGCTCCCTTAGCCGTTCCTCATAAGGCATCGTTTCCAGGCCTTTGACCATTTTGGTTGCCCTCCTCTGGACACCTTCCAGTTTGTCAGTGTCCTTCTTGAACTGTGGTGCCCAGAACTGGACACAGTACTCCAGGTGAGGTCTGACCAGAGCAGAATACAGTGGCACTATTACTTCCCTTGATCTAGATGCTATACTCCTATTGATGCAGCCCAGAATTGCATTGGCTTTTTTAGCTGCCGCGTCACACTGTTGGCTCATGTCAAGTTTGTGGTCAACCAAGACTCCTAGATCCTTTTCACATGTACTGCTCTCAAGCCAGGTGTCCCCCATCTTGTATTTGTGCCTCTCATTTTTTTTGCCCAAGTGCAATACTTTACATTTCTCCCTGTTAAAATTCATCTTGTTTGTTTGGGCCCAGTTCTCTAATCTGTCAAGGTCGTTTTGAAGTGTGATCCTGTCCTCCGGGGTGTTAGCCACCCCTCCCAGTTTGGTGTCATCTGCAAATTTGATCAGGATGCCCTTGAGTCCATCATCCAAGTCGTTGATAAAGATGTTGAATAAGACCGGGCCCAAGACAGAACCCTGTGGCACCCCACTAGTCACTCCTCTCCAGGATGAAGAGGAACCATTGATGAGCACCCTTTGGGTTCGGTCAGTCAGCCAGTTACAAATCCACTGAGTGGTAGCATAGTCAAGACCGCATTTTACCAGCTTCTTTACAAGAATATCATGGGGCACCTTGTCAAATGCCTTGCTGAAATCAAGGTAGGCTACATCCACTGCGTTCCCTTCATCTACCAGGCTTGTAATTCTGTCAAAAAATGAGATCAGGTTAGTCTGACATGACTTATTTTTCAGAAATCCATGCTGACTATTGGTGATCACAGCATTCCTTTCTAGGTGCTCACAGACTGTTTGCTTAATGATCTGCTCCAGAATCTTCCCTGGTATTGATGTCAGACTGACTGGGCGGTAATTATTTGGGTCCTCTCTTTTCCCCTTTTTGAAAACAGGGACAACATTTGCCCTCCTCCAGTCTGCCGGGACTTCGCCTGTTCTCCAGGAATTCTCAAAGATGACTGTCAGTGGTTCTGAGATCACATCTGCCAGTTCTTTTAATACTCTTGGATGCAGTTCATCTGGCCCTGGAGACTTGAAAACATCTAAACTAGCCAAGTATTCTTGTACTATCTCCTTAGTTATTCTGGGCTGTGTTTCCTCTGCTGAATCATTTGCTCCAAATTCTTCAGGTCAGGCATTGTTTTCTTTATCGGAGAAGACTGAGGCAAAGAAGGCATTGAGGAGTTCAGCCCTTTCTGTGTCCCCTGTTTGCATTTCACCATCTTCTCCTCTGAGTGACCCCACTGTTTCTTTGTTCTTCCTTTTGCTACGAACATACCCATAAAAGCCTTTTTGGTTGCTTTTAACCTCTCTAGCAAGCCTGAGTTCATTCTGTGCTTTAGCTTTTCTGACTTTGTGTCTACACGTGCTGGCTATTTGTTTGAATTCCTCTTTGGTGGTTTCCCCCCTTTTCCATTTTTTGTACACATCCTTTTTTAATCTTAACTCAGTTAAAAGTTCTTTAGATAGCCACCCTGGCTTCTTTAGGCACCTTCCATGTTTCCATCTCATTGGTATTGCCTGACGTTGTGCTTTTACTATCTCCCTCTTAACAAACTCCCAGCCATCATGAACTCCCTTTCCTTTTAGTATTACTGTCCATGGGATCTCACCCAGCACTTCCCTAAGTTTTATGAAGTCGGCTTTCTTAAAGTCAAGAAATTGAGTCCTAGTATGCTTGGCTGCTCCTTTCCGCTGTATAGTAAACTTCAGAAGAGCATGATCACTCGCGCCTAATGATCCTTCCACTTCTACCCCACTAACCAGGTCATCAACATTGGTTAGGACCAGATCTAAAATGGCTGTTCCTCTTGTTGCTTCTCCCACTTTCTGGACAATGAAGTTGTCTGCAAGGCCAGTGAGGAATCTGTTTGACCTTATGCTCTTGGCTGAGTTTGACATCCAACAAATATCCGGGTAATTGAAGTCCCCCATTACTACTATCTCCCTTCCTTTTGCATGCTTGGCCATCTGTTCCAGAAAGGCATCATCTATGTCCTCCGTTTGGCTTGGGGATCTATAGTAGACTCCCACAGTGAGGTCACTGTTATTCTTCTCTCCCTTAATTTTGACCCAAATGCTCTCACTTTGGCTTTGAGGTTCTAAATCTTGGATCTCTTCACAGGTATACACATCCCTGACATATAACGCCACTCCTCCTCCACTTTGACTCTCTGGCATCCTATCTGTCTAATCTAGCAATCCCAAAATATAGACCTGCCTTCACCCTCACAAGACTGAATGTACTGCCCTCGGATGTACTTGAGGGATGATTCCATACGAAAAACGCCTATGTCCCTGCGGAGATGGCAGCACCGAGTCAGTGGCACATGCCCTCCTGGTGTGCACTCTTTACAAAGACCCGAGGAATGAGATTATCACGCCTCTTTTATTGACCATTCAGGGTTGCCCAAACACTGCCACAGCGTCGTTACTACTGGCAGATCAAGAGGAGCAGATGTGGCAAGGTTTCTAGCTGGGGCAATCAGAATAAGGTCCACTACAGCGGCACCTCGGGTTAAGAAATTAATTCGTTCTGGAGGTCCGTTCTTAACCTGAAACTGTTCTTAACCTGAAGCACCACTTTAGCTAGTGGGGCCTCCCGCTGCTGCTGCGCCACCACAGTGCGATTTCTGTTCTCATCCTGAAGCAAAGTTCTTATTATAAATTATAAATTATAAATTATAAATAATATGAGAATTATTTAATTATATGAAGCCCAGATGAGAGTGATTGAGAAAGCAAGAAGGATGGAGGGGACTGGTGACTACTTCTAAGCAATTACAAGAACACAATGCTGAATCGCATCTTGAGGACCCAATGGCTCGAAATGAAATTAGGGAGGAAAGCCATAAATGGAAACATAGAACAAATGCAAATTGTGTTTCCAATATAGAACTCCCCCCCCGATCTCTCTGTGTGAGAGACAGAGAGAGAAATTCACAGCGGAAAATATTAATATGCTAGGAACATGAAAACTGGTGCTATCATGCTGGAATGTTGTGATGGATTTAGGGTGAGCAGGCAGGGAAATAAGTAACACTTTTATGAGAAAGCCGTCATTCTTCACATGGTTCAGGGACAATAAGGTTCAAGGTGACACATTACCTTATATAGGAAGATATGTGGAAGATGATAAGATGGAATTGAGACATTGGAATTTGTCATAAAGTTATGATTTTCCGAGCACTGCTTTGGTTTGCTGGCCACATGACCTGGAAAAACTGTCTACGGAAGTGGACAAATGCCAGCTCCCTCGACCTTTAAAGTGAGATGAGCGCCGCAACCTCAGAGACGTTCATGACTGGACTTAACTGTCAGGGGTCCCTTTACCTTTACCTATGATTTTAAAAAAGAACAAGATATAGCTAATATTTATTTATTTAAAGTAAATATCTATTTCTATTTTTTTCAGACTCATAGAATTATAGTTGGAAGGGACCTAAAGGGTCCTCTAGTCCAACCCCCTCCAGTGCACAATCTGCTCCTTTATATTTTGCTCCTTTAAGTAACCAAGAAAGCTGTAACATTGGTGGGTATATAGAATCTATTATTTTTTTTAAAGGGGGGGGCAGATACCACACCTGCAAAATTCATGGATGTGACACCACTTATAGATTTCACCATTTTAATCATTGCACTCCATTCAGTGCCATTATCATCTGTCACCTGATTCCAATATATTGAATATTCACTATCACTGACCTGTAATTAGATGGTTTACATGACGCCATATCGGTGCAGATTCTAAAAGATTCTGTATGTGTGTGTCACATAACTCTCTGGAGCGCCTGGTGAACAATGACTGCTGGATACAAAAGTATTTCTCTAATGCAACCGCAGAAGATTTCACAGTGTCAGTTTAAATCCGACAAGATGTCAAGTTATCAAGCTGAGAAAAACACCAGTCTTTCTTTGCACTCCTAAACATCCCTCTAGAAAATTATTTCAAAGGTAGAGGGGGATTTCTGCATTAACAATATAAAAACAGAGTCTCTGTTAAAAATGGAAGTTGCTTTAATGCCCAGTTTCCCTGTGGAATGACCATCAGCCCCCCCCCCCATGAAGAGAGAGCTCTCAGAACAGACGTTAAGGGTTCAGATTGCTTGCTATGTCTTTGTGCAATAATTCTCATTTTCTCTAGCTCAGCGTTTCAGCCTTAGGAACTCATAGCAGAACGATGCGTAATGAGTAAAGAGTCTCATTCCTTTGCGATGCTATTGCAGTGAGCCAGCAGTGAAAGAGGACCAGTGGCTACCAAGTCTTCTTTTGCCTTCCAGTTCTTCCCTGAAAGTTCCCTGGAAATGATGGGAAGGGCAGAGCCTCTGCTTGGCATGCAGAAGGCCCAAGGTCCAGTCCCCAAGGGCATCTCCAGGCAGAGAGACTCCTTGCCTGAAACCCCAGATAACTGCTGCCATTCAAGAGAGACAATACTGAGCTATTAGATCTACGGTGTGACTCTCATGGAATCCAGATGCTATGAAAATGCTTTTTTAAAAAGTGTTTTGAAAAATATATTAAATTTACCATAAGCTCACCATTGCCATCTAGTGTCACATAAAACACTATACTCGCAGCTGTATAGCTGTATAGCTGGATGTATAAGGCAGCTTCCTATGTTCCCTGTCAAGCCACCCCTTTCCCAAAGCTTCTGGCTTTGGAGCTGAGGGAACAATATCAATAAACAATCCAATCCGGTACTGCAATATGGGCCCCTGCAGCAAGGAAACGTGTAAAGCCCTCGCTTCCTTTCTGCAGGATTGAGCCCAGGGTGCCAGGATGGTGCAGTTAAATCTGGCTAAATCCAGCACCAGAGGATGGCAAGATTGCAAAAAGGGGCCATTGTCAAAACAGCGCAGCACACAAGGCTTAAATACTATCAAAGTAAAAATGGTCATTCTGTTTGTTTCCCCAGTTAAGAGATGATCATTTGGGGGTCAAGGGGAGCTGGCAGGACAGCTGGAGTAAACTCAGCTGCCTGTGCAAACTGAATAGAAAACTGCTTGGGATGTTTAATAGGAAATACCCTTTTATAGATTGGGGTTGCTTACCAAGAGCCTAGACGATGCTCTTGTCAATCTTCAGCATGCCAGTGTTTTCTGTGTTAACCTGTGTTTCTTCAGACTTAATTTATGGCATTTAAAACAACAACAATAAAATAAACTGAAACTGTAGCACCGCCCTGTCAAATGTGGACAGCAAAATGCTTCTGAGGCCTTTCTGGGCTTTTTAGTCCTTTAATGAGACACTTTGTGTGCACAGCTTCAGCGGGTGGAAGTTTAGTTATGAATCATCTACTGTACTGATTGCCCTTGGAATAGGTGCTCTCCATTCCCCTAATGTCAGTTTCTGTTCCTGCAGGGGGAGGGAGGCTATTTTATTTATTTCTTCTCAACATAATTTCTCCCCCTTTATTATTTTTAAGGATGGAGAGTGAGTGCTATTTCTACTGTTTAAAAAATAAAAAAAGCCAAGAAATTTTTAATTAATGTTGTGGGGTACTTTTGTTGGACAGGATTCACTTGTGAGTAAAATATGGGAGGCTATTGACCATAGATGATAGTGGAGACATCTCTCTAAAATATCCTTCCTTAGGAGTCCTATCAAGTTTTTTTTTAAAAAACCCACATTCATTCAGAAGTTACAATGCAGCCATGTCCACTGCCTTAATATACAGAAAGATCACTCCAATCCTCCTGCCAAGCTTTGACTCTGCATGCCTTAAGTGTTCTTTCAACTCTGTGCCTTCCAGCTCAACAATTCCATGATTCTATAAACACCACGGATAGACAGTTCAGTCTGTTTCCATTCCATGTCAATTTCACATGCATCCATTTACAACTCCATTCCATCTTGCTACTGAAATCAGTCTGTAATCTCCCTTCCTTCCTTCTGTTTTTTTAATCCATATAATGCTTATTTAAGCATGTTTCTAAATACTTTTAAAAATTATAGAATATGTATTTAAATACTTATTTTCTCTCAATGTACACATCCATAAATGTATTTTATCATATAAACACACACACACACACACACACACACACAGACAGACATACGTTTTTAAATAAATAAAAAAGTATATTGGCATGTTATTTCAGCTGAGAATTGTTTTGCAAAATTCAGAGAAGTATAAAATATAAAGAATAATTAAGTTCCAGTTTGTACATTAATTTGGGAAATGCAAATGAGGCCAGTTTGCTTTAAAATGTGGGCTAAATGAAATGATTGCCTGTTCTTCTTTAGCACCTGGGTGCAATGCTTGTGTAGGATCAGATCGTTGGGCCGGGTGCTCAAGTTGGCAGCGCTGCCATTGCGTTGTTCCCAAAGATGCCACCTGAGAGCTTTTCCTTGGAGATGCCAAGGATCAGACCTTTTAGCATGCAACATGCAGGATGTGCTGCTGCAAGGGGCTGTGCAGCAGAGTGAGGCCTGCAGGAAGGAGGTCCCCAGTTCACCCTCCCTGCCCACCCTTGAGGCTTACGCACTCAAACACTTCATTGTTCCATTAAACCTCATTACACTGTGATAATAATCCCTTTTGGATAGCAGCAGTTGCATGGATGCCTTTGAAAGTCAGCTTCCCCCCTGGAGCCATGGGGAGGGGGCAAGGGGGAGGCCGGGCTGATGGCCACACACTCACTCACCCAGAAGCCGGCCAGCGGCTCCAGGCGCAGCCAGCACTCCAGCACCCCTTTTGCATTTCCCTGCATTTTTCCAATTAAATTTCCTCCACCAGAGGGGGAGGGGCGGAGAGGGAGAGAGGCGCCATAAAGCCATTCGCATTAGTAATTATGCAAACGCTTCAGGGAGTTGAATGTCCGTCATTACACATAATTAATGCTTCTGGTTATGAGTGGCGGGATTGTTCCTTCTTACTTTTCTCCCACCTCCCCCGCCTGCTCCCATCTGGGATGGGGGGCTGTTTTGGAGTGCAGGGAGGGCCATGTTATTGTGTTTAATCTGCGTATTCAAAAGACCTGTTTGGCTATGCATGAGGCTGGGATGGAGAGAGGCAGAGAAGACTCTCAGACACAGCAGAGGTGCTGCAAAACCTGGACGGAATCTCAGGAGAGAGGAAGCAGCCTGTTAACGTGCAGGCCTGGCGGGGGAAGGCTGGATGAGCACCGTCACTCTCACTCTCCTGTCTTGGGTTGCAGGGGTTGGGCTAGATGACTCTTGGGGTCCCTTCCAACTCTACAATTCTATGTTTCTATGGATCATTCAGGTCTCAAGCCCTTCTTCCTACAGTGGGGAATTCCTTTTGGCTCAAGGGCCAGATTCTAATGTCTTTGATCTTCTGAGGGCCACATCATTATCCTTAGCATTGATATCTCAGCTTTTCTCCCAAGGAACTTGAGGTAGACTACAGGGCTCTTCCCCCAGCTCATTCTGTCCCCACAACCGCCTTGCATGTCAAAGTGGAGGCAGGCACTGCAGTCGTGTTTTCAGCCAAGCTGGAGGCAGCAGCGCTTCTGAATGCCAGATGCTGGAAGCCATTGGAGGGGAGAGTGGCTCTTGTGCTCGAATCCTGCTTGCAGGTTTCTCACATGCATCTGGTTGGCCACTGTGAGAACAGGATAGTGGACTGGATGGGCCCTTGGCATCCTCCAGCAGGGCTGTTCTGATGTTTCTCCTTTTCTTTTCCAAGGGCCATATGCGCTCATGTGTATACAGAGACATCCTTTCATGTGCCAAACAAGCGACCTCTCTGCTTAAAAAATAATAATCAACCAGTTTCTCCAAACAACAACAACAACAACAACAACAACAACTTCTTCTTCTTCTTCTTCTTCTTCTTCTTCTTCTTCTTCTTCTTCTTCTTCTTCTTCTTCTTCTAGAACAGTCTCTCAGAGTGTTCTACATCTCAGAAGAGGGGAGGGGAGTGTGTCACAATATGAGCCCTGAGTGAAAGGTGCTTGCAGATGTTGCACCAAACATCCACCTGCCCTTCTGCGAGGGAAGGGGGAAAACTTGATTCAGTTTGCATTTAAAGGGGAACTATTCTAATTTGCACTTTCCAAATAAATTTGTGAACTGAAATGCTGCTGCCCTTAGAAATTCTCATTCCCCTGAATTTTGCAATGCAATTGTCCAGCCACGCAATGTGTACTAAAATGCATTTATAGTGGGTAAAGTATGCACAAGAAAGCATCCACCAGTGAAAACAAGATACAAGAGAGGCATTGTACCTGCAGAAATATGAGGTAAAATGACAAATGAACATGTGTCTATTAGGAGAAATGTGCAGTAAAATGCTAATGAGTTTTCACGAGGACTTAAAAAGAAAATCACAAACTGATGTGGAAATGTGAAGAACCAAACTTAACACTGGGAAAATGAGGAAGTGGAGCAGACCTGCTTGCACATCCTTGCCATCTTCACAGTGCTGGCCACACCTCCAGGAGCAGGTTTGGGCCATTTCAGAGACAGTGTGCTAGAAAGACATGCACACAAAACTGGATTCTTAGAGCATAATGTTGATGAGTGACCAGTCTTGTTTGGCCCCAGACTCAGGCACCCCAAGTTCCACCCAGATAAGGATAGACTCCATTTCCCATCATCCATAATCACTAGCCATGCTGACTGGAGTCCAACAACATCTGGAGGGTCACTGGTTTCCCAGTCCAGTGCTGCAGTGTTGCTCTCCCTCTCAAGCAACGCTGGATGGGCTTGGAATCATAGAATTGTAGAGTTGGAAGGGACCTCCAAGGCCCATCTAGTTCAGTCCCCTGCAATGCAGGAATCTCAGCTAAAGAATCCCTCATAGATCACCATCCAAGTTCTGCTTAGGAACCTCCAAGGAAGGAGAGTCCACTTCCTCTCGAGGGAGTCTGCTCCACTGTCGCGGCTCTTACTGTCAGACAGTTCTTCATAATGTTTAGTGGGAATCTCCTTTCTTGCGATTTGAATCTGTTGTTTGGGTCCTACCCTCTGGAGCAGCAGAAAACAAGCTGGCTCCCTCTGCTTGGTTTCAGTGTTGATTACTGGGTTGACATGATTACTCTCGGCTTCTAGACGGTTGAATGATTCCAGCACCATGGACAGTGATGGACACTGGTTGAGAGACCATTGGCTGCCCGTGTGGCTCCTGCTCAGCAGCAAAGCAAGCCAATCAGGCGCCTGGGGCGCGGTGCGTGTGCCCTGTGCCCAGGGGCAGGGCCAGCCAGGGCAGGACACTCCATGGGGCCTCCGAGGAGTCTGCCTGCCTCCTCCCACTCAGCCGCACTAGAGCTGGGGGGGGGGGGAGGCGGCAGGCGGACTGTTTGGGGCAGTGCAGAGCCTGTGGGCACCCAAGCCACTGCGTCACTCCCAGGAGAGATGTGCGGCTTGGGCGCGCTGCAGGCCCTGTGGTGAGTGCCGCCCGGCATTTTGTCACCCCCCTCAGTGGTGAAACCTGGGGTGGCCCACCCTCATCACACCCCCTTCCTCCACCTCTGCTCCTTGTAGATTCTGGTTTTGCTCCACCCAGAGTGGTGGCACTGCATTTTGAGCCTGCTTTTCCAGAGGATTCACTTTACCCCCTCCCCCCACAAACCATTTGCTGAAAGAGACTTTGGAGATTGGTTGTTCCAGCTTTCAAGTTGTTCTATGTTTTGTACAACGTTTGCACGCTTGGTTTGCAGCTCAAAGGAGCCAAGGGGGAGGTGGCACTTCAGCAGAAGTGCTTGACTGAAATTCTTGATGCATGAGAGAGAGAGAGAGAGAGAGAGAGAGAGAGAGAGAGAGAGAGAGAGAGAGAGAGCACTGAGCTCCCCTCAGGCTTAGGCTTGCCATACACCAGGAAAATTCCTGACACATCCTAGTTTTTGGGTCCACAAATGACGTGGGGGGGGGGGGGATTTTGTCGAACTGGCAAAGTGTCAGGGAAAACCCTGGTGGCAATGTGATGGAAAAAGCAGCAGAAATAGCTCCAAAAGCTCCAGATCACTATTTTGGAGATTTCCCCCCAAAAGCTCAACAATTTTGGTTTGTTCCCAAAGAAAGCTCAACAGGTTTTGGTGGGTTTCCTAAATAAAGCTCAACAATTTTACTTTTTGAAACATGGCGGCCCTACTCAGGCTGAGGCCTTTTGCTAAAGGTAAGAGCTAGCCCCCTTCGAGAATAGCTGCTCTGCAGGCTTACGAGAGGAGAGTCCAGCCGGGACGGCCTGGAGAGAGGCTGCCAGGCTTTTAAAGGAGAGCATGGCCAGTATGCCCCGCTCTGAACATGTGAAGCCTTTGGGCTGATTCAAGATGGGTGCCAAAGGACACCCTGGGCTACATCTGACTTACCCATTGGTTTGCCACACTTATATCCTGCCATTCTTCCCAGAAGCTCAGCAGGCTACACCTGAGTGACCAGTTCCTGAAGCACAGCCAGTTCCTGGAGCAGAGGGAGCTGTGCTTCTTGAGTAGGGTCAGTGGTCTACCCAGCTCAGGATGGTCTGCACCGAGTGGCAGCAGCTGAGTGCAGATGGGCAGGGAAAGTCTAAGCAGGAGAACATTTCCACAGCCTGATGTCATACAAATTTAATTTAATTTAATTTAATTTAATTTAATAATAGCATAGTCATAATAATAATGCATCCAAAACAGTTCACATGAACAGCAATAAATGCACCTATCAATGGTCCAGTGCAGTGCCGGGGAATGGGATCTGCACCCATCCCCATGGGCCATTTTGACAGGTGGGCAGGGCCACCCACTTGCCAATCACCTGACATCGCCATGAGGTCAGGTAGTGTGTTTTACTTTGGATGTGAGCAAAGGACTTCAGGGGGTCGGACTAGATGACCATTGAGGTCCCTTCCAACTCTACGATTCTATGATTGGCTCAGGGGTTTGAACAGGTGCTTCTGATCAAGCAGGGATTGTTCCATGATCTGACGTGCAGGACAGAGGGACGTGGCTAGGGGAAAGCCTCAGGGGTCAGGTGAGGACCCCCCAGGCCTAGTGACACCTGTGGCCCAGGGGGCCCCACTGGTGGGCTAGTACCAGCTTGCACAACGTGTGCTCTGGTTCTTAGCGCACCAGAGGAGGTCCTTCTACTGGGACGCAGGGGTGCGTGGGGTGCGTGTGCGTACTTAATTCAGAAGCTGCCTTAAGTGAATACTTTCCACTGTACTTTGCTGGTTGGCCGCTATAGGAACAGGATACGGGGCTGGATTTGCCTTTGTCCAATCCAGCAGGACTTTTCTTATACCCCATACCTACAACTATTCCTTCCTCACTCGTGATCTAAAAATTATGCCTGGCATAGAGAAGGTGGACACAAGCGGTTTCTCTCCCTCTCTCATAACGCTAGAATGCAAGGGACATCCAAGGAAGCTGAGTGCTGGAAGACGCGGGACAGACGAGAGAAGGGATTCTCTGCACAGGGCAGAGTTGTACTATGGAACTCCCTCCCACAGGAGGCAGGGATGACCCAACTTGGATTACTTTTGAAGGCTCTGAGCCATGATGGCCGGGCTCTTCCTCCGCAGTCGGAGGCAGCAGAGCTCCTGCACATGCTCGCTGGGAGCCACAGGAGGGGAGAGGGCGGCTCTTGCTGGTTTCCCACAGGCATCTGGCTGGCCACTGTGAGAACAGGAGGCTGGACCAGATGGGCATCCAGCAGACGCTTGTTATGTTCTTACTCTTTTTTACTGTACTTTTAGGACTGTGGAAATATGCATTCTGTTCCCTGTTTTGTGGGAATGTTCAGGGTGGCCGGAGAGGATATATTGTTTATTAATATCCTTCCTAACTTGCATTAGCAAGTTTCTTATGCAACGGAGTTTACATTCCCCTTCTCACGCACAGCAGAAATCTGGTTGCAGGCTCGTTAGAACCTCTTACTATTATGCAGTTCAATCTCCCTCAGATTGAATTGTATCTTCCTAGTAAGATCCCCTTTTAAATCCCTCCTAAAAGAATAAAGGCACCACAGTCTCGTTCATAAGCAATAAAAAGAAAGTTTACTCACCATCAGGCAGAGCACAGTGTGATTGATCCCTGAAGGCAGGCTTTAAGCTGGAAGTTACAAACATGTGCAGTGGTACCTCGGGTTAAGAACTTAATTCGTTCTGGTGGTCTGTTCTTAACCTGAAACTATTCTTTACCTGAAGCACCACTTTAGCTAATGGGGCCTTCCTGCTGCGATTTCCATTCTCATCCTGAAGCAAAGTTCTTAACCTGAGGTACTATTTGTGGGTTAGCGAAGTCTGTAACCTGAAGCGTCTGTAACCCGAGGTACCACTGTACAGACAGGTTCACCCCATAAGGGAGATGACCAGGGGGACTGTTTGGCTGGCAGGCAGCAGTTCAGTCCAGGAAGTTCGCAGGACGAAAGGAAGATGGAAAAGAGAGAGAGGGACCATGCCTTGGCCTTTTATCAGGTCTGGCAAGGTCACGCACACCCACTAGTCCCATGCAAGGAAGGATGCTCCAGGCCAGGAGGAACAGGATGTTTCGGCTGGACCAAACATTCCCTTGCATGTCCATTCTAGGAAATGTTGTATTTGACTGCTCCCAGTGGATTACATTCCACATGTTTAACCATGGCATTTAATTTCTGATGCTTCCTGTGTCTACAGCTTTAATCTACATTGCCTGTGGGATTGTTCCACTGTCTGTGCTGACTTTTGATGCATTTTCATTTATGTTGGTTACCAAAACTGTATGACTGTAAAACAGACAATTCTGTGTCATCGTGAGCTGGGGGTGGGGAACGACTTCATAAAGGGAGTGAGCCTGGGGATAATAAAATGACATTTACCTGTTTGTGACTCACTGGCAAGAAATGTCACAAGATATTATAAGGGTTAGGGGAAGCACTGGGGCACATGCAGTCAGACCATTTTCAGCCACTTCACCCACTTCAAAATTCCCTGCCCCTTCCTCTCCCTGGCTGTTTTCTTTTTGAAAGATTGAAGTGAAATGTTCTGAAAGCTGAGACATTCAAAATGGTGGTCACCGTTTAAAAAATGGGTTCCTCGGAGGAGCTGCCCTTGTACCTTCCTGTGGCTGAATATCTACAGCAGGGATGGGGAACCTTTTTTGGCCAGAGCCTTATCTCCCTCCTGTCCCATGCAAAGGGCTGAATTTGACAGATGGGCAGGGCCACTCACCTGCCATTCATCCAATGTCATAGGGACATTAGCTGACATGGCACTTTGAAGCTCAACTGTTGTGGCAATAAAGCAAAAAGAGAAAAAGAAAAAAAGGATGCGACTGAAGCAAGCTTGCTAAGAAATTAAGTCATGGAGTACCATTCCTTGCAACCCTGTTTTCAAATCTTAACTATTAGAAAAAGCATTTTTCATATTTGCATTTTTTAAATAAAAAAAACACACCAGAATGCCTTCCATATATGTTTTATCTAAAAACAGATCAAAAGGTTTAAAAGGTGTCCCATACTGGAGGTCTTGGGGGCTGTAAATAAGAGATTAAAAGTGCAGTGACTTATCAGAAGATAAGCCCACTGGCTTCAATTCTCCTTAACAGGATAATTTGGAGAAACAAAATGGAGGTGGAGAAATGTCCCGAAAGAATTATTTTCATGTGTCACATCAGAAATATTTGCTCAGATCACTGTTTCTTTTCTTCATGATAGGAGAGATAGAATATAATAAGAGCATCTGCTGGATCCAGCCAAAGCTCCGCCTTGTGCAGCCTGCTGGTCCCACCGTGGTCAACCCAATGCCTCTGAGAAGCTCCCAAGCAGGACTCCAACGCTGCTCCCGTCACTGCGGTTTGCAGCAACCAGTATTCCGAAGCATTTCTGCCTCCAGCAGGGGAGGCAGAACAGAGCCATCTAGGTTACAGAATCATAGAATCGTACAATTTTGGGGTTGGGAGGGAGCCATCTCTAGCTTTATCCTCCCTCAAATTATCTAATCCTGTTTTGAAGCCGTCCAAGTTGATAGCCTTTGTGGCCTTTGCTGGGAGCAAATTCCATAGTTTAACCTTACACTGTGTGAAGAAGGACTTCCTTTGGTCTGGTCCTGACTCTCCAGCATTCAGCTTCATTACAAAAACATAGATAATGTGAGCAACAGACATGGCTTCTCCCTCATGTTCCGTCTGGCTCTGGGAGCATCCTTCTTTTCAGCTGTAAGACATGGGAGAGCATGCTGCCCTCAGTGTACCACTGGGAGAGTGCACAGGCCTGCCATCTGGATGTGGCCGGAGTCCTGCTATGTGCTCCAAGCCCTCTGGGTATTGTGGGCTATCAGTCCAATAAATTAATGACTATATGCTGGAAGGGGATGAGCTGACATCTCCAGCAGTTTACCAGAAAGAATCTTGAGGGCTGGGAGAATTAACATCCAGCTGTCGAATGTGACTTGCGCCAGAGGCAGAGAAAGTGTGCGTCTCTGCAGGCCTGTCCTTCGACCGGTTGTGGAAATGGAACTGGTAGAGCAAAGCACCAGTCTCTTGCCTCCTCCTCCTCCTCCTTACCCCCCCACCCCGTGTGTGCGCATGTAACAGAACAAGGATAAACACTTCACTTCATGTACACGCATGTGCAGACAGACTCTGGAGATTGCTGAAGGCGCAAGTTTAAATCCCACATCAAAGGGAAGAGCCGAGCAGCAGTGCTGTTCAAAGGCTCCCTTTCCCTTTTCTGGGAAAAGACAGATTGTCACTTTGATTAAGAGATTCTAACTAGAGGGGGGTGGGAGGGGATGGGGAGGAAGCAAGAGCGAGGTGCTGGAGAAGCGGAGGTTTGCGTTTTGACGCTCTCTCCCCTTTGGCCATCTTAAAGAGTATTTGGGTTGGGGGGAGGGCAGCGCAGAAAGAGATGTAAGGCAGCCAGTGCAAAAACGGAGCTTAGTGTAGGATAATAAATTAAGAAAGGAGGAGGGGAGAATGGTGGAAATGTTATTATCAAAATGTCAGGACATATAACCAGCGTGGCTTGCTTTAATATGGTGAACACTGATGTATTTACTCTCCCTGCTCTTCACACAAGGTGTTCTTGGGTGAACTGAGGTGCAGCCACAGCCTCTGTGCTTGTGACAATCACATCACAGCTGGGGGGTGGGGAGAGAGAAAAGAAGGGAAAGGGGTTCTGGGAAAGGTTCTGGGCACCACAGTTCAAGAAGGACACTGACAAACTGGAACGTCTCCAGAGGAGGGCAACCAAAATGGTCAAAGGCCTGGAAACGATGCCTTATGAAGAACAGCTAAGGGAGCTGGGCATGTTTAGCCTGGAGAAGAGGAGGTTAAGGGGTGATATGATAGCCATGTGCAAATATATAAAAGGATGTTACATAGAGGAGGGAGAAAGGTTGTTTTCTGCTGCTCCAGAGAAGCGGACACGGAGCAATGGATCCAAACTACAAGAAAGAAGATTCCACCTAAACATTAGGAAGAACTTCCTGACAGTAAGAGCTGTTCGACAGTGGAATTTGCTGCCAAGGAGTGTGGTGGAGTCTCCTTTGGAGGTCTTTAAGCAGAGGCTTGACAACCATATGTCAGGAGTGCTCTGATGGTGTTTCCTGCTTGGCAGGGGGTTGGACTTGATGGCCCTTGTGGTCTCTTCCAACTCTATGATTCTATGATTCTATGATTCTATGAAAGGGGAGGCAAATTACTGTAGTGTATCCTCCAAGTGCCCCGATTTTCCAGGGACAGCCCCGGAATTACGAAAGCCATACTGGCTTCTGATTTGATCCTGGAATGTCTCTATTCCCCCACTAGTGTTGTCACTGCTGAGCTAGGGGAGGAAGCGCCACAATTTAGGAAGGACATTGACAAGCGGGAATATGTATGGAGGAAGGTGACCAAGATGACTGAGGGTCTGTAAACCAAGCCTTATGAAGAATGGTTGAAGGAGCTGGGCATGTTTAGTCTGGAAAATAGGCTAGATGGAAATGGAGCAAACTTGTTTTCTTCTGCTTTGGAGGGTAGGACTTGAAGCAATGGCTTCGAGGTACAAGAACAGAGCTTCCAACTCAACATCAGGAAGAAGTTTCTGACACTAAGAGCTGTTTGACAGTGGAACGGTCTCCCTTTGGAGGCTGTGGACTCTCCTACCTTGGAGGTTTTTAAGCAGAGGTTGGATGGACACCTGCCATGGACTCTTTAGCTGTGATTGTAGGGGGTTGGACTAGATGACCCTTGGGGTCAAATCCAACTCTACAGGATTAATGTGTTCAATGGTGGAGGGTGCTGTGTCCCGTTCGAGTAGTTGTGGTGGCACTCCTCCTTCTGCTGATAGGAAATGTTCCATGGAGTGGGGTGGGGACCAAAAATGGGGGCTCAAGGAGGGTCATTTGGTGGGGAGTGAGACTGTTAACATCTGAGGAATGTTAAAGCATACCCTGTAGGCAGCTATATGGCTGCTGGCTGAAACAAGATGGAGGAGTCTTCTTTACCTGGTTCTATTCCAATTGTGTTTTCTTTGAGGTTTCTCCATGTTGCTCTCTTGGTATGCCAAGGACGTTGCATCGTAAAGAGACACTGAAGTGCCCCCGACAGTGCTGGCCTTACGTGGCAGCCGGTGGTGGTGGAGTGGTTCGAGTGTCAGATAAAAATCCCGCTCAGCCTTGAAGCTTGCATGGCCCAGTCATTGTCTCTCAGTCTAATCTACCTCAGAAGGTTCTTGTGGGGATTCAGTGAGGGAGGGGAGAACCATGCGTGCTCCCTTGAGCTCCCTGGAAGAAAAGGTGGCATGAAAATGTAATAAAATAAAACCTCCCCCCCACACATGTTTATTGTTTGTTTTTTTAAAAAAAACAAAAATGCTTACTTAACATAAGATCACAATATGAAGTTTCAGTTTCTTGCTGGTATATGAATGTTTCCAAATCATAATAAAGAAAAAACAAAAATATATTCTTTGTCAATCGACTTATTGATGTTTTGCTTCCCTCTGACTTCCCTCCCCTTTTTACTCGGTTCTTTTAAAGTTCTTGGTGATGGATGCCTATGATTGTGAATCTAGATTGTTGGTAACCAGCTTCTCCACTACTTTTTGATAGTTATCATTCCAAGAGTTAATCTAAACCAGTGCAATAAAATAAAATCTGAGGTTGAAGTGCATAGGCATGTGCGGGGTGCGCCCAGGAACACCCCCAAAAGGGGAAGGGTGAAGAGCAGCAGACAAGGAAGCCCCTCCCTGGCTGCAGCCCCTCCCACTGCTAGCATGGCAGATTACACCCCATGGCAGATCACACCCAAGGGAATGAATCCCTCCTGTATCCCTCAGCCCCTCTTGCAAGGATTGCAAAACAATGAAGGCAAAATGGGCTGAACAAGAGGAAGGGCCACCACTCAATAACAGATTCTCTCTCTCTCTTGTTCTTTTACAAACTTTGTGTTGTCTTCCAAGACAAATGCATGTACATATGTTAAGTCTTGTGTGCAGTCATCCACCTGGCACCAAAACAAACTTGGAAAATCTTTTACATTACAAATTCAGCTCAGATCCACAGGGAATACTTGAATCTAGAGCATTAGGATAAGTTCTTCACGGTGGCCGCCATGACCGAGATGGAAGGGAGATCATTGTACTATTGTCAATGAAAAATATAAATCGAGACCTTATGGCATCAAACCCAGGTCCTAAACTCAGTCCCAGCACCTCCAGGCAGGGATGGAAAAGGATCCTATCAGAAACCCAGGAGAGCCACTGTCAGTCAGTGTAGACAATGGAGAGCTACTTGGACCTTGTGGCCCGACTTGGCAGAGGATTCCTGCATTGCAGGGGGGGCTGCACTCGGTGCCCCTTGTGGTCCCTTCCAACTTTACAATTCTAAATTTATATGATTCTAAGGCAGCTTCCTATTATCCTATGAAAGTGCTATTCAAATATTAAGCATTATTGTAATTCAGAGCAAGGTCAGATGGAGCCAACTGGTTTCTCTCCATTGCATTTGCTTTGCTTTCTGGTCAGGACTCAAGGTCCTGTGCGCTGCATTGGAGTTATTAGCATAATGCTAACACTCACATCTATTTCTGCCCCTCCTCCTCTACATTTCCTTAAATTTCAATTTTTAATGTTGGCTTCTAGGGATGTTGCACAAGCATCTTGTGCCCAGGGTACCAACTAATTCTCCAATTAGCAAAGGTGCACTCTTTCTGCAACAAATGTGACATGCTGTCTTTCCAGAGAAATGGTGATGGGGGTGCGCCCTGGTCCAGCCGCAGGGGTAGAGCTCGCAAACAGCCTGCCTTCTTGGACTCTGAAAGGCAGGTACTCTCTGTGGCCATTTTAAATCCATCTCAGTGGAAAGCATTATTACTTATTATTTATTAGTCTTAAATATTCCTGCTCGCAGCCCCCGTGGCACTGAAAGTAAAATGTTATATATTTAACGCAGCGAATGCAGAGACATGAGGCTAAATGCAACACATAAAAGTCTTTATGGCACCATAAACAGACACTCAAAACCTTTCTCAGCCCGCCGTCAATCCAGGTCTCTCCCAAGCTGGACAGAATCCTTGCGGGTGTCCTTGAGTGTTTGGCAAAAATGGGATGAAGACACTGCTGGTAACAGAAAGGAGCACAAGCAGCTATTGAAAAGTTAACTGTGTGAGTCCTGCTCAGGCATTGAGAAGGTATATCAGAGTGTAAGAACATCAGAAGAGCCCCGGATCTGGCCCCTGGCCCATCTGGTCGAGCACCCTTTTGCCACAGGGGCCGACAAGTAACCCAGAAGCAGCACCCAAGCAACTGATATTCATCTAAAGTACACAGGGCGAGGATCGGAGTATAAATTTGATTCAATCAACATTTAAAGACAAACCTACAGGATTTACAATTTTGGAAACAATATGCAGACTGAAATGCAGTCCTCCTTCGAAAGTCACGCTCCTCTGAATTTTGCAGTGCCGTTTTTCAGCCAAGTAATGCGCATAAAAAAGCCTGAAGTGCAAATAAGAATGCATATACCATGGGTAGGCAAACTAAGGCCCAGGGGCCGGATCTGGCCCAATCGCCTTCTCAATCCAGCCCGCGGATGGTCTGGGAATCAGCATGTGTTTACGTGAGTAGAATGTGTGCTTTTATTTAAAATGCATCTCTGGGTTATTTGGGGGGCATAGGAATTCGTTCATTTCCTCCCCCAAAATACAGTCTATCTCACCACATGGTCTGAGGGATGGTGGACCGGCCCATGGCTGAAAAAGTTTGCTGACCCCTGTCATATACAGTATTAGAGAATGTAATGTTCAGAAGTGCATTATATGAGGGAGAATTGCTAGGCAAAATGGTGTATTGTAGGCAGAATTGCATCAAAAAACTGTTTATTAGGAGAGATTTGCTGCTCAAATGCTGCTGAATTTTCAAGAGGAACATAATAATAATAATAATAATAAAGAAATAAAATAATAATAATAATAATAATAATAATAATAATAATAGTAGTAGTAGTAGAAGAATTGCAAGCTGATGTGCTACTGTGGGGGACTGAACTTAAGAAAAATGAGAAACTGAGAGAAACTGGAGCTGACAGATTCCCCCCGCCCTATGTAGGATCACTAGAACCTAAGAAGAGGTCTGTTGGATCCGGCCAAAGGGGCCCCATTCAGTACAGCATCCTGTTCTTACAGGGGCTGACCAGATGCCTGAATGGGAAACTTGCCAGGAGGATCCATTCCCAAGAGCACCCTCTTCCTGCCTGCGCTTTCCAGCTGCTGGTCCTCAGAGACATGTGCTGCCTTTGACCCCGAAGGCAGAGCAGCGCAACTGCACATGGTGACTATTAGCAGCCCTCTCCTGCTCCCGGCATTTATCTGATCCTCTTTTAAGGCCTTCTAGGTCAGGGGCCATCACTGCTTCCTGCAGGTAGTTTATCTATGTGATGCATGCCTAGATCCTTCCTTTTATCAGTCAGTCGGGGGGTGGCATAAGCACAACACCCCTTCCAACATGCCCCTTCCAATGTTAGCTGCACTGCTAACCTTCCCATGGGACTGGAGCACAGAGGCTGCGATCCCCACTGTTCCACAAGTCTCTTCTAGAATACAGTGAAAGGCTTGTCTCCATAACACAGTCCTTTCTAGTCCTTCTTGTCAACAGTCATAGTGACGGTTGAACAAGAAAGCTGTTGTTAGCATAGCTATTTGCTGGAGTTAGTTGCAATGAGGAGCTGAATTGGTCCACTGCACTGCTACTGTCCATTTGGGAATGCAGACGATGCACTTGAGACTGGGCCGAGTGGAGACTTGAACTCTGATCTCCTAGGTCCTAGCCTGGCACTCTAACCACTACACCTCACTGGCTCTTGCTGGGGGAGGGGGCTCAGAAAGTAACCCAATGGGAAACCTAAGATCCCCCCTGCTTTCTGAAGCATTATACAATTGCTGTTGCCTCAGAGTATGTTCACACAGTACATTTCTAGGAGTGACCCTTAATAAAAGTTTCCTGGGATCAGAAAGTGAAATTAAGAAATGTCTTCTCCAGCAAAGGAGAAGCTGGTTGTTCTTGCTCCTGTTTACATTGAATGTTTGTTCGGCAACAGTGATGCCATGTTCAGTTTTGAAGTGCAGGAGCCAGGCCCTCAAGAGGAAGCCAAGCAGGCAGGTGTCAGAGACCAGGCTGAGGAGTACAGTTCTGATGAGGAATGGTGGGAGCCTCCCCCTCCCCCTGCTCCTGACCAGGATCCTGAAGCTGCCCAGGAGCAGTAGAGCAGTATAGATTTGGAACAGTGGTTTGCAGAAGGGCATAGTTCTGAAGACAAAAGTTGGGACAAACTGGGGGGGTGAATAGCAAGGTGAAGAATAACTGGAAGAGAGAGAGCTAGCAGACTCTCTCTCGCTGGAAAGTCTAGCCTATCAGTCCAAGGTCACATAGAGCAGATAAGCTGGCTATACAAAAAGCACGGTGGAATCTTGTGGCACAGTAGGGAGGAGGCTGCCATCCTGTACAGCAGGGGTGAGGAACCTCCTGACAGAGGGGTCAATTGGTGCACTCCAAGCCTCTCTTTCGGGCCCCCGGGTCTTGCCAGGTCACGCCCCTTTCCAGCTCCTCCTGGCTTTGTCCCGTGCCATCTCAAACACTTTTGCCTGGCCACGATGTGTCCTTGGATCGCAATGATGCCTCTTGCTTGCCAGGGATGGCGGAGGGAGAGGGGTGGGCATTTGTCCTCATGTCTAGAAACTTCAGACTTTGCAGCATGGAAATGTGGGCTGCTGGACCACGGAGAGAATGACACCTGCTGCTCCTGCTCACATTTGCCTACCATGGGCATGTGGCCCCCGGAAGGTTGCCAGTGGAGAAATGTGGCCCTTGGCCTAGACAAGGTTCCCTATTGCAATGGTACAGAGCTCCCTGGAGGTGAGCTCAGCATCAGGTCAGTCTGTATTGTCCCTTGTCCAAAGCACCAGACTGAGCCCTGGAAAGATTGGGGAGACTCTGTGCAGTCCTAGTGCATGACCCCTGCATGTGGGGAAATGGAGGGGGAGCAGTCTTGGGGGCAGTTCATGAAGGTTTTGCTGCCTGGCTATTTTGTGGTCTCATTTGGCTGGTCACTCCTGAGCTAAAGACCTTGAATCTCCACCTGCCTGTTGTCCTCATCCTGCCTGACTCTCCTCACTTCCTTCTCTGAGGTGAGTGGGTTCCCCTCCCTCCACATCAAGATGCCAAATGCTCACTGCTTTATGCTTGTGTGTGTGTGGCCGGGGGGGGGGGAGCCCACCCACCCAGAGCCTGGTAATAGCTATTAAGTGAGGGGCAACCTTAACTATGTGCCATTACATTAAGTTTCAAGTTGATAGACGGCTGGAGCAAATTGAATTCCTGTTGCTATCCCATTTGACATTTGTTACATTACAATGCTTGCTCTTTTGTTTTGGAGTCAATACTGCGGCTTTCGAGAAATATGGATTATTAGAATTTATGGTGCGTCCTGTGTGTCTTTTCCAACACTCATATCCTTTTATCATTTTCGTCGTGTTGTTATTCCGCCCGCTGTGGTTTCTATTTCCCCAGGTCTCAGCACCTGGGACACTCGGTGTTTGTGCTAAATCAATATGCCTTGTCCTCATTGCTTTAATATACATAACCATTTACATGATGCATGAATTGTGCTGGGTTTTTGCTGACTGCAATTGCCACTTTGCTCCTCCTCCTTGAGCATGCTGTCGCCGCTTTGCCCGGGGACAGCGCCTGTGTTCTTTGTCGTAAATATGAGCAATCTGCATCTCAATGTAGCCTTCTTTCGGTAGCCTGGCACCTTGGACTGGGAATTTGTGACTCCGGGTGAAGAATGCATCAAAATGATGGCATCATTTAAATGTTTCATGGGCCATTGTGAATGATGGGCTCAACAGAATAGATTCTGCTTGATTTCCTATTTCTTTCAGCATCCAAGTTGAGATCTGGCAGAGGATTCTAGGCCAAAGCTCAAGGTTGCTCCAGGCATTTATTTCCCCCCAGGAGAGCTATCTCAGTGTAGGAAACTTGGTAATGTCAGAATGCAACATTAGTATCTCAGCATGCTAGTCGATTGATATATTCCTGGTATCAGGAACATAAAAAGCTGCCATTTGCAGAGCCAGACCATTGGTCCATCTGGTTCAACTTTGTCTACAGTGGGTGGAGTTGGCTCTCTGGGGTTTCCGGCGGATGCCGAGAAATTGAACCTGCAATCCTCTGCATGCAATACAGTTGCTCTACCACAGAGCTCCGGCCCTTCCCCAGAATCCTATCCACACACTTATTTTATCTGGGGCCCTCCAGATGTTGCTGGGCTACAGGTCCCATAATCCTTGGCTACTTGCCGTGCTGACTGAAGAGCCTCTGCCAATTGGTGTAGAGCTGCAGTGGTGAACCTGTAGCCCCTTGGCCTAATTTGGCCCAGAATGGTTTCTCCAAGCCACACATCAGGTATGCAGCAGATAAGAGACCTGAATCAGCTGGTGGTCTGTGTTGTGCGATGCCAAACCTCATAGGAGGCCCCATTCCCCACAGGGAGCTACATCAGAGTTCCCTGCGAAGAGAGATTGGTGGCTAAACTGATGTTGCTGTGGCCTGAGTCAGAACTAGGAGGTTTCCTTATGCTTTCTCATAAGTGCAAGGGGAAAAGACCAATTAGCAAGTATTAGATCTGGTGTATGACGTGGGTGGCACTGTGAGTTAAACCACAGAGCCTAGGACTTGCCGATCAGAAGGTCGGCGGTTCAAATCCCCGCGACGGGGTGAGCTCCCGTTGCTCGGTCCCTGCTCCTGCCAACCTAGCAGTTCGAAAGCACGTCAAAGCGCAAGTAGATAAATGGGTACCGCTCCGGCGGGAAGGGAAACGGTGTTTCCATGAGCTGCTCTGGTTCGCCAGAAGCAGCTTGGTCATGCTGGCCACATGACCTGTAAGTTGCTTGCGGACAAACACCGGCTCCCTCGGCCAATAAAGCGAGATGAGCGCCGCAACCCCAGAGTCGGTCACAACTGGACCTAATGGTCAGGGGTCCCTTTACCTTTTTATGAAGCCCTAAACAGCTTGGAATCAGGATACCTGATTCCAAACAAGCGAGTGTCTCTTCCCTTATATACTCAGATGCCATCTTATCAGGAGGCCCCCACCTTTGGATTTCTCTCCCATTAAATAATTATCAGGCACAATTTCAGTTGTCTTTTCCAGAAATGCTGAGACCTTCCTCTTCCAACAGTCTTTTAAAGTTGAGATATTTCCCAGGCTGCATCTTTACTAGAAATGTTTTGAGTATGTATTTTTTCCAAATCATTTTTATGTTGCCTTGGGATCCATTGGGAAGAAGGGTGTGATATAAACTTAATGTGTGTTGGCATCCGTCTGTCTCAGGAAGGACATGTTTTGTCGCAGCTGGGGCCGATGAAGGCATCCAGTTGTGCTGCTGCAGATAGACCATGGCGTTTCTTCTCCCTGAGCTCCTCCCAGAAGTCATTCCTCCTCTGGCCATTGCTGTGGATACATGACCTGACTGATTGTCTCCTGGTACTGTGATAAATTTAATAAATGAATTAAATTCAATAAATGAATAGTAAATTAATGACAAAGTCCAACTAAAATTTTTCTTTTCTGCCAATCTCCTACCACAAATTGCTTCATCCAAGCTTCACTGGGTCTCATGCAGGAGAACAGAAATGTACCCATGTATCCTTTTCTCCTATCTAGAGGGAGGATGATTTTGCAGGTGGGAATTTGACCTGGAATAAAAGATGCATCTTCCTGTGTTGATCCAATCTCCTTTTGGAGTTTGCAGGGTTGCCAGGGAAAAAAGAGCAGAAGAGCCCTGCTAGATCAGGCCAGAGGCCCATTTCCTGTGTACCATCCTGTTTTCACTGAGGCTACCAGAACCTGGGTGCAAGAGCACCCTCCCCACTAGCAATTCTCGGCAGCTGATATTCAAAGGTATGTTGCTTTCTGACAGCAGAGTTTCTGACACAGCCATTGCGGCAACAGCCACGGAGAGCCTCATTCTGCAGGAATCTGTGTGCTCCTCTTTTGAAGCCACCAAAGTTGATGACCAGCATGGCATCTTCTGGGAGTAAACCCCACAGTATAACCAGGCACTGCCTGAAGAAGTCCTTCCTTTGTCTCTCGTGAATCTTCCAGCATTTGGCATCATTGGAGGTCCCTTGAGATCTAGTATTATGTGAGAGGGAGAGAGAAAAAGTCTTCCAATCCATTTCCTCCACACTGATTGTAAAACTACATATGATTAACACAATGTGTTGCTTGAGTTGTGCTGCTATCATGACTTTTTGCTGACCCTGTCCTAAATCTCATCCCACCTCAATTGCTTTTGTGTTGCTCTCTAGGATTGTTCATTGCACCTGTTCTGCTGTAAGAGATAACATTGATTGCTGCTGGCTTTGTTTTTAATTATTCACTTTCTTTCTTTCCTTCTTTTTTTTATCCCTCTCTCCTGTCAGCTGTTTGGCTTGGGATCATTCTGCTACTGTTGCAGTTACACCCAAATGTTCAGGGAATCCTAGAGCTGCAGAGTTGGAAGGGACCCCCAAGGTTCATCTACTCCAACTCCACAATGCAGGAATCACAGCTAAGAATTCTCGTCAGATGGCCATCCATCTATTTTTAGTTTTTGTTGTATGCATGTAAATAACTTTGAGACTTATGTAAGAAATGACCCATGGATCCATGAAATGGAGATAATACTAGGCAAGCAAAGTAGTCAAATCGATGAAAGATACACTTGCTGACAGCTCTTAACTCTTTTGGCTATGGAGGGAACCTCCAGGTTTGGTGTCAGGATGCCTCTGAATGCCAGCTGCCAGGTGGTCAACAGCAGTGGAAGGCTGTGACCATGTGCTTTGCCTGTGGATGCTCCAGAAGCATCAGGTTGGTGACCCTGATTCATGACATTCTGGCAGAGCAGGATTACTCCCACATGCAGAATCACAGAATTGCACAGTTGGAAGGGTGCACATCTAGTCCAACCCCCTGTAATGCAGGAATCTCAGTTGAAGAATGTCCAGCAGATGGTCATACAACCTCTGCTTATAAACCTCCAAGGAAGGAGAGTCTACAACCTTCCAAGGGAGACTGTTCCCCTGCTGAACAGCTCTTACTGTCTAAAGTTCTTCCTAAGGTATAGTCAGAACTTCCTTTTTTGTCATTTGAATTCATTGGTTTGGATCCTGCCCTCCAGAGCAGGAGAAAACAAGCTTGCTCCATCTTCCACATGGCAGCCCTTCAGGCATTTGAAGGTGGCTATCCTGTCACCTCTCAGTCTTCTCTTCTCCAGGCTAAATATGCCCAACACCCTCAACTGTTCAAATGTTGCATTAGCTTGGACAGTATTGATGAGTTTTTCACTCACCACTTTAATTTACTGATTTGCTTAAAGACTCTTGTATATCATTTAATTGCAGAATCCTCTAAGCAGTTTACACACACACAGTTATTGATAAAATAGTAAAAAACAAATTAACCAAAAATAATCAATACATGAATAAAAATAGCTGTTTTAAAATATTCATTATAAAATAAAATTACATATTAAAATGTATTGCAACTTTACATATTTGTAGGTAGGCTTGCTTAAACAAAAAATTAGTTTTTTAATAGCAGCACTGTGAAGGCCTCTTTCTAACATCAATGAGCAGGGAGTTCCAGAGTGAGGGTGCCATGGAAGCTGTACACTGGCTCCCTCGGCCAATAAAGCGAGATGAGCGCCGCAACCCCAGAGTCGGCCACGACTGGACCTAATGGTCAGGGGTCCCTTTACCTTTACCTTTATATAGCTGAGTCCCAAGAGTCTGTTCAGCAACCTCATCTTTTGTAGCTGGAGTCAGTCCAGGCCGTGCCCTCCTAGGCCAGGTGGAGAAGACCTGCAAGGCAGAAGCAGCTCTTCCAGGACTCACAGCCAAGGCAGGCATCCCTTCCATCTTGCTGTGACTGTGGAGACCAGAGTTCTAGGTCAAAGGGATGGACTTCAAGGCAAGTCTGGACTTCTCTCCTAAGAAAGCGAGCCATGCTGCATGTCACTAGGGATGGAGGAGAAATTTGGTTCACATTTGATAGAGAACTGATCTTATTGGCCAGGCTCAGACTTCAAGACAGCAAAAATCCATAGGGGAAAGATGCACTGAAAGGTATGCAAAGAGGCATATTTGAAGACAATAACTCTTCCAAACATGTACTTTAGGGGAAAGCACGTACAATCTAAATGTGAAAATCCCATGCATTTTTAACACAAACACACACATCTCCTGCCAAAATGGGGCAGAACATACCTATAAGAATGAGAGCCTGTCATGGAACAGAAATCTTCTGATCCTGCCATCCCTAACTGCCATATTTGTGTCATGCAGCCAGGAACCTACAAGTAGCTGGTCTATTGGGACAACCGAACAGCATAGCCCTAAATAGCTTCCTATCGTTCAAAGGGTGCCTGGATTTGATTTTCAGCATTTGAGTGGTGACAATTCAAATTAAGTGCAATTTCCAAGAATGGCAGAGAGACGGAGCGATGCTCAGCATCTCATTGAAGCACAGAGTGGAATGCTTGGCTCCCTGAAGGAAAGAGGCTTTGAAAACAAATTAATCCTCAAAGAGAGTGGATTTCTCTCTCTCTGTGGGTGTGGGTCTCAGCGCCTTTGTTAGCTGCCACCCCCACCCTGCAGGCAGTGATGCTTCATTTTATCTCAGGTACTGTCCTGGTTTGCATCTCCATTCAATGCTGGAGGCGGCCGGGTGTGGGGGTGGGGGGGGGGTTGGGTTAAAAATAAGAGATCAGCTCTACTGAAAATGAGCAGCGGAGCAATTTAAGGTATTCCTTTACACAGAAAAGGATCTGCCACACTAACAGTGACAGGAAAGCCTTATAAAAAAAGTCACTTGAATGACCTCTGCTGCTTTGAAATGGTCAATAATCACAAAGATGAAGGGTGATCCAGGCTTGTGTGACCCATGTGCTCCTAGAGGCCACGTGAGAACGGTTAACTGGCGTGGACAAAAGTGGGATCACATTTGACGGTGAGAGTTATGAATGTGCCACCCAGGAGGTGTGTGAAAAATCCGCAGGGGGGATTCCATCTTGCAGTCCTCTCTCTCTCTCTCTCTCTCTCCCTCTCTCTCTCTCTCTCTCTGACCATGCATGGTGCATTTCAAAAATCTGCACTGCCCGCCTCTTTCTTTTATATTAACTGTTCAACAACGGTTTAGAACGCCTAGCTATTTTCATCCCTAGGCTATATGTAGGGACAGACAGATCTGTCATGTATGGTTCACCCCATTTTTCATTTTTGCAGTCTTAAATCCAGTTCTCCCCATTTCTGCAGCAATTTGCATTTAAAAAACCCTCCAAAACCCTCAGGAAGATTCATCAGTTTGTAATGCAAAGTTATCTTGCATAACCACATTTTTCTATGCAGTTTTGCACATTTGTGCAAGAGATTTTCCCCAACACAATCCATTTCTCTCTCTCTCCCCCGCCCTCCCTCCCTCCCTCTCTCTCTCTCTCTCACACACACAGACACACACACTCTGTATGCACAATTTTCCCATATATATATGCATTTTTTTTGGTAAACACTGGTGTTTCTGTTCTCATGCTGATTCAGGAAGTAAGAATTAGGTTTGTTATTAAACTACATAATTACCGTACACTACAGCTGACAAAGAAATGAGTCACGTTGTTTTTGGCGGAAGACAAACAGCAGCAGAAGAGAAGTGGTGCTGCATGTGATGGATACAGGGAGGAATGGGGAAAAAAGCTTTCTCACACCCCTAGTCTCCAGGAATGTTAGATAGCTTTAAATTACAGACTCTGCTAACCCAGAAATAGTACATCGGGTTAAGAACTTTGCTTCAGGGTGAGAACAGAAATTGTGCAGCAGCGGCGCGGCAGCAGCAGGAAGCCCCATTAGCTAAAGTGGTGCTTCAGGTTAAGAGTAGTTTCAGGTTAAGAACAGACCTCCGGAACGAATTAAGTACTTGACCCAAGGTACCGCTGTATTAGGCAAAGTCATGGAGGCCTAAACAGAGGCTCCATCTTTAGAAGCAGTGTAATATTGAATGCCAACTGCTGGGTACAATATTGTGAGAGTGACATTGCCCAGTGCTCTGAAGGCACAGAAGCAGGATGCCAGATGGGATCCTTTGGCCTGATCCAGCAACGCTCTGGTTTGACACAATTGAGACTAGATGGTTTGTCTGTCTGCATTAAAGCACAGCAAGGATTTTGATGGTTTTGCAAAAAAGGTGAAAGGGAGTAGATACCTTTGGTGCTAAAAAGTTGAAACAGTGCTGACAAGACACAGGTGTACTGAGAATACACCAAAGTGCTTCGAAATCAGAGCTGATTCTGAGATGTTGTGTCATGTTATGATTTATTCATATACCGCTTTTTGGCCAAAGGCTCCCAAAGCAGGGAATAACTATTAATCCCAAACAAAGATGCAATAACAGCACAATGAATCAATCAAAACAATATAAAATAGCACAATCACCAAATAACCCCCCCCCCAACTGCTCCAATCTCTCTTTTGGGAGCAAGCCTATCCACAGCCAATCACTTGTGACAATGACATCACACCTTCCCTTTGGGACTCACGGTAGTGACCTGCTGCTGATGACAGCCTGCAAATAAATACCCCCCACCAGCAGCCAAACTGGAGTCAAATTGTTACCACCAGAATTGTTGCTGGGGTTTTTTTTTTTGTAGTAGTTGTTGTTGTTTAAAGTGCAGGCTTTGGAATTGCAACACTCAGTCCCAAACTGGGTTGCTTTTGGCAGCACATCAGTCATCAACAGCATCCATGACCCAGATACGGGTGTGGAAATGGGAAGACGCTTCCTCTGGTCCTTCAAAGGCTTCTCACAGAGATTAGGAGGTGCATTTGCATGCCCAGCTCTCTCTCTCTCTCTCTCTCTCTCTCTCTCTCTCCCTAGAAACACAAACGCTCAAGAATATAAATATTATTTACATTCCTGGGCCAAGCTGCCAAACTGTTTTTTTTAAAAAATGTGCTAACGGGGCCTCTTCTCTTTTCTCCCTGCTTACTGATAAAGGGCCATAAACAAGCCTGACACATTTATAATAACCTTTTCATCCTCTCGCTCTCTTTCTCTGTCTCTCTTCCCCCTCCCTCTAAATTCCTCTGGCTTCTATTTATTTCTTTTCTCTTTCTCTCCAATTCTCAACATACATTAACTCTGGGTGATGATGGTGACGATGATGATGATGATTGAATATAATATTTTATTGGGAGAAATGAAATGTCGAATGTCTTTTCCTTTTGTATTTTTCTACCCCAATGGCAGCTGCCACTGCTGCTGCAAATGCCACTAAGTGAATGTTAGGTTTTGAAACTTTTCCTCCTCTGCCTTCTCCGTTGAAGACCTCTGAAAGGTCATCTGGAATGATGTAAGGATAATATCTGTTGTTTGAGCTCTCCCTCCCTCTCCCACTTTCACTTAAGGAATCCAGACAGTCAGGCAGACAGCTTGACAAAAGTTTGTGGAGGATATAGTATTATTATTATTATTATTATTATTAATAATTATTATTATTATTATTATTATTATTATTTTAACAATAAGATTTGCAAATACAACAAACAAGTTATCCAACCTAAAATGTATCATAAAAACAATCACAAAGGCAAGAGGAGCAAAAATACAAGATAATAAAGAAGCTTTAAAAAGAATGAATTGTGTAAAATATATTCCATGCTGGGATGCAAAACATATCAAGTATTCATAAATGTTGCCAAATACAATCATATTTAGTAGAAGTGTTGCCCCATGAGATTGTTTGGTCATCTAAATCACAAACAATCCCCAGACAAATGCAAAGTGGTGTCACCATCGCCCCTTGTGGAGAACACAGACCAAGGGCAGATGCATCGCAGGGAGTTGGGTGAGACGAGCCTCAGGGTCCCTCCCAGCTCCACAACTGGATGATTCTGTCACCTGTGCGGTCTAGGACGGATGGGAGCTGCAGTTCCACAACATCTGGCTTTCCAGGGCAGCATACCTAAGAGGGGATTTGGAGGACCCCCCCCCCCCCAATGTAGAAAGAAGACGTGAGGGGTCCTGAGGCCACCTTTTCCCAGAGGCAGATGGCATCATCCCACTTCAACCACCTGCACACTGAGTTCTCCACGCAAGAGAGAATCCTGGCCTAGTTAGGACCTTACACACTCATGCAGGAATTGACACACCCAATGTGTCAGTCAAACGTGAGGCTGTCAGAAGCGGGTGGCTCCTGCATGCCTTCCTGGAGGAAAAGTGGGATTGCAATGAATTCTTTTTTAAAAAACAACAGCAATAACTGAGACTTCAGCCTAAGTCTGAGTGCTCAGCCACCTGGCAGACAAACCTGGCACAAAGCACCTTCTGAAACACGCCAGTGAAACCTCATCGCATGAGTCTTTTCCCATGACATTAATATTCATTTTACACTAATGTGGGATGAATACATTTAAATTTTTGGCCAGGGCCCATAAGTCATTTTAATGACATACACACAGAGACTGCATCAGGGTGATCTATGGTGCATTTTAACATATTATTAGAAAATACTGTCCCGTATTTCACTTGGACATGCAACGAGCAGCAAGACAAGGTGGCTGTTGCTGCTGGACAAAAGAGCGCACTCGGAGGAAGGCAGAAATAAATTAAAATGTATTAATCAGGAGTGAATGGCATTCTGCTAATAAATTGCCAGGTGTCATGTGGTGGCTCACAGTTTGCTATTTGTTTCTCTTTCTCAGTGTCCAACATCTGCCAGCCTGAACTGGAGCTTCGCTCGTTTGGGGTTAGCAACATAGAAAGCTGCCATCTAGCTCAACCCTGTCTGCACTGACTGGCAGCAGCTCTCCAGGGTTTCAAGTGAGAGACATTCCCAGCCCCACCTGGAGATGCTATAGGGGGCGGAACCTGGGACCTTCTGCCTGCAACCTTCTAGGGAAAAGAGCAGAGCAGGACATCCAAGTCTTATTTACTGACCAGCAGAAGTCACCCTCATTACATACAGTCACAAACAGGCAGTGGCCAACTACTGAGACCTCATCAGATGCAGGTTCAGGAGAGTTCACAGAGACTAGAAAATTGGTGTTTTTAAAGAAAAGAAATGGAAGCCCAGATACTTTAGATACTGTGCCCAGTACCCACTTCTGCACGATAATAAAATACAGCACTGGCTGTAACCAAATTAACCTTCTGTTACTCCTGACTCCTTCTATCTCGAAGAACTGGAACTGCAAGATAAAGTGAACCATTCAGCTTAGCAATGTTTTCTTCTCTCTCAACCCCCTCAACCCCACCGATCTCTTAAGTGCCTGCCTGGAGAAGAGTCCGGTGAGACCGTCAACCTTACATCCTGCCTTTTAAACACCGGTTTGCTCTGTTAAACGGCACCGTTGCTCCTTCCCTCCCTCTTCTGCTCCACATCCTCTGCTACTTAAGGGCAATTTTCACTCAGCTTTATCTGCCCCTGTGCTGTGCTTGGAGTGCTGAAGTCTCTGTGGTTTTAGGCCAAACGGGCCTGGTGCATCTTTGTAAAAGGGTTTTCAGAGGCAGGTGGGGGATGGGCTGGGGTGGAGAAAAAGAAACCAATGGGTGTGTGAAAGGGCCAAACCATGTCTGAAAGAGACCAGCAGTGGCAAGGACAGACAGCATCCCTGTGACAGCAGAGGGGCCCTTGCAGGCGTCAGGACAACAAGGGAAGACGCAGAGCAGCACTCTCTCGGCAATGCACCCACCGTCACTCATTATCCCCTGTAAAGATCCTGTTCCTGGGGAGCTGGGAGAACAGCAGGGACATGCAGGGACTGGTAAGAAATGGTGTGAGGAAAACACTTACAGCAGGAGCATTTTCATTCCTGCCCAGGCTGCATCTCTGCAGCACGTGCTAAATCACTGGGGGTGAAATGACGGCCTTAACAGCCGCACCTGCACAGTGCAGCTCAAAGGTCAGAATTTACGAGGGGCTCCAGCCTGTCGCTCCCTGCAGAGTGGCCCATCTGCTCTCTGTGGGGGGTAAAGCAACACTCTCTGGGCTGGTTTAATAGTAATAATAATAATAATAATCATATATTTATTATTTATATCCCACCCATCTGGCTGGGTTTTCCCATCCACTCTGGGTGGCTCCCAATCAAATATTAAAAACACAATACAGCATTAAACAATACAGCATGGCCGCCTATTCTCCTTTGGAAAACCACCTCCTTGAGCCTGGATTTTGCACCTTTGGTGGACGTGCCCAAGGATTAAGGCTTTCTGGGAGATGATTTATAATGAACTAAAAAAGGTATTTAAATATACCTTCTTGAAGAAACCAGAGGCCTTTCTCCTGGGCATAGTCGGCCAATCGGTGTTAAAGAAGGACAGAACTTTCTTTATGTATGCTACAACAGCAGCAAGAATACTTATTGCAAAGCATTGGAAGACACAAGACTTACCCACACTGGAGGAATGGCAGATGAAATTGATGGACTATATGGAATTGGCAGAAATGACTGGCAGAATCCGAGACCAGGGAGAAGAGTCGGTGGAAGAAGATTGGAAGAAATTTAAAGACTATTTACAGAAATATTGTAAAATTAATGAATGTTAGAATGATGTTGGATTGAAGTTAAGTGGTTTCTAGCTGTATAGGTACAAAAGAATATGGAAAAATTGGTTTTTAATATGTAAAAATTTAATGTTATAATATATCAAGATTAAAGATTAGGATTAAAAGGGAGGGAAAGGAATTGTTGGATTAACAAATTGAATTGGAATACAAAAGAGGGAGGTATGAGGAGGTCAGGGAAACAAGTAAACGTAAAAGAAGTGATGGAAAGATGGAATTGTTTTTAACTGTTTTTTCTTTTTTCTACTTTGTATTTTTCCTTTTTATTGTTAATTTTTTTTATTAATGTGATTTTTCTTCTTTTGAAACTTTAATAAATATTATTAAAAAAAAAAAAAGAGCCTGGATTTTGTTTCTGCTCCATTCTTTTTCAAAGGGTATCAATATTCTCCTACTGCTCTGCTTTATCCTACTTTCTAGATCTTGGACTCAGTGTGGCTTAGAATAGGAACAGCTAAAACATCAGGGGCTGGGGGGAGGACCATCAAAACAATGTTAATATTAATAGAATTTAAACTATATATAAATATACAATTTATTAAATGCATACAGATAATTACAATAAAAACAGCAGGGCACCACCCCCTTCATTATAAGCAGTCAGTTCTCCAAAGCTGGTTTGAAGAATCATAGAATCATAGAATCATAGAGTTGGAAGAGACCACAAGGGCCATCGAGTCCAACCCCCTGCCAAGCAGGAAACACCATCAGAGCACTCCTGACGTATGGTTGTCAAGCCTCTGCTTAAAGACCTCCAAAGAAGGAGACTCCACCACACTCCTTGGCAGCAAATTCCACTGTCGAACAGCTCTTACTGTCAGGAAGTTCTTCCTAATGTTTAGGTGGAATCTTCTTTCTTGTAGTTTGGATCCATTGCTCCGTGTCCGCTTCTCTGGAGCAGCAGAAAACAACCTTTCTCCCTCCTCTATGTGACATCCTTTTATATATTTGAACATGGCTATCATATCACCCCTTAACCTCCTCTTCTCCAGGCTAAACATGCCCAGCTCCCTTAGCCGTTCCTCATAAGGCATCGTTTCCAGGCCTTTGACCATTTTGGTTGCCCTCCTCTGGACACCTTCCAGTTTGTCAGTGTCCTTCTTGAACTGTGGTGCCCAGAACTGGACACAGTACTCCAGGTGAGGTCTGACCAGAGCAGAATACAGTGGCACTATTACTTCCCTTGATCTAGATGCTATACTCCTATTGATGCAGCCCAGAATTGCATTGGCTTTTTTAGCTGCTGCGTCACACTGTTGGCTCATGTCAAGTTTGTGGTCAACCAAGACTCCTAGATCCTTTTCCCATGTACTGCTCTCAAGCCAGGTGTCACCCATCTTGTATTTGTGCCTCTCATTTTTTTTGCCCAAGTGCAATACTTTACATTTCTCCCTGTTAAAATTCATCTTGTTTGTTTTGGCCCAGTTCTCTAATCTGTCAAGGTCGTTTTGAAGTGTGATCCTGTCCTCTGGGGTGTTAGCCACCCCTCCCAGTTTGGTGTCATCTGCAAATTTGATCAGGATGCCCTTGAGTCCATCATCCAAGTTGTTGATAAAGATGTTGAATAAGACCGGGCCCAAGACAGAACCCTGTGGCACCCCACTAGTCACAAGATCTTCGCCTGCTGACAGAAGAACAGCAAGGAGGGAGCCAGTCTAATTTCCCATGGGAGGGAGCTCCAAAGCTGTCTGGGAGGGAGCAGTCACCAAAAAGGCCTAAACCAGGGTCCCCAATTTGGGACCTGCTTTAATTTGTGTGCGTGCATGCGTTAATGTGCGTTGCTGAAGCCAGACCAGGATGTTTTGTGTTATGTACTGAAGTTCTCACCCTGGGCCAGCAGGGGGATACTGTAGATAGTTATGCAAATGAAGGATCGAAAAGTGACGTTCAGTGATTGGATAGTTTGTATGCAAATGAAGGATTGAAAAGTGACGTTCAGTGATTCGATAGTTTTAGAAAATGGCAACAGTTACATTGTTCTGGAGCTCTATATAAGCAGGCTGACTGAGCCCTTCAGTTTAGTTCTGTTCTGACATCTGAATAAAGAAGAGCTGTTTGAAGAATCGCTGTGTCGTATGCTGTGTTCGCCCACAACTTAACAGGGAGTGTGGCTGCTCAGGATACCAGTTTCATATCAATCAGTGGTACAGGACAGTGAAGGCGAATCTATTTCAGCTGAAGGGCTGCCTTCCCCTCTCGGCCAGTGAGGGGCAGGGCCAGAGGCAGAAGTGGGTGCCACAATATATACAAATTTTATCTTTACAGTACAGGCTAGTTTCTGTGCTCACCTCTCTCCATCCTGGCAGGTAAGGGGCATTATCAGATGTCAGGGACACATGCCTGACAGACTCAAGGAGGTGCCAAGCTGAGCCATTGAGGGCTATGGCTCTGTCTCAAGGGCCAGACAGAGAGGCCTGGAGGTCCGCATTTGTCCCCTGGGCCTGAGGTTCTATATTCCTTTTTTTTTTTTAATGATATTTATTAAAATTTCAAAAAAAGAGAAAGAGATTGCATTAATAAGAAAATTAACAGTAAAAAGTAAAAATTAACAATAAACAGGAAAAATACAAAATACAAAATACAAAAAAAGAAAAAATAACAGTTAAAAACAATTCCATCTTTTCATCACTTCTCTTACATTTACTTATTTCCCGGACCTCCTCATACCACCTTCTTTTGTATTCCAATTCAGTTTGTTAGTCCAGCAATTCCTTAACATTAAATTTTTACATATTAAAAACCAATTTTTCCATATTCTTTTATACCATTACAGCTAGAAACCACTTAACTTCAATCCGACATCATTCTAACATTCATTAATTTTACAATATTTCTGTAAGTAGTCTTTAAATTTCTTCCAATCTTCTTCCACCGACTCTTCTCCCTGGTCACAGATTCTGCCAGTCATTTCCACCAATTCCATGTAGTCCATCATTTTCATCTGCCATTCCTCCAGTGTGGGTAGATCTTGTGTCTTCCAATGCTTTGCAATAAGTATTCTTGCTGCTGTTGTAGCATACATAAAGAAAGTTCTGTCCTTCTTTAACACCGATTGGCCGACTATGCCCAGGAGGAAGGCCTCTGGTTTCTTCAAGAAGGTATATTTAAATACCTTTTTTAATTCATTGTAAATCATCTCCCAGAAAACCTTAATCCTTGGGCATGTCCACCAAAGGTGAAAGAATGTACCTTCAGTTTCTTTACATTTCCAACATTTGTTATCGGGCAAATGGTAGATTTTTGCAAGCTTGACTGGGGTTATGTACCACCTGTATATCATTTTCATAATATTCTCTCTTAAGGCATTACATGCCGTGAATTTCATACCTGTGGTCCACAACTGTTCCCAGTCAGCAAACATTATGTCATGTCCAACATCTTGTGCCCATTTAATCATAGCAGATTTCACTGTTTCATCCTGAGTATTCCATTTCAACAGCAAGTTATACATCTTTGACAAAATCTTAGTTTTGGGTTCTAACAATTCTGTTTCTAATTTTGATTTTTCCACCTGGAAGCCGATTTTCTTGTCCAAATTGTATGCCTCCATTATCTGATAATAATGAAGCCAGTCTCGCACTTTGTTTTTTAGTTTTTCAAAACTCTGTAGTTTCAATCTATCTCCATCTTGTTCCAAAATTTCCCAATATTTCGGCCATTTGACCTCCATATTGAGCTTTTTCAGAGCTTTCGCTTCCATCGGTGACAGCCACCTTGGTGTTTTATTTTCCAATAAATCCTTATATCTTATCCAGACATTAAACAATGCTTTCCTGACAATATGGTTTTTAAATGCTTTATGTGCTTTGACCTTATCATACCACAGATATGCATGCCATCCAAATACATTGTTAAAACCTTCTAGATCCAAAATGTCAGTGTTTTCAAGAAGCAGCCATTCTTTCAACCAGCAAAAAGCTGCTGATTCATAATAAAGTTTAAGGTCTGGCAGGGCAAATCCACCTCTTTCCTTTGCATCTGTTAATATTTTAAATTTTATTCTGGGCTTCTTGCCCTGCCAGACAAATCTAGAAATATCTCTCTGCCACTGAAACAGTCCATTTTGTCCACAATTTGCAATGTTTGAAACAAAAACAACATTCTAGGCAATACATTCATTTTAACCGCAGCAATATGGCCCAGCAGTGAAAGCTTCAAATTTGACCAAATTTCTAAATCTTTTTTCACTTCAGCCCAACATTTTTCATAGCTTTCTTTAAATAAATTCCCATTTTTTGCTGTCATGTTAATCCCCAGGTATTTAACTTTCTTAACCACTGTTAAGCCTGTCTCATTCTGAAACCTCTCTCTCTCCATTAGTGTTAAATTTTTCTCTAAAACCTTAGTTTTTAACTTATTCAATTTAAACCCTGCAACTTGACCAAATTCTTGAATCAGTTCTAAAAGCCTTTTGGTACTAGATTCTGGCTCCTGTAACGTCAGTACTAAGTCATCTGCAAATGCTCTCAATTTGTACTGTTTGGCTCCGACCTGTATACCTTTAACCAACTGGTCCCTTCTAATCATGTTCAACAGAACCTCCAGGACCGATATAAAAAGCAGTGGGGAAATTGGGCAACCTTGTCGTGTCCCTTTTTCTATCTTAAATTCTTCCGTCACCACATTATTTACAATTAGTTTAGCCTTTTGTTCTGAATAAATTGCACTTATACCGTTTTCAAAGCCTTGGCCTACCCCCATACCCTGTAAGTTCTTCTTCATAAAACTCCAAGAAATGTTGTCAAAAGCTTTCTCCGCGTCCACAAATATCAAAACTGCTTTAGTATTTATGTTCACTTGTAATTTTTCCAAAATATCAATTATATTCCTCAAATTGTCAGACAAGTGTCTTCCCGGGAGAAAGCCCGCTTGGTCTTTATGAATCTCTTCCATCAACACTTTTTTCAATCTCTTAGCCAAAATGTCTGCAAAAATTTTGTAATCCACATTAAGTAATGATATGGGACGGTAGTTCTTAAGCTGCGTCTTTTCAGTCTCTGTTTTCGGTACAAGTGTAATATAAGCTTCTTTCCATGACTCTGGTGCCCTTTTCCCCTCCATTATTTCATTACAGACCTCTTTCAAAGGTTGTACTAACCATTCTTTTAAGGATCTGTAATATCTAGAAGTCAGTCCATCCGGTCCTGGAGATTTACCCAGTTGCATGTTTTGAATGGCACCTTCTATCTCCTGTTCAGTTATTTTGTAGTTCAACATTAGTTTATTTTCTTGGGAGATTTTTTGTAATCCATTTGTTTTCAAAAATCGATCTACATCAATTTCTTTCAATGGCCCTTGTGTATATAGTTGTTTAAAGTACCTCTGGAAACAATTTCTAATCTCAGCTGGGTTCTGTATATTCCTTCCTTCCACTTCTAAATTTGTAACTGTATTTAATTTTTGTCTTTTTTTATTTGCCAAGCCAACAATTTCCCACATTTATTAGCCGACTCGAATGTCTTTTGTCTCATTTGTTTAATTTTCCATTCTATCTCCTGATTCATCATTTTCATATATTGCACTTGATATAACTTTATTTCTCTCAAAATCTTTTGAGACTTTGGTTTTATTCTCAATCTTTTTTCACTTTCCTTTATTTTCTCCAATATTTTATCCTTCTTCTCATTTTGGATTCTCTTCTTTAATGCATTCTGTTGTATCAAGAACCCTCTCATAACCGCTATATTCCTGGTCAGGGGTGACAACTTGAATAAAATATTGGGGGGCCAGGTAAGCCCTGTCCTGCATAACTGATCACATGATGCAGCGCATGCACACCATTTGAATGGCAATGCCCATCAACTTTTTTTGGGGGGGGGGCTGGCCCACTCAAATATTTTATGGGGGGGACCAAAAACCCCTTGGCCCCTAGGAGTTGGTTCCTATGTCCCTGGTCTAGGGGTAAATTTTGAAGAGCAAGAGCTCATAATGACAGTTCCCATTACCATACGCCCAAGGAAGCGACAAAAATGCAGCATCTCTCCTGATCTATTATTGCAGCCCCATCAGCACCAGGACACAGCATAATATCCAATTCAACAGGATGAGACCAGTTGCAGTCCTATGCTGTGTTTCCTGGGAGTAAATTTTCCATAGTGGGCTCACTGATCAGCTTCTAAAACAAATCCAGCTTTACCAAAAGATTGTATGCTGCCTAAAATGAAACCTTTCATTTATAATCAGGTCCCAGGGAATGTCCATCTTCTTGCTGAAGCTAAGCAGACCTTGGTCTCCACAACAGAAGAAAGTGGAGGTATACATGTAATTAATAAAATTTGAAAAGAAATGAGAAAGAAAGGCAAAGCATCTTGCAAAGAGCTGTTTTATCACTGAAAGGCCCAGTGTGAAGTAGGAACCCTCTAAAAGAAAAGAAGTGTCTGGTTCTGGCCCAACCATTCGCCTCATTCTCTGACTTTATTTAAACATATGCATGCCATACAATGAATGGACACAGCTTTGGCACCGAAATGGCAATATAGAGGAACATTTCAACCATTCTGGACCAGACTTACCACCGCCCTCTAAGTGACCTTAGAGTGGCTGTTCTAGAGCAATAGAGATCCAGCAAGTTCCAAAGGGTAGGTGATGCCACATCAAAAGTTTGTGATTGAATCCCATCTGTAAATCATGATAGTTGGGAGATGCCCTTTGTCTCCTTGACATTGTCCTTTAAAAAACAAAACAAAAACACACCTCCCCACCCTCATGCCTTATGCCTTCTTTTGACTTGTTCTGCTGTCTGCAAAGCCAAGTCTCTCTCTCTCTCTCTGGTCCCCCTCTTCTTGCAGTATCAGTCTCTGCTTTCCCATGTGACCTGCCCCACTTTGCACTTCCTTACCCCACTGAGCCACCCGATGGCTTCAGATCTGAGACAACTGAGGAATCTCAATCCCTGAAAGATTCTTTCCCTTGCTTCCCTCCTGCAGACAACAGCAGATTTTTATCTCTGCAAACGACTGGAAGAAATAAAGTGATAAAAGGATTAAGGCCACTATTATTATTATTTTATTTATTCCGATCACAGCCTTCCTCCTTCCAGCTCTGAGATAGGTTGGAAGCGTATCGAGCTATAGCAGCTGCAACAGCCTTAATGGAATTGGAGATGCTGTGAGTGGGTTGTTGCCGTTTGGAAAGGCACAGTACCCTTAACCATGCAGGGATAAGAAGAGAACACTTGCTATTTATTGCATTTATACCTCACCTTTCCCCAAGGTGATCAAGGTGGTGTATGCAGCTCTCCTCTCCCCCAATTTATCCTCACAACAGCCCTGTGAGGTAGGATAGGCTGAGAGTGAGTGCCTGGCCCAAGGTCACCCATGGAAACCAAGCCTTATGAGGAACAGCTGAGGGATGTAGTAAGACTGTTTTTATCTGTAAGCCACCTTGAGTCCCTCTTAGCGGAAAAGGTAGAGGATAATAATAATAATAATAATAATAATAATAATAGCTATTTTTCCACAAAAAGAGGTGGTGGAACTCACCATGAGCACCTCCCTTGTTCTCTTAGAATGGCAATGGGACCCGCTTGAGAGGGGCCGGAACTGAGTTCTGGTGAGTTTCACCTGAAAAAAAGCCCTGATAATAATAGTCTGCAATCTGCTTGGGGCAAGGACCTTCCTTTTTAATTATGTGACTGTGTGGCATGCCACAGGCATGGTGTTGTAAAGTTCTGGGCACCACAATTTAAGTGTCGTTCTACCCGGACACTGAGGTCCAGCGCCAAGGGCCTTCTGGCGGTTCCCTCACTGCGAGAAGTGAGGTTACAGGGAACCAGGCAGAGGGCCTTCTCGGTAGCTGCACCCGCCCTGCGGAACGCCCTCCCACCAGATGTCAAAGAGAAGAGCAACTACCAGACTTTTAGAAGTCTCTGCTTAAAGGTAAAGGGACCCCTGACCATTAGGTCCAGTCGTGACCAACTCTGGGGTTGCGGTGACTTTTAGAAGACTCTGCTTAGGGAAACTTTTAATGTTGAATAGACTATTGTATTTTAATATTCTGATGGAAGCTGCCCAGAGTGGCTGGGGAAACCCAGCCAGATGGGCGGGGTATAAATAATAATAATAATAATAATAATAATAAAATGTTATAAAGATATAAACAAGCTGGAAGGTGTGGAGAGGAGGGCAACCAAAATGTTCAAGTGTCTGGAAACCAAGTCTGATGAGGAATGGTTGAAGGAGCTGGGTATGTTTATCCTGGAAAAGAGAAAACTGAGAGGTGATGTGATAGCCATCTTCAAATATCTTAAGGGCTGTCACATGGAAGATGGAGCAAGTTTGTTTTCTGCTGCTCTGGAGGACTCGAACCAATGGCTTCAAGTTACAAGAAAGAAGATTCCAACTCAGAAAGAACTTCTTGATGGTAAGAACTGTTTGACAGTGGAATGGACAACCTTGGAAGGCAGCAAACTCTCCTTCTTTGGAGGTTTTTAAGCAGAGGTTGGATGGCCATCTGTCAGGGATGCTTTAGCTATGAATCCTGCATTGCAGGGTTTGAGCTAGATGACCCCTGGGTTCCCTTCCAACGCCACAATTCTATGATTCTAGATATAAAACAATTTGTAAGGTGGTTAGAAACATGAATATTCTAAGATTAATCTCTCCCCAATGGCCTAGCATTTAACACCTCAAATTACTGTGGTTACATACAAATTACTATAATGGTCCCAGATTATTTGAGTGGAGGAGAGGAAGGAACACAACCCTTGACTTAATGTTGGGAACGCAGGAAGCCACCTAATACCAAGACAGAGCACAGGCCCTACCGCTGAGCTGCAGGAGCAGACGAACCTAGGAAGCTGCCTTATCCTCAGTCAGGCCCAGTGGTCCATCTGGCTCTGGACTGTCCACACTGACTGGCAGCAGTGGCTCGGCAGGGTTCCAGACAGGGCTGTCTCCCACTCTGAGCAGGAGATGCAGGGACTGAAGCCAGGATGTTCTGCCCGACAAGCAGAGGCTCGATGGTTGTGGAGTTGCTGTTGTCATTCATATTATTATTTTAAATGTTTGCATCACCTACACACACAAAAATGACTCTGGACTCAGTTTCCCCCCATGACACTAGGCATAGAATCACAGAATTGTAGCATTAGATGGGACCCCATCTAGTCCACCCCCTGCATGTGTAATATAAAGGACTGGTTCACATCCCCTCTATTGGAAATCCTGAGTTCCAGCTCACAGGTCTACAGTTCCCAAGATCCCCTGGGGTGAATAAATTCATGTTTAAACAGTTCAAGGTAGTGTTGACATGCCAGACATGGCAGCCCCTCTCCCCCTCCCTACGGGGTCATTCACCTTCTCCTCTATGATGCTCATAATTCCCCATCCCAGCAAACCAACCCATGCACCATGTTGCATTTCTATATTCTGCTGATTCTCTCCAATTGATATATGAAAGAGAACTTTGGCAGTGCGGAGGAGGGGGGGGGGAGAGCCAGGATTAAGAGGAAGGGTAGGGATATAAAAGCCTCCAGACCACTTTCAGAGTTGCAAAGATAACAATATGTGAGAAAAATAGGGTAACAAGTTGGAAATGTCACCCACGATCTGGTGCCATTAACACGACATGGAACTGAAATATCACATAATTAGTTTTTTCCTTGTTGTTCTGAATTGGGGAATGAGAGAGGGAGGGGGGAGGGAGAGAGAATGTATTAAAGAGAGAGAGAGAGAGAGGCAGGGAAGGAGGAAAGGTACACAGATGAAGCCGGATAGTAAGTCCTTTGGTTTCATACATTTTGGGTTTTCTTTTTCTCTCTTAATGTAATAAAATTCTATCTCCTTCTCCTTGCCCATGTCCGAGGCAGTGATTTTATCTGTGAACACAGGATAAAAGAAATGAGAACTTGAAAGGTCTTGATAAGAGAGCGGTTGATCTCTTTAGGACCTCTTGGCCTTCTATGCACACTTCTTGGGAGTCTGCTATTGCAATGTCCTTCCTAGGGGAGGGCCACAAACTCTTGAAGATGACTGAACTGCAGGGCAGAGTTCATCTGAAGGACCTTCTCTGGGGTGGTGATGGTGGCAAAGAACTCTCCCTGCTCCACCTTTTTTTCCAGAGCAGTTTGCTCCTGGGGAACATTCTGAAGATCGCAGGCCAGCAGTGGACAGGGCCAACCCAATAGTCATATCCCATTTGCACGCACACCACTACCCATCAATCAATGCCCCATTTGCACCCATCTGCTCATCCATCTTCTCATTCTTCCACCCATCCATTCCCTATGTCCACCATTCTGTTTTAACAGAGACAAGCTCCACTTGTCTCTGATTTGTTTTGTCAAAAGAAAAGGAGAAGAAATGGACAGCATGCTGAGAGAGAAAGAGAAAAAAAGCAGCAGCAGGTCTTGGTTGTTGGGAAAGGGGAGTTGTCCCAATGACCTGAATAGCAATCCATTTCTCCCTCTCAATGGAGGCCAAGCTGTCTTGCGTGTTCCATGGTGGGGACTCTCATTCCGTCCTTGGTCAGTTGGCTCGAAAGTGAAGAAGGTAGCCTGTGGTGTGTGGAGAGACCATCAACTGGGCGCCATGCTTTTGAAGTAATTACACAGAGAGGTTATGATCCCAGCTCATTAGCAGAGTCTATGGCTCTTCATCAGAAAAAGAAAGTGTCATTCTGCTGCTGTAGATCTTCAAGCTTCCTTCCAGGGGACTTCAGGCAGATAGTGTAAAGTTAGAAAATGGAGAAAGCCTTTGACCTTAGTTCTACTTGGTACCCCAAAACATCAAACCCAAGGTTTTGGGACTTTATTCCAGGAGAAATTACATTCCTCCCCTTCACTGTAGGCCTTCAGGTGGCAAGTGGAGACTAAGGATGGGTGGTGGAGAAATTGGGCTTCTTCACCCGTGAAAGTGAACATACCTTATTCACACTTCCTCAAATGATGTGCAAACTGGAGGGCAACTATCCTTCAAAATTTGTGTTCTTCCGAACTTAGTAATTCAGTTCTCCAACCCCAAAATACATACAAAAATACATATTTGGGGGAATTGCTTGCAAAAACATGTATTTTAGGAGAAAGGCGCCCTAAAATGTTCATCGGCTTTGGTGAGGACTTTAAAAAACAATAATCAGTAGTAGCAGTGGGTAATAATAATAATCCACACCGTGATCAACTCCCGCCCAGAAACCAATGTCCCCACTGTGGAAGGATGTGTGGATCCAGTATTGGCCTCCACAGTCACTTACGGACTCATTGTTAAAACCGTGTTTATGGAAGACAATCTTACTTGGCTACAAGTGATCGCCAAAGAGGGAAGAAGAAGAAGAAGAAGAATTATGCCCTGCCCATCTGGATGGGTTTTCCCAGTCACTCTGGGTGACTTACAACAAATAAAAAAAATTGTAAAACATTAGACATTAAACATTATCTATAAACATAAATCTATATGATATATAAAAAGAGTACTTCTGCCTAAATGCATCAGAATCATGAAATGCAAGCCCACACATAAATTAGGGGTCCTCCACACAGCATACAGTAGTTTTCTATTTAGGCCTCTGAATCTCCCTTACAGTTTACTGCAATTTTATCCAGATTATTCTTCCTGATCTTCCTTGCCGTCAGCGCAAAGAGGGTCATGTTACAGGTCACTGGGGCCTCGCATCCCTGAGCCGCCAGAGACCCCTCTCCGCCAGGGAGAGACAGCTTTCCTGGACGAACAAGGGATTAAGAAAGCGTCTCCTAGGTTCTGTGTATAGTGGGCACTGTTATAAATCATGCTGGATGTCCTTCACCTGCGGTTGCCCACAAATACAAAATATATCTGCATACGAAACCCTACTATAATGCCCGTCCAGAACAGCAGAGGGCATTGCTTGCAGACACGGCTCAGTAAAGGCAGATCTTAATGAAGCTGGCCAGAGTTTAGACAGGTAACTGGCTCTAAAATGCACCAACAATAGTTACAAAGCAGAAATTGTGAAGAACGGAACTTAAGATTCAGGAGAGACAGTGTGGTATAGTGGTTAAAGCATTTAGGCTCAGGACCTAGGAGACCAGGGTTCAAATTTCTGCTCAGCCACAAAGCTCTCTTGGGCCAGTTACTCCCTCTCAGCCTACCCTACCTCACAGGCTTGTTGTAGGCATGAAATGAGGAGTGGGATAACTATGTATGCCACCCTGAACTCCTGGAAGAATAAGGTGGAATAGAGATATAATAAATACCATATTTTTCACCCTATAGGACGCACTTTTTCCTCTCCAAAAATGAAGGGGAAATGTGTGTGCGTCCTATGGGGCGAATGCAGGCTTTCGCTGAAGCCTGGAGAGCGAGAGGGGTCAGTGCGCACCGACCCCTCTTGCTCTCCAGGCTTCAGGCAGCTCTGCGCAACCCTTGGGAGACTGGTGCGAAGTCGCGCCGGTCTCCCAAGGGTTGCGGAGAGCTGCCTGCATTCCGAAGCCTGGGGCGTGCTGAAGAGCACGCCTGGGCTTCGCGCAGCTCTCCGCAACCCTAGGGAGACCAGCGCGACTTCCCGCCGGGCTCCCTAGGCTTGCGGATAGCAGCCTGTTCTGGGGGCTGGGGTCGGGGGAAGCTCAGGCTTCCCCCACCCCAGCCCCGCACCTGGGGAGGGAAATAATTTTTTTCCTTTATTTCCCCCCCAAAAAAACTAGGTGCGCCCTATGGGGCGAAAAATACGGTAAATAAGCAATCGTTGGAGAAACTGAGAAACCAAAATCCAATTCTCCTGTACCTAGTAAAGACTGAGCTGCCTCAGAAGCTGTTGCCCCACCCCTGGCTGCTGCTTGCTGCCTGCCTGCTCTCCTGTTGTTTCGTAACCTCTTGACTGCTTCTTGCAGTCTTCTTCCAAAGAGTGGAGGCAAGGGGTGCCTAGCACCTTTCGTGAGGGTGTACACCCAGGGAATTATTGTTTTCAAGGTGAATGTTTATTGGATCCCTTCTCATACTCAGTCAGAAATCATATTCCTTTCATTCATCAAACAAACTAAAGAAACTAAAACTTAAGGGAACTTAATGTTTCAAATTAACAAATGAAGTTAATTTAAAAATACAAACGTGCTCCTCCTCCTCCTTGTTTGTGTGTCCCAAAAGCAGCCCTGCTTGCCTACAGATCTCTTGTCACAAAAGGCGGTGAGCAGAACAGGGACGAACACAGTGCCATGGCACAGAGACAGAGACAGGCAGAAGAAAAGGACTGGAACAGATCTGCAACTTCTGCCTAATCCATTCCAGCCTTTTCGTTCTGCCTGCATTTCTGTCTGTCTGCTTCCTCCCTCCTCTCTTGCACCTTTGTCTCTCCCCCAGCACCACAAAGGAAGTCAGGTTGCACTCTTTCCTTCTCACCACAACCTCCCCTTTTTTGAAAGGCACGTCCCCCTCACCTTTAGGCTCAGAACAGCTTGTTTAGTTCCCCCCTCTTTTATTTCAACAACATAAGATAGGTCAAGCTCAGAGACAATGACTATCCCAAGATTGCCCAGGAAACATCACAGCTAAGCTGGGATTTGAATCCTTCTCTCCAATTCAAGACTAGCCACACTACATCTCACTGCACCAAACAGGCTTTCCAACCTGCCTTTCTGCAACGTGGTCTAGTTTTCCTCTTGGAGCATTTCCCAGCCTTGCTTCTAGTGTGTGTGTGTTTGAGCGAGCACAACCAGTTGCCGTTATCATGCGCAACCCTTGGAAACCAAGTGAGGCTTTGGCAGGTCTGAAATTGCTACATAAATAAACCTTTGCTGGAGAAAGCAAATGCGTTTAGCAGGAAGCAGCTTCTAATCATTACCTTGCAGATTTCAATTTCGTCCCTGGATGCTTTGCAACTGGAGAAATCTCTCAAGAGCATTGTGGGGCAGCTCCCCCAGTGCCCTAGGGCCTAGGTGACCTCTGCGTAGTTTTGGTGCAAAAGCCAAACAGTTTTAGTTTGGCAAACCAACCTCCTCACACCTAGTTGGCAAACTGACTATCATTCCCTCTGTGGGTGCCATTATTCACCCAAATGCCTGTGCCTACACAGATGCAGAGAAGGACTTGAGCTCAGTGGCAGAGCCTCTGCTTTGCCTGCAAATTATCCCAGGTTCAGTCCCCAGCGTCTCCAAGTAGGCCTGGGAGAGACCCCTGTCTGAAACGCTGGAGAGCTACTGCCTGTCTGAGCCAGGCGGGCCAAGAATTGGCCTCGGTACAAGGCAACTTCCCATATTCTATGGAGGGAGGGATCAGCAGGCTTTGGGATTATTTAGGATTATTTATTTGTTTATTTATTTATTTATTTATTTATTTGAGGGGACTCGCCAGCAGCCCAGTGGGGGTTGTTTGTGCTCAGTGGGTGCAAAATGCTGGCCATCTCTTTGTGGGGAAGGGATCCAGAAAACCCATGGAGTGTGAGAAAGGGAATGGAACAAAGACCCTCCCAACATCCCTTTATACTGCACATTCATAATAACTTGTGCTCTTGATGGTATTGAGGCAGTTATGCGAGATCCTGCTTCCTATACCATGTGTGTCCGCAAACATTTTGGGGAGGACATACTCCTTTGTTGACAATCAGGGCATGTCCCATAACTTCTTGCTGGAATCCTGTAACTTTTCATGCCAGAAATGTTCTGGAGGTGGGAGTTCCACTTTTGTTCCACGATGGGGCAAGAGTTCTGCTCCAGCTGGTGAGCTTGCAGTAACACAGGGGAACTGTTATAAGAAAAAACTGCTCCTTTTTGTTGTCGAATGCTGCCACAGATCCACACCAGCCTAGGAGGCCTCATTGTGTATCACTGGTATCCTGAGCAGCCACACTCCCTGTTAAGTTGTGGGCGAACATATCAGACGACACAGCGATTCTTCAAACAGCTCTTGTTTATTCAAAGGCCAGAACAGAACTGAACTGAGGAGCTCAGTCAGCCTGCTTATATAGAGCTCCAGAACAACGTAACTGTTGCAACTTTCTAAAACTATCCAATCACTGAACGTCACTTTTGATCCTTCATTTGCATACAAACTATCCAATCACTGAACGTCACTTTCGATCCTTCATTTGCATACAAACTATCCAATCACTGAACGTCACTTTCGATCCTTCATTTGCATAACTATCTACAGTATCCCCCTGCTGGCCCAGGGTGAGAACTTCAGTACATAACACTCCCCACAGCAACGTTTCATTCCAGGTCTTGCGGATCGAGCCTTCCTCCTGATTCATTTGCACAGAGCTGTTTATTGAGCATTTATTTTGATTTGTTTGCATGGAACCAATGTTATCCCACACTTCCCAGTGCATTTTTTCCACTGGAAACATTTCCCCTTTTTATTTTCGAAACAGGGCTGTTGCTCAAGAGTGGCATCCAAAGCTAACCCTACTCCCAGTGAGACTGCATCAGGTTCATTAATTTCAGTGAATCTGCTAAATCCACCCTGAATTTGCTAGTATGTGGCTGAATTGCACCCGTTCAACGATGCCAGTATGGGAATCCCCCAACTGTCCTCTGCCCCTCTTTGCTGCCAGCCAATGTGGCACAGGACGGGGGTGGGGATCTGGCTCCATTCGGGTCTGCATGTTGGTCCAGGATGTGCAAGTTAGTTACATCTTCATTAAACCATAAACTAACAGAATTTCTCCCCACCCTGCCCTGCCCTTAACATGGGCTTGTGATCTGTGCCCCAGACATTGTCCTGTCCTGTTAGTTTTACATTCTGTGCTCCCCTCCGTCTCTCCCCCTTTCCAATCTTGCTGAGTTCAAGTTGCAGGAACATTACAAACAACCCTGTCTGAGTTAATTGACCAAGACAAATTTTGTTAAAAACCCTGACATTAATAATGTGAAATCAGTGCTGGGAGTTAAAAAGAGAGAGAAGAGACAGCATGTGTTTTGGATAAAGCATGACAGGGCAACCCCCCCCCAACTCCTCTCTAGGCAGTTTGAAACAGAGTGTTAAGGTCAATTAGTTTAAAATTAACTTCTGTCTCCACCTACAGAGCCTGTTGGCCTATCACTAGTTTATTTAGCATCTCTAAGTGCTCTGAGCTGAGGACATTTAGACTTGGCATTTGGTGATAGGGAATAAAGCAGCCAATCCATCATGGGTAGGTTTACAAATCCCCCCCTTCGCCCACCCCCTGTCCTCTGTTGGTCTCCTGTAAGGTAAATCAGACTAGGGTGGTCTTGCTTTGTGATACGTATGTTTCAATGCATAGAATCATAGAATTGTAGAGTTGGAAGGGACCCAGCCCAATCCTCTGCAATGCAGGAATCTGATCTCAAGCATCCATGGCCATCCAACCTCTGCTTAAAAACCTCCAAGGAAGGAGAGTCCACCACCTCCCGAGTGAGGGAGTCTCTTCTACTGCCAAACAGCTCTTATTGGCAGAAAGTTCTTCCTGATGCTTAGTCGAAATCTCCTGTCTTGTAATGTGATTCCATTGGTGCAGGTCCTAGCCTCTGGAGCCAGATAAAACAAGCTTGCTGTATTTTCCATATTCCAGTTGACATTTGTATTCCATCTTTCTGCAAAGGAACACAGCACAGCCATCCCATTCTGTCCACACAGCAACCTTGTGGGGTAGTTCAGGCTGAGGATGCCGGGAATTCTTGGCATCCTTAGTGAACCCCAGTTTCCTTGAAGCCATCCCAGCATGTTTGGTTCATGTGGTCCTCACAACCAAGCCGTCAGAGAGGTTCAGTGCCAGTGCCAGAGCCATACTTGTATCAATACTGATCCCAGACTTGACATGGAATCACTCACCCATAGTCAGCTCATTACTGCTGGCGAACTCTTTGCCCGCACCAACCTCAGATAATTTCTGTCCCTTGTTGCCGCAGAAATGCAATGAGATTCTTAAGCAATGTTATTTACATAGAGCTCCTTCATCCATCACTGCTTACTCACAGCTTTCTGTCTCTCTGACGTCTTCTTGCCCTTTAAAACTGTTTTGACTTGAGCCCAGGAAGCATTTTGCCACTCAAGGTCCCAATGAGCAGGTGAGATTTGGTGGGAGGGGCACAGCTCAGCAGGTAGAGCACATGCCTTGCATGCAGAAGCTGGTCCCAGGTTCAATCCATAATGGCATCCCCAGGCAGGGCTGCAGATGTCCTCTGCCTGGATCCCTGGAGAACTGACACCAGTCTGTGGAGCCAGTACTGAGCTAGATAGGCTTCGCATAAGCTAGGCCTGTCACACAGCTGGGATCTTTCAGACATATCTGGGATTCTTCCATCAGAAATAGCATCTGGGCGGATTTTCCCAAAATTGGTAAAAGGTGTCTGGGAAAACCCGGGTATACAGCAACCCATGTCAGAAGTGTTTATTTTTTGGCAAATTTCCTTAAAAATGGCTCAAAAACTTCTCTCTTATTTGGAGTTTTTATGAAAAAAAGGTTGCCATATTTCACTTTTTGAAATATGGCAACCCTGGTATGAGGCAGCTTCCTGTGTTCTTTTGTGTCCTAGGAGGTTGGTCTGATCCAGCAGACCAGCCTCATTGGACTCTTTTCTCCCATAGCTCAGTGGCAGAACATCTGCTTTGCATGCAGAATGTCCCAGGCTCCATTTCTGGAACCTCTCAGGGGGGCTGGGAATATCCTGCACCTGCAACCCTGAAGAGCCACTGGTAGGGAGCATAGACCTGGGGCAGGGAAGGGCTGGCTCCCAGGCTGGATGAGACCTGTGACAGCTTTGGATCCAGCCCACAGAACTTTCCTCCTTGATTCTGCCCCCTCCCCTTGATGTCAAGCAAGCTGACCAAAAGAAGAAAAATGCTCTTCCCAAGCCTTGTTGTGCCGCAGTTTGGCTTGGAGAGAGGGACTTTTAGGGGAGGCAGGTGGACAGAGAAGGGCTAACCCTCCCCGTGTTCTGACTGCAACCCCTCTCTCAAAAGGGGGGAGGTGTGAAAGAGGGTGTGTGTGTTTGAGAGAGGTGGGGAGGTGGGAGATGGAGAGAGAAGAATGAGAAAATTGAGAGAGAGATGAAGAGAGAGAAGAAGAGAGCTAAGGTTTGCTGGAATGGGACAGGGAGCCTATGGAATTGTGTCCAGGGCAGTGGAGAGGGGACCCTTTTCAGCCTGAGGGTGCGTTGCCTCATGGGCAGACTTTTGGGGTCAAGAAGGTCAGAGGCAGCAAGCGGGTGGAGCAACCAGCATGATTCTTAGAATCATAGAATCATAGAATCATAGAGTTGGAAGAGACCACAAGAGCCATCGAGTCCAACCCCCTGCCAAGCAGGAAACACCATCAGAGCACTTCTGACATATGGTTGTCAAGCCTCTGCTTAAAGACCTCCAAAGAAGGAGACTCCACCACACTCCTTGGCAGCAAATTCCACTGTCGAACAGCTCTTACTGTCAGGAAGTTCTTCCTAATGTTTAGGTGGGATCTTCTTTCTTGTAGTTTGGATTCATTGCTCCGTGTCCGCTTCTCTGGAGCAGCAGAAAACAACCTTTCTCCCTCCTCTATGTGACATCCTTTTATATATTTGAACATGGCTATCATATCACCCCTTAACCTCCTCTTCTCTAGCCTAAACATGCCCAGCTCCCTTAGCCGTTCCTCATAAGGCATCATTTCCAGGCCTTTGACCATTTTGGTTGCCCTCCTCTGGACACGTTCCAGTTTGTCAGTGTTCTTCTTGAACTGTGGTGCCCAGAACTGAACACAGTACTCCAGGTGAGGTCTGACCAGAGCAGACTACAGTGGCACTATTACTTGCCTTGATCTGACATTACTTATTTTTCAGAAATCCATACTGACTATTGGTGATCATAGCATTCCTTTCTAGATGCTCACAGACTGTTTGCTTAATGATCTGCTCCAGAATCTTCCCTGGTATTGATGTCAGACTGACTGGGCGGTAATTATTTGGGTCCTCTCTTTCCCCCTTTTTGAAAATAGGGACAACATTTGCCCTCCTCCAGTCTGCCGGGACTTCGCCTGTTCTCCAGGAATTCTCAAAGATGACTGCCAGTGGTTCTGAGATCACATCTGCCAGTTCTTTTAATACTCTTGGATGCAGTTCATCTGGCCCTGGAGACTTGAATACATCTAAACTAGCCAAGTATTCTTGTACTATCTCCTTAGTTATTCTGGGCTGTGTTTCCTCTGCTGAATCATTTGCTCCAAATTTTTCAGGTCGGGCATTGTTTTCTTTATCGGAGAAGACTGAGGCAAAGAAGGCATTGAGGAGTTCAGCCCTTTCTGTGTCCCCTGTTTGCATTTCACCATCTTCTCCTCTGAGTGACCCCACTGTTTCTTTGTTCTTCCTTTTGCTACGAACATACCCATAAAAGCCTTTTTTGTTGCTTTTAACCTCTCTAGCAAGCCTGAGTTCATTCTGTGCTTTAGCTTTTCAGACTTTGTGTCTACACGTGCTGGCTATTTGTTTGAATTCCTCTTTGGTGGTGGTTTTCCCCCTTTTCCATTTTTTGTACACATCCTTTTTTAATCTTAACTCAGTTAAAAATTCTTTAGATAGCCACCCTGGCTTCTTTAGGCACCTTCCATGCTTCCGTCTCATTGGTATTGCCTGAAGTTGTGCTTTTACTATCTCCCTCTTTAACAAACTCCCAGCCATCATGAACTCCCTTTCCTTTTAGTATTACTGTCCATGGGATCTCACCCAGCACTTCCCTAAGTTTTATGAAGTCGGCTTTCTTAAAGTCAAGAAATTGAGTCCTAGTATGCTTGGCTGCTCCTTTCCGCTGTATAGTAAACTTCAGAAGAGCATGATCACTCGCGCCTAATGATCCTTCCACTTCTATCCCACTAACCAGGTCATCAACATTGGTTAGGACCAGATCTAAAATGGCTGTTCCTCTTGTTGCTTCTCCCAATTTCTGGACAATGAAGAAAGGCCAGTGAGGAATTTGTTTGACCTTATGCTCTTGGCTGAGTTTGACATCCAACAAATATCCGGGTAATTGAAGTCCCCCATTACTACTATCTCCCTTCCTTTTGCATGCTTGGCCATCTGTTCCAGGAAGGCATCATCTATGTCCTCCGTTTGGCTTGAGGATCTATAGTAGACTCCCACAATGAGGTCACTGTTATTCTTCTCTCCCTTAATTTTGTACCCAAATGCTCTCACTTTGGCTTTGAGGTTCTAAATCTTGGATCTCTTCACAGGTATACACATCCCTGACATATAACGCCACTCCTCCTCCTTTCTTGTCTGGTCTGTTTCTCTGAAATAGATTGTATCCCTCCATTATTACATTCCAATCGTGGGACTTATCCCACCAGGTTTCAGTGATGCCTATTATGTCATATTTAGTTTGCTGTACCAAGAGCTCAAGCTCATCTTGTTTATTTCCCATGCTTTGCGCATTAGTGTACAGACATTGAAGTCCATTAATCATTCCCCCGTGTCTCTTATTTAAGGATTTTTTCCTCCCACCACTAGGTCTGCGTGCTGTTTGCTCCATTTGGTCTATGACATTTGGATGATCATCTTCATCAATTGATAGACTCCTACCTTCAGGAGCACTGTCTCCCTCCCCCACATTAGTCAGTTTAAAGCCCTCCTGATGAGCTTTCTGAGATTTTTGGCAAAAACATTTCTCCCAACCGTTGTGAGGTGCAGCCCATCGCTTGCCAGAAGTCCATCTTCAAGAAACCGCAGTCCGTGATCTAAGAATCCAAACCGTTCCTGTTTACACCATTTGTGAAGCCAGCTGTTCACTTCCACTATTTTTCCCTCTCTCCCTGGGCCACGTCGTTCAACTGGGAGGACAGATGAGATGACAATTTGTGCATTTAATTGCTTCAATTTCCTGCCCAGAGCCTCGTAGTCTCTTTTGATCTTCTGGAGGCTATTGCTTGCAGTGTCATTGGTTCCCACATGAACCAAGAGGAAGGGGTATTTGTCAGTGGGTTTTATGATTCCTTGCAGTCGTTCAGTTACATCTTGGATCTTAGCCCCGGGGAGACAGCACACTTCCCGAGACATCTTGTCAGGCCCACAGATCACTGCTTCTGTTCCCCTCAGTAGGGAATCCCCTATCACCACTACACGCCTCCTCTTAGGTTTGGTCGGGGTTCTTCCGTGAGCTGTTCGTTCCAAGGTCGCCTGCACATTCCCTGAGGACTGACTTTGCTGCTCGTCTTCATATACCTGATCGACTGTAATGAGGGAGAGATCCTCAAATGGAGTCTGCTCTTCGTCTTCCATGCTGGGGAGAGGACCTCAAAGCGATTGTGTATTTCTAAACAATCAGAGCAAACCCTGGGCCTCCTACTTCTTTGAGTCACGTTTCTCCATATATCTGGCTCCTGTGTTGGTGAACTAGCTTCCTTCCCAGGGGAGTCCCCTGTCTCCTCCTTGGTGGAGACGGTGTGCTCTGTTGCTTCCAAGAAGAGCTCCAGCTCTCTAATTCTTTGCAGCGTAGCTACACGTTCCTCCAGTTGCTGGACTTTGTCTCCTAAGAGGGCAATCAACATGCAATTGCTGCAGGTAAAGCTGCCTGCAACCTTTGGCAAGATGGCAAACATTGCGCAGGAACCGCAGGCGACTGCAGCTGTTCTCTCCCCCTCCATCTTGAGAACGTGTCGTTGGGGGTGGCTACAGTGGTCCTCCATCATAGAAAGCGTGAAGACAGGACAAATAACTCCCCCCCCAAAACCTAGGTCTCCCCCAACAAACGTTTGAGACTAGCTCCCCTAAATCTAAAAGATGGATCAAACTGCGCGCGCTGCTGCCCTGCAAGTGCTGATAAGCTCCTCCCACAGCTAATCACCTGCCTCAACAGAAACCCTGCCCCCTCTGACCTTTGCACAGGGAGAGCAGCTAATCAGCCACAAAGAAACACACACACAAGAAAACCCTTTTTGCTCCTTCTTGACCTGCCTTGTTTTCTTTCTGTGCCTTTCTTCCTCCTGGTAAGTAAGAGAGATTTTTCGAAGACCATTTCAAGCCAGGTACAACACTTGAGGGTGGTGCAGAGCAGTGGTGTGGCCTGGGGAGAGGGCCAAGGGCCAGAAGGAGAGGCCAGGGGCCACATTCGACCTCCCGTCCTGAGGTTCCCCACCTCTGCTTTGGAGAAGTAGCAATTGTCAGTATGGTGAGGGGCATGGCCATGTACAGTCCTACCTCGGGTTGAATGTGCTTCAGGTTGAGCGCTTTCGGGTTGTGCTCTGTGGCAACCTGGAAGTAACGGAGCACTTACTTCTGGGTTTCACCGCTCGTGCATGCGCAGACACTCAAAATGACGTCACACGCATGCACAGAAGCAGCAAAACACGACCTGTGCATGCGCAGATGCTCCGTTGCGTCTTACATTCCATTCAGGATGCGAACGGGGCTCTGGAATGGAACCCGTTCGCATCCCGAGGTATCACTGTACTTATATATCTATAGGTATGCTGGATGGTGAATATATAAGCAGAAACTGTTATTCAGGGATGGAATTTCTTGGTTGTGTTCCAGGAAGTTTTGGAAGAGCCAGCGAGAAATTTATTTCTCTCTGCCAAAAATTGGGAGTAGGTTGTGGAAACCAGAATACACACATGATGCCATGGAGGAAACTCTTTGCTCCCAATCAGAATTTGGGGTTGTCCCCCACTCTGCCCTACTCAGAGTCATGCTCGATAACAGCAGGATTGATCCAGCCAAGTAAGCAGCAATTCTAAATCCCACAAATTTCACTGGGAGGGTTAAGCACATGCTTAATAGCACTCTTCCATCGAAATTGCAGAAATTAATAAGTGCTCAACACTGTGTGGGTAACACCCTACATCAGAAATTCGCTTCTGCAGTATCTGATTCACTTTGGCTTCATTCATCCTAGTCTTTGAAAAAACCACAGCCTTCCCCAAGCAGCTCATCCCCTCCTCCCATCAACTTCAACTCCCATCAACTTCAAGCAGGACAAGGACTGGACTGGTCAAAGACAAGGGGAACTGTACCCCCCAAAATGCCTGAGGGCACCATGCTTGCGAAGCTGGATGCAGAAGGTCCCAGGACAGGAACCCAGGAAGCTCCATTCCCTTAGAGTAAAAATGTTTGTGCGTCCAGCTCACTGGATGGCCATGCATCACCCAGGTCTCTGGCAGAGAATCTGTTACTTGGTTTTGTTTTTTGTTTTATTTTTAAAAAAACCCACTGTGGATGCCAAGGACTGAATCTGGAACCTTCTGCATGCAAAGTGGGTGCTCTACCAGTGAGTTATAGTCTCTCCTCAGTGCCATCAATTAAAAGAACCAGGTAACAGATGACGTGAAAGGACTCTGACATGCCTCCCCCCTGCAAGGGCAACTGCCTGTCAAAATGGACACGAGTGGCTTTGATGGGCAAATAGTCTGATGCGGCATAAAGTAGTTCCCCACTTCCATAGGTTCGTGCCTACATGGTGTGTTTCTTTTAAAAGGGGGGGGGGGAGTCCAAGCTTGCCAGGTGGTTTAATGCAGTGCTCAGTCCAAGTCCTTGTGAACTGAATTGAACTGAAGCAGCAGGTAACTAGCTGAGCAAGACCACCACCATTCAGAGGGTGTTCTTGTTGCAGGAGGCAGATCCCCCAGGACCAGGGATTAATTTGTATTCATGTGGATACATCACTATTAAGGCCTTCAAATTCCAGGGCTGCATCACACTCAAGTTGGAGCAAAGAAGGTCTGGATTTGGTCCAGTGACTCTGCAAGCAAATAATATCCCCCCCCCCATCACCCATTTTTAAATATAGAAAGGTTTTGTCAGCATGCTCCCCCATCCCATTTGCTTTCAGTCACAAACACAGAACATCTCTGTCAATTTTCAGATTTCTCTGAGCAAGCCTTTCCACATTTGCTGCATTTAATCTTCCCGTGTGTGTGTGTGTGTGTGTGTGTGTGTACGTTTTCCTTCGGAGTTCTGCTTTACAGAGAATCACTTTTTAGAAACTTGTGACAGTCTGATTGCTATAGCTGTTTTTTCCTTGCTACACTGATCTCCACTCAATTTACCAACAGTTTTTCCTTATGGACACTCTTGCAGGGTTTTGCTCTGCAAAAAATAAAATAAAAAGGTATGGGGAGAAAAGGATGCCTTCTTTTTCTTTAAAGACTGCATGCGCACGACACCCTAGAAGCACATCCCAAGCACATTTTCCCTCCTCAAAGAATTCTGAGCACTCTTACAACGTTACAATGCCCAGCAACCCTTAGGAGACTACAGAGCCCAGAATTCTTTGAGGGGGGAAATGTGCATGGGATGTGCTTGAAACGTGTCTTGGTTCATTTTAAGCTTATCTCCATTTCTGATTTTTCCAATCTCAAGTTCACCACATTTGTGTCTCAGGACTTATTCACACTTATTTTTCAACCTCTCCTTTCCAGGCACAGGTCCACACTTAAAAGCTCTGTGTCCAAGCAGTCTTGGGGTCCTCCATGAAAACCCACTCTTTAGTGCTCAATCAAAGCAAACATCAATTTGGGGGTTCTGTGGACGGCCATTTGCTCTGATTGAGCTTTAAATAGCAGGCTTTTGTGGGGAAAGCTCCAGAGCAGAGAAAAAAAGGTGCTTGGACTACATGTGATTAACCAGGATTTTTGTTGGGGGGGGGCAGAACTGACCTGATTGGTCAGTTAGTTAAGTTTTTCTATTGTTTTACTTGATCTGGAGGGGGGGCAGCTGCCCCTCCCTGCGCTCCCTGGCTATGCCCATGCTTGAACCCAGAGCTTTAAAGTGTGGACTGTGTCTGGAAAGAACATAGGAAAGGTAAGTGTGGATAAGCCCTCAGTCTGCATTTTAAAAAAAGTTCTCATGACAATCCACCAGCATTTCAGTGCAAATTTCTCCTGCCATATACATTTCTGTAGAATCTCCCCTAACACAATGCATTCCACTGTTCTCACTAAGAGGTGCATTCTTAGCCACACTTTTCCCTAACATGCCACTTTTTGCACATATTAATTGGCTGGAGAGCTTCACTCCAGAATTCATAAAAGTGTAAGGACAGCTACATTTCCCTTGGAATGGGCAGCAAACTGATTTTCTCCCCAAACCTTGCTGCTATGCTCATTCATGAGAAAGGCTTCAGGAGTAAACCTTGTGAGACATCTTCAGGAGAAGAAAAGGCTAAGGAGTAAACCCTACACAAATCGCCTTGTACGCCTCCTTCTGGCAACTCCTGCAGCCAAGCAAGCCCAACGTCTTGCTCTGCTTTCCTTTGGACCCATCAGCGAGTCTGAGAGGAAGGTCTTGTCTTCTGGGCAGCCCATGACCGCCAGACACATTGCCCAGGCTTGCACCCAGGAGAGGTTACTTTGGTGCTGTCAACACAGCTAAAACAATGCAGGAGGCAGCAGTTACCTCTGCTGGACTTTATAGGGCATAACCAGCACTTGGTTTATTGTGCCTGGAGACAGACTGGAACCCAATGGAGCTGCTGTACCAAGGGAGCCAGCTGCTCCCTGTAACCAGAGCCCCTGTTTTGTACACACACACACACACACACACACACACACACACACACACCAAATATTAGGCAATTAGTGATTAGAGACAGAGCCTTTTCAGAGGTGGCTCCTGGATTAAAAATGCCAACATCCCCAGGGGCTGCTCAGCTGGCACAATTGTTTAAGCCATTCCTGTTTACTTAGCAGGAGCTTCCACCAGACCTCATTGTATGATGGAGGAAACCCAACAGGCTTGCATTTTTCCTTGAGAACAATCTTTAAGGGGACGCAAACTGGTGGTGTGGGGGGGGGGAGCCAGGGGAGGATGCAACCAGATCCATCAATGGGTGGGCACCTCTTTTCTCCTGCCCCAGCTGCTAATATGAAAAGTTGCCTCAGTTCACAAACCACATTCACTGCAAAAGAAGCACTGTGTTCCTGGCAACCTGCACCCAAGAAACAAGGCAGCAGCTCTTCTTCTGGATGTGTGAGTCTGTTTTCTCTTTGCTGTTGCTGTTGCTCATATTATTTTACTCCTTTTCAATTTGATTTCAGTGTGTTTGGCTGCAGTCCAAAGAAGGTTTATCCCACTTAATTGAAATCATTCCGACTTTTCTGTGTTATATGTGGCTTGCCTGATTGTGGGCATTCAACTCCAGAGAGCACCTTCGGGATTGTTTCTCATGCCCAATGAGTTGTTTATTTTGTGCTAATGATTTTAATTTCTTTTATTGTTTGCCTGTTATACCAAATCTAAAATAAAGCTTGTGTAGGGTTAACATTTCTTCAGTATTTATTTATCTGAAGCATTTGTATGTTGCTCTTTAGCTGGCAAAGCTCCCAGAGCGGCTTACAGATAAACAGCACAGCACAAAAGGAAAAGTGGATGGGGAGGGAAGATGGGGGTGGAGGTGGACTCCAGGCACCAAATTCTTAGGGTTACAAAGTTCTTGGATGGACTAGCTTGGATGGAAATGGCAAAAAATAAGCCTTGGTGACCTGTGAAAAGCAGGTCTTGGTAGTCCCTGGTGACCCAACCTTCCTGCAGGTGGCTCTCAGGCAGCCTGATGTTGTTGAGGTAGTGGGTGGGGCCTCGGCCTTAATGGGGTCCAGCTGGACTCTACCAGCTTCTTGTGACTGATTGTGACAGGTAGCCTCGCAGAGGCCCAGTGCATATTGTCACCTCTGAAATTGTTGGTCCTTGGGTTCATTCTCAAGGGGCTGGTGGAACTGGATGCCTCTGAGACAGAAGGAGGGGGCCAGTACAGCTGCTGAGAGCAGAATTCCACACCCCCTCTTTCAGAGGATAATGTGGCCCTCAAGGCCTCTCTATGTGGCCCTCAGGACTCTATCTAGGCCACATCTCACCACTGATAATGATGATAAGGGTGTCCCCCCCTTTTACAGGGACAGCAAATTTGCCATGCATGGAGAAGAGAGGTGGTTTCTTCCATAGGGAGGGACCTTGAGGGCTGTGTGGGGCATTTTGCCCAATGCAGGGAGGTGGGGAACAGGCTCCTTCAACCGCTCTGACCCACACTTCCCCCTCTTCTTCTTTTGGCAACCACCCTCCCAACTTTCACAGGAGGGCCTTGGGCTAGTCTCCTTCTTACGGGCTGAGTAGGATTTTTCTGGGAAGGTCCTGATTAGCTCTTTATAAACGACTTGGATGAAGGAATTGAGGGGATGCTCATCTAATTTGCAGATGACACCAAACTGGGAGGGGTAGCTAATGCTGCAGAAGACATAATCAGGATTCAAAATGAGCTTAACGGATTGGGGAACTGGACTCAAACTAACAAAATTAATTTCAGATAAGACAAATTTCAGGTTCTAAACTTAGGCAGGAAGAACCAGATGCACAAATATAAGAAGGGGGACACCTGGCTTACCAGCAGTACATGTGAAAAGGATCTAGGGGTCCTACAGGACCACAAGCTTAACATGAGCCAATAGCAGCAAAAAAGCTAATGCTCTTCTAGGCTGCATCCACAGAAGTCTAGTGCCCAGAGCAAGAGAAGTAATAATCCTGCTCTATTCTGCCTTGGTCAGAACACGCCTGGAGTCCTGTGTCCAATTCTGGGCACCACAATGTTGACAAGCTGGAAGGTGGGTAGAGGAGGGTGACCAAGCTGATCAAGGGTTTGGAAACCAAGCCTGATGAGGAATGGTTATCTGCAAAAAAACAAACAACCCCCCCCCCAAAAAAGAAAAAACTTTGCAAAATCATTGCAGGAGATCTTGGGATCCTTACCAGGCCCCAATGGCGAAGGTGGTTCTGTTAGTTTGCAAACCACCTGAAAGAGTCTCCTGCTGCTGTTTTCTGCAGATGCAATAGAGGCAGTGAAGAAGGTCCTCTTCACCGTCACTATTGCCACTTGGTAGGCCCAACGTTGAGCTCTAACCAGTGTCTGGTCCGATTCAGAATGAGTTTTCTGCCACTGGCGCTGCAGCCATCTCAAAGATTCTTTCATTGTCCTCAGCTCCAGGGAAAATCATGGGGCTGTCCGGGCTCCATGCAATCGGAGAGGGCGCTTCGGAGCCAGACAGTCAATAGTCCTGGTTAACTCCGTATTCCAGCGGGTCACCAGGGAATCAGCTGAAAGGCCATCAACACGGGATAAAACATCCCCTACCACTCTCTGGAAACCATTTGGATCCATTAAGTGGCAGGGGCGGACCATCCGAATTGGTCCCACCTCTCTGCAGAGGGGAAGGGTCGCGGAGAAGTCCAGTTGCACCAGGAAGTGATCTGACCATGGCACTTCTTTTATTTCACTTTTACTTAATGTCAGATCACCCACATCCATAGAGGTGAACACCAGGACTAAGGCATGTCCATGACTATGAGTTGGGCCAAACTTATTCAAGAACAGCCCCATGAAGGCCATGTTTTCCATGAAGTCCTGAGCAGCCCCTTGTAAGGTCGTGTCGGCATGGATGTTAAAATCTCCTAGGACAACCAAGCTAGGTATCTCCAGGAGAACATCCACCTAGACCTGAAGCAGCTCGGGCAGGGAATCCTTGGTGCAGGTGGGAGGTTGGTACACCAAAAGGAATCCTGTACTGCCCCTATTGCCCAACTTCCAGAACATGCACTCAGAGAACTGGGTCTTCCTAATAGGACACCTGGTGCAAGCTAATGACTTCCTAAAAGTCACTGCAGCCCCCTCTCCACCCGTATGACTTGGGTTGCTGTGCGTAAGAAAAACCTAGTGGCCAAGCAGCAGCAAGGACAGGCCCATCTGCTTCATCCAACCAAGTCTCTGTCACACATGCCAGGTCAAGGCCCCCATCATGAACAAGTCATGGATGACAGCCGACTTGTGAATCATTGACCTGGCATTGCACAGCAGCACCTTGAGGTCATGTGGGTCTCCCTCGTTGATTCCAGTATCCTTCTGGTCAAGACCAGACCCAGAGGCAGGCATAGTCTTCACACAATGACTAAACCTGCCTCCTCAGCAGTGACATGGTCTGGTCTCCTCCTCCTCCTCCTCCTCCCCATGATCACTGAGATTGGGTGTCCCAATACATTCCCCCCCCTTGGAACCTGCCCCAGCCATTCTGTTGGCTGGGGCCCACTCCCAGGCAGTCCTGACCCTCTCCCCTTCAGAACAGAATACAAACTATACAATAAACCAATAAAACAGTAGAAACTAATGAATAATAATAATAATTTACAGTTATACTAAAATTAAACTAATCGCCAGCCCCAACTAAATGTTTATCCCACCCCCAGCAGAGCAAAAAACAAACAACCCCCCCCCACAAAATTTAAAACAACACAGATTAAAAACTATTTTAAACATTTAAAAACATTTGGAAGCATTTTTGACATTTGTTCCAGTGAGTCTGGGCTCTTTGGGACTCACAGCAGGGCAATGTCCCTCCAGCCTCCCAGGAGGCTAAAGGAGAGCAGGGTGAGTCTGGTCCCCCCCCCCCAGGCCAGGTGGAGAGGGCCTTGCAGGGAGTAAACCGAAGGAAACTGAGAAATCACTTATTTGGGGCATTTTCAGAAATGATCATAAATGTACCAAGCAAACACACACACACACACACACACACACACACACACACACATATATATATATATAAGCCACATGTCTGAAACCCATAGGAAAAGTCCTAAAGCCATTTTGACTCTTTCAGTCACCTCAAATATTTCTCTACAAGGTCAAAGGAAATGCAGAAACCTCCCCATTGTCTCTGTCCTCACAAATCCAAATCCTGCCTTAAGGGCACATTTAAGGTGTGAATAGGGTGAGTCTGTGACCTGGCTCGGGAATTAAGTATTATCATTACAAAAGAATGGCCAGGCTCCCCAGGTAATCCAGTCAGGTGACCATTAACAGGTAACCTGGCAGACAGGGTAAAAGCAACGTACTCAGATTTCTGTTGTAGATCGCCTTTTCTGTGATGTAGGTATGATATATCTGGGGGGGTCTTGGGCTACACCCCTTCTGTGATGTATGTATGATGTTTCTGGGGGTGGTCTTGGACTCCAGGACGGGCAATTTAAAATGTCTATATAAGGGCTTGCATGCATGGATCGGGGTCCTCCTCCTCTCTCCTGCATGTGAAGGGGGCACCCTGTTGCAACAGTTAATAAAGATCAGGCTTACAAGCTGCTTTGCTTCTCAATATTCTCTGGTTGGTCTCTGTTATTTTCTCCTACTGATAGACAACTTACAAAAGGCTATTGGGAACCCCATAAAGAAAAAGGAGCATTTTTTTTTTACATATATCACTTGCCTGCAGAGAGGGAGGAGAAGGCTGCACTTTTGCACAGCTGGGATGTTGCCTGCAGTATGACGATAAGAGTCACAATCTCTGGCCCTTCCTCTTTTTCCTGCAGCCCCACCTGCTGCTTCTCTCCGGTCCTGCCTGCTGCCAGCATGTGGCCCCTGGAAGGCTGCCTGGAGGAAACGCAGCCTTTGGGCTGGAGTAAGGTTCCACGCCCATGACCTCTTCATTGCAATTCCGATATGCCAAGTTTAGACAACGGAGGGAGCCCCTCTGTTCAGGGGCACAAGGCAGGACTGTGTCATGGTTGATGAATGAGGGCAGTCACAGCCTTGCTTATGGCTTTCTGGGAGCATCTGGTTTTTACTGGAGGAAGCTGGCTTCTACACCACCTGGACCTTTGGCCTGATCCTTCCCCATGACACTTCTGCCTTCTTTAAACACATGCCACAATAAGCGTTCCCTATGGATCTACCTAATTGCTGATGGATTTCCTGCAGTGCCCACTAGATGGCATCGTGCTGTGCTGTGCATGTAAGGAAAAGGACGCACAAGCCCACATTTTACCTGGCCAGGGGCTCCTTTAGCCCTGTCTTCTGTCTCTGAGACGGCCTTGATCAATGGTGCCTCCATTAGACTTGCAGAGTAGCAGGTGCTGGAGTGTGGACTCTTAGGAGCGGGCTTCTGCATTTATGCCATTCTCAGAGCCAGGGGCACCTGGCTGGGGCTTTTGGAAAAGAGCAGTGGGCGAGATGGACATTGGATCAGATCCAGCAGTTCTTCTACTCATCCAGTTACTGTGTGTCAAAAATTATTTGCAACGAAGCCCCACTGAATTCAGTCAGACTCATGGAGACCTCCACATTCTATGCAGCTGCTTTTAATGGAACGTCACAGGGACTCATTTTTGCTGGACTGCTCGGTTTCTCCTGCTTTTCTTTTCTAGAGCTCGAGACAACTGGATCCCATCTGGATGCCGAGTAGGCAGAGACCTGCTAAGTACACAGAACGGCCGATGCTGCGGGTTCCAGAAGGAGACAGCAGGTAGTGGTCAGGGCTGGCTCAAAATCCCCTCCCACCTATTGATCTCAGGCAGACAGCTTCACTGTACTGTTTTTGGTACCTGTCAAAATGTTTTTTATTCATACAAACCTACCCAGATGTTTAGCAAGCTGGTGCGAGTCTTAATCTGCTATGAGTCTATTGTTATTTTAACTTTTCAAAAGTCTTAAATCACTGTTAATTCTTCTTAATGATAATTTTATTGTTTGAGCATGTAAACCACTTTGAAGTTTATTACAATCAAGCGGTGCGTAATTTTTATGAAAAATAAAGAAAATAAATGTTGGAGGGCCCTTGAGCAACACAGCCTCCTTAGCAGTAGTAGACAGCAGAGTTGCACAGAGGCACTCCCCTGACCTCCTGAGGTTGAGGAAGGGTGAGGAGACCGTGAGATTGGTGAGGTGCCAGTATAGCAGAGACGCCCATCTAATGCCCTCCCCCCCATGGCATGCACCCTGGCTGCTCTCCCTTTTCCCTCCCAGTAAGCAGCAACAGCCACTCAACCACCAGGAGGTCAGCAAAGCGTCTCTGACTCACCCCATCACCCACTGCGGGCACCCTTCCTTGGAGAATCTACCTCCTGACTACCGACAAGGAATTCCTAAAGACAGCTTCCGTCCTGATCTAATGGGTAGAAATGGCAAGGAAGTGGATTTTGGCTCAACAGTAAGCAAAACCTCCTGGTGGTAAGAGCTGTTTGGCAGTGAGCATCAATTGCCTTGGAAGGTTGACCAGAAGTATTTAAGCAGAGGTGGGATGGTCTTTGTTAGGGGTGCTGTAGCTGTGAGATTCCTGCACTGAGTCGGGGGTGGACTGGATGACTTCCAAGATCCCTTCTAACTTTAAAATCATATGGTCAGGTGTTTGATGGGGCTTCCATGCTAACGCTCCATTGTATTTCCTGGGGAAGCAGAAGCTCTCTGTCCTGTTTGGTGGTGGGTTAAGGCATTCAGTTTTAAATCTTCAAGAAAGGGGTACAGTTTGCAATATGTAACCATGGCATTGTTGCTAGTTCGTTTTTAAAAAACCAGTTAAGCTCTGTTGTGGCTGAGTTAACATTGAAAAGTTCTCTGCAATCAGCTGTTGACCCATGGAAGATACTCCTTCAAGAGCTGTGTCATTGGGGTGGCCAAGGATTTTAGAAAGAGGGCACCATCTTTCTTGTTTTGTTCTCAGTGTTGTGACTGAGAACAATTGGCGCTTAATAATTTCTAATGTACAGGAAATAATAGATCTATGAGCAGGATTGTATTTTTGTATCCCTTTTGATTATTATTTTTCCCCAGGTTGCCTTCTGCTTTGGGAAGGAAAGGAACAGAGCAGCCGAGGAACACAAGGCAGAAAAAGCTCTGAAGGAAAGGACAAATACTGTACATCTCAATAAGAAACACATTGGCCTCTTCAAAATGAGTGTCTTGTCTCGAAATCTGCCTCGTCAAGGTTTAAGGCTCCTCTCAGAGCTCCCCTCTCCTTTTAACTTAAAAACGTGGTCTGGCAAACACTTTCTTAGTGCTGTTTTTGCAAAGGTTTGATTTTCCCTTCCTTTATTCTTGCAAGGATCCGAGTGAATGCTGCGTGTGGGTCTGGCTCTGCTTCCACAGTGAATCTTGCTCCTGCCATCATCACCTGCTCCTCCTCCTCCTAGAAGTCCATAAGAAGAGCGCTGATGGATCAGGCCAGTGGCCAGGTGAGTCAGCTCTAGGGGACCATCATATTTGTTGGAAAGAGGCTGGGCCCCCTCAATATTGCACATCACAGCCTCAGCGGCTGGCTCCTCCAAACAATGTGACATCACCCATGCATCATGCGCGTGACACCACCCCCTTCACTCTTGGGGGCAACCTGGCGCCTCTGCCAGTGGCCTGTCTTGTCCAGCACTGTGTTCTCACAGAAGCCAGACAGATGCCCATTGTGGGAAACCTGCAAGCAGGTTTGAAAGGCATCTGTGTTGGTGGCCACCCCTCCCTCCTGCAGGAACGAGTTCTATAGTTTAACTATGTGTTGCATGAAGAAGGACTTCCATTGAATACCATCTTATCAGGAGGTCTGCTCCATGCATCATTGGAACTGGGCCTTTGGTGTGGTGGCACCCCCACTTTGGAACCCCCCTCCCTTAAATATGAGACAGGCTGCTGTCTTTTGGGCACCTATTGAAGACTTCTCCTTCCAACAAGCCTTTTAAGTAGAGAGATTTTCCCTTGTGCATCTGCACTGGAATAGTTTTTTAAGATGATTTATTACTTGTGTGACTGCTGTCCTGGGCTCCTTTGGGAGGAAGGGTGGGATATAGAGGGTGGGACACAGATACATAAAATTATATAAAAAATGAATTATCTATTAGGGGAAAATTGCTTGCAAAAATATGTATTTTAGACAAGATTGCATACAACAAGATGTGTGTAAGGAGAAATGTGCACCAAATGTTGATGCAAGGAACTTTAATTCCCCTCCATACTCCATAGATGGTTGCAGAAATGTGGTGAACTGGGAAAATGAGAAATGAGGGAAATAGAAATGGAACAATTGTCCATTTTGAAGCTGCCAATTGTCTGCACTTCCAGCTGCCGGGAAACCCCCAGCAGGACAGGGTGGCAACACAGAGCTCCCATTCTGACTCCTTGGTAGTCCATGCATTGCTGCTTCTGAATGGAGAGGGTCCAGTGCCCACTCCCACCGTCCGGCTTCTCTCCCACAAATTGGTCCAACCCCTTACAGAGGAAGCTCTCAGAGTTATGCCAGCTGAGGACAAAAGCTCTCTGCAACAGACAAGCCAGTGCTTCCTCCAGATTGTATCAGTGACAAACTGTGCTGGGTTTCCTGCATGCGGTCTAGCGTTGCAATCGTGCAGCTCCCCTTCTCTGCTAGCGATGCTCTGGAATCCTTCTGACCCCAGGGGCCCCAACGCCTCCTGCCCCCTCCGCTTCTCTGCCAAGCCACAGGCCTGCACTCCAGCTCCAAGGCTCAGCCACAATCAATTCCCCACTTTCAAATATTTATGAAATGCTGATGGATTTTCTAAGTTTGAAGCTGTAGCTTTCATGGAATTCGGTTTTATTAGCTGGAAAGTCAATATTTCCACTGCGCCGTCTCAGGGTTGTTTTCATTCCAAGTTAGGCTTCAGCATCACAGGGCCGACAGCTCTTTGACCGGTTTGGATGTTAGTTGCTTAGGATATTGCTCAGGAGGAGCCGGGATACAGCAGCGATGATCGGGGCAGGAGGGGCGGGGGAATGACACAGAAGCAAAGGAGGATCTAGCTTCTGTATGGCAAAGGTTGGCAGTGGGGTTGAGTGGGTGGGGGCTGCCCCGGGTGTCATCACTGAGGGGGTGACAAAACCACACCCACCGCACGCCCCTTCCTACACCTCTCTCCTTTTTGTGATTTCCAGAAACCGGAAGCATTGCTGCCTCCAACTTTGCAGGCAGAGCACAGCCTTTATGGCTTTGACGGCCCTCTCCTCCATGAATCTGCCTAATCCAGAGGCGTAGCTGGGTGAGGTGGGGGGCACTGGGTGCCCACTGGGGCCTGCAGCATGCCTGAGCCACGAGTCTCTCCTGAGGGGGGGGGCGCGCGGGGCTTGTGTCTGCCCACCGCCTTAGCCGCCCTGCAGCTGAGGGGGAGGCTGCGGAGAGGCTCCACACAGCTGGCCCTGCCTTGGCTTGCCCTGCCCCCATGGGTGGCTTGCTCTGCCCCGACTGCAGGGCGCGTGCGCTGCCCTGGGCACCTGAGCGGCTAACTACGCCGCTGAAGGTTGGCCCTGTTTTCCTTGTTCCATAAACAGTGACAGATTTTTTATGGTAGGGGGTGGACAAGGAAGGTAAAAACAAATGACTCGTGAAACTTTATGAAAATCTAAATTAACAGCCTCTAAGCATGTAAGAAAAGAAAGATGACAAATCAACAAGCAAAAAGCAAAAAGCAAGCCTGTTTGTGTGATTGTTTCTTTGTGTCAAGAAGAACTGACTTTGCCCTTAATGCTACTGAAAAAAATGGCTTCTTCCTCACAATATTCAAAGTGGGTTATTTGCTTGATTAGAGCATGTCAGGCAGCTTCTGGTCTAGTCAATTACGGTCCTGCTAGTACTGCTTAGGCTCTTTTTTGCACTAGTGCATATGTTTGAACCACAGAGAGGTCTTGCCTGATCACATGCATTATAGTTGACGGATTGATTAAGTCTGCCCCAATTCTGCATCCATACAGTTGTGGGGGATGATGCCTCCCTCTGTTGTAGCTTCGGAAGAGGCATTCCCTGTCCTCTCTCACACAGCAGGTAACACCTTTGTTAAAAAGGCACCAACTGTAATGTCTGTAAGTACCTGCGTTTTTAAATCCCCCCTCCCATATGTGTGCTGTTCAATAAATTGGGGCATCGTTTTAGCTGATCAAAGAATATCTTTTTGCAATGTCCTCCTCCTCATTGAACTAATGAATTGACTGCATCACAGGGACCTCAGGTCTGGGGCCCAATGTGATCCTTGAGGCCTCTTTGTCTAGCCATTGGGACTCTCTCTAGGTTGCAGCCCTTCTCCCCAGACCATGCACTTCCTCAGCCCTGCCCCACAACCTCCTCGAGGACTGTGGCCTGGCAGGAATGCTTCCTTGAGTTGCAGTGATGCCTCTTGCTTGCCTGGGCGGAGGCCGGAGAAATGGGGGTTGAAGAGATTGGGAAGAAACCTCTGACTTTTGCAGGAATGGAGCAAACTGTACCAAGGTAAATCACACCTGTAGCCCTGAACACTTTTGCTTCTGCACCCCCCCCCCCCGCAACAGGCATGCGGCCCTATGAGGGAAGGCAGCCCCCAAATTGAGACTTCTCCTGTCCCTGGGTTCAACATGGCAGCTCTATAAACAACAGCAACCATGAGGTGAATGTGGAAGCTAAACTTCAAAGGAATGAAGGAGAGCATGAACAGGTTTTCAGTAAGGTCAATGAGATTTCTCAGGGATTTTTTCAGCACCCATTCATTGCTGGTGAGTTTTGGCTTGCTTTAAATTCCAACAAGGAGTTGGCAGATCCTGCACACAGAAATCCACAAACTGTGGAGGGTGGAGACCGCCTCCTCATCCTGATCCTTCCAGGGACGAGGAAGAGGAAGACAGTATAGATTTACAACACGGGTTTGAGGGAGGTCGCAGCTCAGAGGCAGATGAGAGGGAAAGCTGGGAAATCATGGGATAGCCAGAACAACACCTGACTGACATGTGGTCATTAGAAAGCATCCCAGACCCTCCATCTCCCAGAACCTGGTGAGCCTCAAAAGTGGAGAGCAAAGAGCTCAAAGACAGAAGGCACGTAGCAGCAACCATAGAGGAGACAATGAGAATGACGAATGAGGAAGTGGGAGGGACGGGGGTGGAGATTCACTCGGAACAACGCCATGCTCCAAGAGGGTTCTATAGGCTGGGTTCTATAGCCTCCCTCTGTAAATATTGAAATAAAGAAGGATGGTAAGATACTTTCCTGGGAAACCAGCTGGGAGCCGCTGACAGCATTCTGACAGCCTGTATGCTCCTTACCCAGCCAAGAGGATGGTGGGCTGTGATCTCCAGAAGATGGCAACCAGCAGCCCTGTGGTGCAAGATGCCCACCGCAGGGCTCTTGGCTTGAGATCTGGCTGAAGGAAAACTCTGTTTTGTCCCCCAGGGTGAGAGCTGGGAGGAGCTGCTGTCTTCTGTGGGTGGTAAAGGCCAAGAATTACTTTTAAGAGAGGACTTTGTGCTTTACTTATTCCATTTGTATCTTCTGTAGTTTATTCTGGGAAAATCTTTTTTAAAATTAGAGGGCTTGGGGTGGAGTGTCACAGAGTGTGTGGAGAGGAGGAACATTAGCAGGTTCTGATTTCTAAAACACCCTCTTCTCTGTCCTCACGGGGCCTGAACGAGTCACCTGAACTGTGAGAAGTGAGTTCTGTAGCCTCTGCTTTGGGGATTAAAGGCAGCAAAGGGAAATGTTTTGAGCCCAAAGGACAGCTGCAGTCATGGTCTGGGTTGGAGCAGGACATGATGGCGCCAGAGTCACCAGATCCCAAAAGGACGGTCAGTGAGGCAGCCGATGCAACATGGAATCCACATATCCAAGGCAATACGTGGACCATGTACTGTTGGGATATTTCATTTAGGATGCTTCTGAATCCCTGTTCCTGAGAGTTTCTCTCTGGGTTTTCATATTTCCAAATGACCAGGCATCATTTTTGAAATGGAACTGCTGCATCAGGAATTCTCCATCATCCCATTTTGCTGTTTCCAAAATTTTGGACCAAGTGCTTTGCTTCTCACTGTGTACATATTTGGCATGGAAGGAGGTCTTCCAGGGCGGGGGTAGCTTTTTCCAAAATCCCTCTTTCTCTACCATTTGCATCCCATTCACTGTCTGTTCAGGGACATTTTTATTAATATTTGTAAAAATATTTATAGACCGCTATTGCATTAAAAATATCAATGTGGTTTACAACTAAAATGCATGAAGCCATATATAAAAAGTTAAAAACAGGCATCATTTAACCATTGAATCATAGAATCATAGAGTTGGAAGAGACCATAAGGGCCATCGAGTCCAACCCCCTGCCAAGCAGGAAACACCATCAGAGCACTCCTGACATATGGTTGTCAAGCCTCTGCTTAAAGACCTCCAAAGAAGGAGACTCCACCACACTCCTTGGCAGTAAATTCCACTGTCGAACAGCTCTTACTGTCAGGAAGTTCTTCCTAATGTTTAGGTGGAATCTTCTTTCTTGTAGTTTGGATCCATTGCTCCGTGTCCGCTTCTCTGGAGCAGCAGAAAACAACCTTTCTCCCTCCTCTATGTGACATCCTTTTATATATTTGAACATGGCTATCATATCACCCCTTAACCTCCTCTTCTCCAGGCTAAACATGCCCAGCTCCCTTAGCCGTCCCTCATAAGGCATCATTTCCAGGCCTTTGACCATTTTGGTTGCCCTCCTCTGGACACGTTCCAGTTTGTCAGTGTCCTTCTTGAACTGTGGTGCCCAGAACTGGACTCAGTACTCCAGGTGAGGTCTGACCAGAGCAGAATACAGTGGCACTATTACTTCCCTTGATCTAGATGCTATACTCCTATTGATGCAGCCCAGAATTGCATTGGCTTTTTTAGCTGCCGCGTCACACTGTTGGCTCATGTCAAGTTTGTGGTCAACCAAGACTCCTAGATCCTTTTCACATGTACTGCTCTCAAGCCAGGTGTCACCCATCTTGTATTTGTGCCTCTCATTTTTTTTGCCCAAGTGCAATACTTTACATTTCTCCCTGTTAAAATTCATCTTGTTTGTTTTGGCCCAGTTCTCTAATCTGTCAAGGTCATTTTGAAGTGTGAACCTGTCCTCTGGGGTGTTAGCCACTCCTCCCAGTTTGGTGTCATCTGCAAATTTGATCAGGATGCTCTTGAGTCCATCATCCAAGTCGTTGATAAAGATGTTGAATAAGACCGGGCCCAAGACAGAACCCTGTGGCATCCCACTAGTCACTCTTCTCCAGGATGAAGAGGAACCATTGATGAGACCCTTTGGGTTCGGTCAGTCAGCCAGTTACAAATCCACTGAGTGGTAGCATAGTCAAGACCGCATTTTACCAGCTTCTTTACAAGAATATCATGGGGCACCTTGTCAAATGCCTTGCTGAAATCAAGGTAGGCTACATCCACTGCATTCCCTTCATCTACCAGGCTTGTAATTCTGTCAAAAAACGAGATCAGGTTAGTCTGACATGACTTATTTTTCAGAAATCCATGCTGACTATTGGTGATCACAGCATTCCTTTCTAGGTGCTCACAGACTGTTTGCTTAATGATCTGCTCCAGAATCTTCCCTGGTATTGATGTCAGACTGACTGGGCGGTAATTATTTGGGTCCTCTCTTTTCCCCTTTTTGAAAATAGGGACAACATTTGCCCTCCTCCAGTCTGCCGGCACTTCGCCTGTTCTCCAGGAATTCTCAAAGATGACTGCCAGTGGTTCTGAGATCACATCTGCCAGTTCTTTTAATACTCTTGGATGCAGTTCATCTGGCCCTGGAGACTTGAAAACATCTAAACTAGCCAAGTATTCTTGTACTATCTCCTTAGTTATTCTGGGCTGTGTTTCCTCTGCTGAATCATTTGCTCCAAATTCTTCAGGTCGGGCATTGTTTTCTTTATCGGAGAAGACTGAGGCAAAGAAGGCATTGAGGAGTTCAGCCCTTTCTGTGTCCCCTGTTTGCATTTCACCATCTTCTCCTCTGAGTGACCCCACTGTTTCTTTGTTCTTCCTTTTGCTACGAACATACCCATAAAAGCCTTTTTTGTTGCTTTTAACCTCTCTAGCAAGCCTGAGTTCATTCTGTGCTTTAGCTTTTCAGACTTTGTGTCTACACGTGCTGGCTATTTGTTTGAATTCCTCTTTGGTGGTGGTTTTCCCCCTTTTCCATATTTTGTACACATCCTTTTTTAATCTTAACTCAGTTAAAAGTTCTTTAGATAGCCACCCTGGCTTCTTTAGGCACCTTCCATGTTTCCGTCTCATTGGTATTGCCTGAAGTTGTGCTTTTACTATCTCCCTCTTAACAAACTCCCAGCCATCATGAACTCCCTTTCCTTTTAGTATTACTGTCCATGGGATCTCACCCAGCACTTCCCTAAGTTTTATGAAGTCGGCTTTCTTAAAGTCAAGAAATTGAGTCCTAGTATGCTTGGCTGCTCCTTTCCGCTGTATAGTAAACTTCAGAAGAGCATGATCACTCGCGCCTAATGATCCTTCCACTTCTATCCCACTAACCAGGTCATCAACATTGGTTAGGACCAGATCTAAAATGGCTGTTCCTCTTGTTGCTTCTCCCACTTTCTGGACAATGAAGTTGTCTGCAAGGCCAGTGAGGAATCTGTTTGACCTTATGCTCTTGGCTGAGTTTGACATCCAACAAATATCCGGGTAATTGAAGTCCCCCATTACTACTATCTCCCTTCCTTTTGCGTGCTTGGCCATTGTGGAAAGATGTGTTCTTCATTGTCTGCACAGGCCTGGCAGAATAGAAAAGTTTCCCACAGGCATTTAAAAGTAGGCACAAACGATGCCCCCTGGGTGTCTAGTGGCAGAGTGTCCCACAGGACTTGGCCAATGACACAAAAGACGCCATTTCTTGTTGCTGTCAAATGAGCCTCACCAACTCGGGGAATGACCTACGATGCTCCTGCAGATGATCTCAGTGACTGAGCTGGGACAGAAGGCTTCAGGCAGTCCCTGAGGCCCCCTGAACCTAAGTTGTTCAGGGTTGTCTAAATTAACCCAGGAGCCTTGAACTGGGCTTGGTGGTAGGTAGCCAGGCAGCGCAGCTGCTTTGACCATGGCGTTGCCACCTGTTCTCAACCAGCAGTCTGGCCACATCCGTCCACACCAGCTGGAGGAGCCCCACATAGGGTGCTTTACAGTAATCTAGCCGCAAGGCTGCCAGCACATGGACTACAGTGGTCAGGCTCACCCTGTTCTGGAAGGGCTGTAACTGGCAAACCAGATGAAGCTGGTGGAAGCTGGAACTATTCCTGGCCACCGTGGGCTCCTCCAGGAGGAAGGGTGGGAGTGGATAGAAAATAAATAAATATATAACACATAAATATTTTGATGGCGGAGGCTGCAGGGAGGGGGAGCAGAATCCTGCTTATCCACTCCAGGCCTCTTCACCACAATTAGGAGAATTTCCGCTCTACCTCCTATCCAGATGCTGCCCTGGGAAGGTTGAAGAGACACCTGCCTCCCTCCCCTCCTTGCGCCAAACTGGGGGGAGATGCAGAAAATGGTATCTGATTTCCTGTCCCCTCCAAGCCGGCTGCACCGAGCACAATCTTCAATTATCTCAGATCTTAATATGTGTAACAGCCCTTATCATTGATCTCTGAATCGCCTGTCCTCTCTTAAATCCTGCCAATATTTTCCTGTGCATCTCTTTCATGGCACTGAATTTCATCACCTGCTCCCTGGCTGCATACAAATACACACATCTCTCTCTCTCACCCCCCCCCCCCAACCAGCCCCATCTCTAAAATGTGCTGGTCATTAATTTCATGGCTAGTTTATTTATAGACCACAATGCTTCATTGCTTTTCTGTCTTCCCTCAGGTACACATAGAGGAGAAATTTTGCGGAGCTGGAGAGGAGAGCAAGAGAGCGCTGAATGCAAAAGCCTGTCTGCGAGGAAGAGTGGGGAGAAGGACTCTTCAGGCATTTAAACTGGGGGTGAGGAAGCTGTGGTCCTCCATGCATGGTTGGATGATGACTTCCATTGTCCCTGATCATTGGCCAGGCTTGCTGGGGCTGATGGGAGCTGGAGTCTGGTTCCCCATCCCACATTTGTGTGGCAGAGCTGCTCTGTCCTCGTCTGGGAGAGAAGAAAGCTTCCGGGAAAGGACTGCTTCCCTATCGAGGGCTAGACAGCCTCTGGCTGCAACTTGGAGAAAGTGAGCCTGCTTTCCCTTTCTCCCTCCTATTTCTTTTTCGCTGTGTGCTGCGTAATTTTAGATTACCATCTTAAGAGCAGGCACCTTCATAGAACTGCTTTTCTGAGAGCCTTTTTTCATTACTAAAGGGCAAGGAAAAAATGCTGTAAATAAATAAATAAATAAATAAATAAATAAATAGATGCACACATGCATGTAAACCATGTTTTGGTTCTGAGGACATCTTTGGCCCAATTTGCTGCCCAGAGGGCTGTCACTGAGCTTGGGCCAAGCTCTGCTTAGACTGCTTCATATCCCAGGCCTGTTTGTCCATCAAAATGAAATGGACTTATTCAACCATCCCTATCTCAGGCAGGCCAGAGAAAGACTCGTGCCTGAAATCCTGGAGAGCTGTGACTGACCAGTATTGACAGAGCTGAGCTGGATGGGCCAATGGTCAGATAATGATGATGATGATGATGGTGATGGTGATGATAATAATAATTTATTATTTGTACTCTACCCATCTGACTGGGTTTCCCCAGCCACTCTGGGCAGCTCCCAATAGAATATTAAAAACACCATAACAGATCAAACATTAAAAACTTCCCTAAACAGGCCTGCCTTCAGATTATTATTTTTTTGTCAGATAGTTGTTTATTTCCTTGACGTCTGATGTGAGGGCATTCCACAGGGTGGGAGCCACTACCAAGAAGGCCCTCTGACTGGTTCCCTGTAACCTCACTTCACACAGTGAGGGAACTGCCAGAAGGCCCTCGGAGCTGGACCTCAGTGTCTGGGCAGAACGATGGGGGTGGAGACGCTCCTTCAGGTATACTGGCCCAAGGCTGTTTAGCGCTTTAAAGGTCAGCACCAACACTTTGAATTGTGCTCAGAAACGTACTGGGAGCCAACGTAGGTCTTTCCAGACCAGTGTTATGTAGTCTCGACAACCACTCCCAGTCACCAGTCTAGCAGCCGCATTCTGGATTAGTTGTAGATTCTGGGTCACCTTCAAAGGTAGCCCCACATAGAACACCTTGCAGTAGTCCAAGCAGAAGATAACCAGAGCATGCACCACTCTGGCAAAGACAGTCTATGGGCAGGGAGGGTCTCAGCCTACGTACAGATGGAGCTGGTAGACAGCTGCCCTGGACACAGAATTGACTTGCACCTCCATGGACAACTGTGAGTCCAAAATGACTCCCAGGCTGCACACCTGGTCCTTCACGGGCACTCCAGATACTAACACAGGACCTTCACCGCCTTCACTGGTTCTGATTTAAAAGAGAAGTAGAGCTGGGTATCATCCACATATTGATGAACACCCAGCCCAAACCCCCTGATGATCTCTCCCAGCGGCTGCATGTAGATGTTGAAAAGCATGGGGGAGAGGACAGAACCCTGAGGCACCCCACTAGTGAGAGCCCAGGGGTCTGAACACTCATCCCCCAACACCACTTTCTGGACACGGCCCAGGAGGAAGGAGCGAAACCACTGTATAACAGTGCCCCCAGCTCCCAGCCCCTCTAGACGGTCCAGAAGGATGTTATGGTCGATTGTATTAAAGGCCGCTGAGAGATCCAGCAGAACTAGGAAACAGCTCTCACCTTTGTCCCTAGCCCGCCGGAGATCATCAACCAGCGCGACCAAGGCAGTTTCAGTCCCATGATGAGGTCTGAATCCTGATTGGAAGGGATCCACATGGTCCACATCCTCCAGGCGTCGCTGGAGTTGTTCAGCAACCACTCGCTCAATCACCTTGCCCAAGAATGGAAGATTTGAGACAGGGCGATAGTTGGCCATATGGTTTTTTAAGAAGCGGTTTAATGACTGCCTCTTTCAGTGGGCTTGGGAAGGCTCCCTCACAGAGGGAAGCGTTCTCCACCCCACAGAGCCCATTGCCCAGCCCTTCCCGGCTCGCTTTTATTAGTCAGTAGGGGCAGGGATCAAGGAAACAGGTGGTTGGTTTCACTTGTCCAAGCAGTCTGTTCACATCCTCGGAGGTAACAGATTGGAATTGATTTCATGCAACTTGACTAGACAGGACTCCAGCACTCTCCTGCCCCAGCCCTTCTCCCACAGTGGAGTCTACTACTTTCCGAATCTGAGTTACTTTATCTGCAAAAAACTAGAAGAGAGTGTAAAGAAAAGTAATTTTCCACCGTCTTGAACCTGGGAGCCGGGTGTCAGGTCTGACGTTTTTTGGGAAGCTCATTGACCTTAGACAAACGTCTTTGACAGATAGTTAAAAGAAGAGAAACATAGTGATTCCATTGTTCTCCTTCGCATTTTAAAGGAACAAATATTGACAAAATATCTGAAAAAGGAAACTTTGTTGTTAGATCTGCCTTTAAAAGAAAAGAACAAATAGAAGTTCTTCCCCTAGAGGGAGCCTGTGAAACTGTTACTAAATTTGAATCGGGGAGCTCTGCAGCTGCAACAGATTACGATCGTGGGAACAGACTTCTGACCTTGCAGAACAATGTATTCAGAAGCTCTGGTGCGTGCTTTCTGCAAAACAAGTGCCCTATTGGAACAGCTATATGAGAAGACGGACTTGATGACTGTTGCGATTGGAAATTTTGGACAGGTAGTGGGTAAGTATATAGAGCCCACCCAGGAATCAAATCAGGAGTGTGCTCTGACAGATCAGATGAGGGAAGAAGATGTTGCTGAACCTCGGGTGCCAGAGATGGAGGGAGTTGTGGCCCAGCAGGAACATGAGTTGTTGGATTTGATAAATGAACTTGGAAAAAGCCAGATTTGGAGAGATAGAGTTTTGTTTGGTTTGGAAATGGGGGGCTGGATAGACCCCCCTATGCAGGGATGTTTTGACTTTCCAAGTCTGGCAATGGGCCGCGAGATGTTTGGGGTTGTGGGGGCTCTTAATTCTGGAGGGACTTTGAAACATGTTCTTAAATACCACATGGAGTTTAGTGTGGACTATGGAAAAGGGGCTGATTTGTCGAGAAGGGTCAAAAACACTGTCAAGCTGGAGTTCCCACGAGTGAAAGGAGCAGGAGACAAAGTAAAGTACAGGTATAAATATGAAGAAGAGCCGCGGAAGGGACATGGAAGAGACTTTTTTTATATAAGATATTTATTGAGATTTTAACAATATTACAAAATAAAAATAAAAATAAAAAAGAAGAAAATACAAAATAAAAAAAATGGTTAAAAACAACTCAATCTTTCCATTACTTATTTTTCATTAGCTTGTTTCCTGGACCTCCTCACGCCTCCCTTTTTTGTATTCCAGTTCGGTTTGTTGGTTCAGCAAATCCTTACCCTCTTTGTTTATCCTAGTCTTTAATCTTAAAATATTGTAACGTTAAATTTTTACCTATTAATAATCCATTTTTCATATTCCCTTATAGTATTACAGCTGAAAACCACTTAATTTCTATCCAACATCATTCTATCATTCATTAATTTTACAATATTTCTGTAGATAGTCTTTAAATTTCTTCCAATCTTCTTCCACCGACTCTTCTCCCTGGTCTCGGATTCTGCCAGTCATTTCCGCCAGTTCCATATAGTCCATCACCTTCATCTGCCATTCTTCCAGAGTGGGTAGATCTTGTGTCTTCCAATACTTTGCAATGAGTATTCTTGCTGCTGTTGTGGCATACATAAAAAAAGTTCTATCCTTCTTTGGCACCAATTGGCCGACTATGCCCAGGAGATAGGCCTCTGGTTTCTTCAAGAAGGTATATTTAAATACCTTTTTCAATTCATTATAGATCATCTCCCAGAAAGCCTTAATCCTTGGGCACGTCCACCAAAGGTGAAAGAATGTACCTTCAGTTTCTTTACATTTCCAACATTTATTATTGGGCAAATGATAAATTTTTGCAAGCTTGACTGGGGTCATGTACCACCTGTATATCATTTTCATAATATTCTCTCTTAAGGCATTGCATGCCGTGAACTTCATACCTGTGGTCCATAGCTGTTCCCAGTCAGCCATCATTATGTTATGTCCAACATCTTGTGCCCATTTAATCATAGCAGATTTCACCGTTTCATCCTGAGTATTCCATTTCAACAGCAAGTTATACATCTTTGACAAAATCTTAGTTTTGGGTTCTAACAGTTCTGTTTCTAATTTTGATTTTTCCACCTGGAAACCAATTTTCTTGTCCGAATTATATGCCTCCATTATCTGATAATAATGAAGCCAATCTCGCACTTTGTTTTTTAGTTTCTCAAAACTCTGCAATTTCAGTCTATCTCCCTCTTGTTCCAAAATTTCCCAATATTTCGGCCATTTGGCCTCCATATTGAGTTTTTTCAATGCTTTTGCTTCCATCGGTGACAGCCACCTTGGAGTTTTATTTTCCAATAAATCCTTATATCTTATCCAAACATTAAACAATGCTTTCCTAACAATATGGTTTTTAAATGCTTTATGTGCTTTGACCTTATCATACCACAGATATGCATGCCATACAAACACATTGTTAAAACCTTCTAGATCCAAAATGTCAGTGTTTTCAAGAAGCAGCCATTCTTTCAACCAGCAAAAAGCTGCTGATTCATAGTAAAGTTTAAAGTCTGGCAGGGCAAATCCACCTCATTCCTTTGCATCAGTTAATATTTTAAATTTTATTCTAGGCTTCTTGCCCTGCCAGACAAATCTAGAAATGTCTCTCTGCCACTTCTTGAAACAATCCATTTTGTCCACAATTTGCAATGTTTGAAACAAAAACAACATTCTAGGAAATACATTCATTTTTATCGCAGCAATACGGCCTAGCAATGAAAGCTTCAAATTTGACCAAATTTCTAAGTCTTTTTTCACTTCCGCCCAACATTTTTCATAATTGTCTTTAAATAAGTTCCCATTTTTAGCTGTCATATTAATCCCAAGGTATTTCACTTTCTTGACCACTGTTAAACCTGTCTCATTCTGAAACCTTTCTCTTTCCATTGCTGTTAAGTTTTTCTCTAAAACCTTAGTTTTTAACTTATTCAGTTTAAATCCTGCAACCTGACCAAATTCTTGAATCAGTTCTAAAACCCTTTTAGTACTAGATTCTGGCTCCTGTAGCGTCAATACTAAGTCATCTGCAAATGCTCTCAATTTGTACTGTTTAGCTCCGACTTGTATACCTTTAACCAACTGGTCCCTTCTAATCATATTCAGCAAAACCTCCAGGACCGATATAAAAAGCAATGGGGAAATTGGGCAACCTTGTCGTGTCCCTTTTTCTATCTTAAATTCTTCCGTCACTACATTATTTACAATTAGTTTAGCCTTTTGTTCTGAATAAATTGCACTTATACCGTTTTCAAAGCCTTGGCCTACCCCCATCCCCTTTAGGTTCTTCTTCATAAAACTCCAAGAGATATTATCAAAAGCTTTCTCCGCGTCCACAAATATCAAAACTGCTTTAGTATTTATGTTCACTTCTAGTTTTTCCAAAATATCAATTATATTCCTCAAATTGTCAGACAAGTGTCTTCCCGGGAGAAAGCTTGCTTGGTCTTTATGAATCTCTTCCATCAACACTTTTTTCAATCTCTTGGCCAAAATGTCTGCAAAAATTTTTTAATCCACATTAAGTAATGATATTGGGCGGTAGTTCTTCAGCTGAGTCTTTTCAGTCTCTGTTTTCTGTATAAGTGTAATATACGCTTCTTTCCATGACTCTGGTGCCCTTTTCCCTTCCAATATTTCATTGCAGACTTCCTTTAAAGGTTGTACTAACCACTCTTTCAAGGATCTATAATATCTAGAAGTCAGCCCATCCGGTCCTGGAGATTTGCCTGGGACATGGAAGAGACTTAAGGGCCTTGGGCATAAGATTACCAGGTTAATGCGCCAGATTGATGGGATAGAAAGGACTGGCAAAACCCGGGACCAGGAGGAAGAGACGCTGGATGAAGATTTGAAGAAAATTTGAAATTTTTTTTTTATTAGGATTGCTTTATAAAATTGATGAATGTTAGAAAAATGTTGGAACGAAATTATTTGGCTTTAGCAAAAATGTTAAAAGAATTATATAAGAATATGTTATGGTTATGAGAAATTGGTATAAATAAGATGTAAGTTTTAAGTTTTAGGGTTTCTTATAGTAAGATAAGGTTAAAATAGACTAAGGTAATGTAATGACAGAATATTATGAAAAATGGAAAGGATTTGCTGTGATAATTAACAACTAGGATACAAAAAAAGGGAGGAGTGAGGAGGTCAATGAAAGAAGGTAATGACAGTTAAGGATTTGAAAATATTGGACTTGTTTCTAAATTTCTGTGGCTTATTTTTGCTTTTTGATTGTGCTCTGTTACGTGTTTTGTTGTTATTTTTTGATTTTGATTTTTATTAATTTGTATTGTTTGATTGCGGTTTGTTTTTCTTTTGTTTTTTCTCTTTCTTTTTCTTTTTTGTTTTTCCTGTAATTTTAAAATTCTTAATAAATATCATTTTTTAAAAAAATACTTTATCTGCAAAAAACTTAGCAAAATCATTACAGGAGATTTTGGGGGCCCGATGATGCAGGTGGTTCCGTTAAATCTACCAACCACCTGAAAGAGTCTCCTGCTGCTGTTTTCTGCAGATGCAATAGAGGCGGCAAAGAAGGTCCTCTTTGCTGTTGCTATCGCCACCTGGTAGGCTTGAGGTTGAGCTCTAACCCGTGTCTGGTCCGATTCAGAATGAATTTTCTGCCACCGGCATTCTAGCTGTCTCAGTGATTGTTTCATCAATCTGATTGTCCAAGCAGCCTGTTCAGGTAACAGATTGGAATTGATCCCATGCAATTTGACTAGACATTTAATTGCTGAGATTGAGGAGTAGGAATGGGAGTCAGTTTCTCTTTATTATTTCCCCAATCTGAAGTCCACATTGCAACAGCAGTTTGTGATATATATATATTTAAAGTCCTTATGAAAAGTAATCAGTGGTTTACCACAGATTTTTCCTAATATGCACATTTTTTTCAGGGCAATGCTCCCACAATGCAAGGCAGTTTTATATGTTATTTTCAATAATATATTCCATTAATAGGCACCCTTTGTCCTGGCATATGCAGTACTTGGCTGCAGAACTTCACTGCAAAATGTGGAGAAGCATGAATTTCAAAGGACAACTGTGTTTCAGTTGCCCTATTAATTTGGAAAATGCACATGGCAAAGGTTACTTTCAGATTTGAACTGAATTTAATTTCTTCCCCATCCTTAGTAAGGAGGTGGGGCCAAAGTCAGCAGCTTTAAGCTGCTTCATTGGCTCTTTGTCACGTGTCCCTCCCCCTGGAAGGAGTAGCTGCACTGACCCCCTGTGGCCACCTGCAGTGGTGGCACTGCAGAGAGCAGAGTCGGCCTGTGTGGCACAGAGGCTCAGGACCATGGAGTCCCCGGTTCAAATCCCCACGCAGCTATGAGGGTCATTGGGCAATCCCGATTATCACCTCTGAGCCTAACCTACCTTGCAGGCTCATAGTGAGGCTAAAACGGGGAGAGAACCGTGCACACCTCTTTCTGCTCCATGGAGGGAATATAAGCCTGACAAACAAACATGCAACTCTTCAGTCAGAAGCAGCAAAGAGCCCACCCGGATCTTCCTGGTTTGAGACCCTGGGCTGTCTGATGGGACTCACTTCTGAGATGCGGACCAAAAAAATCAATGTCTTAGCAAAGAGATGACCAGTGAATAACTAAAAAGGAAAGGGGACAGAGGCACATAGGGGGAAAGAGGTAGCCTAACAGCGAAGCAACAAATTATGCAGGGTGCTACTCTTGCCATGCATTGATCTCATTCATGAATTGCTTCCTATGTGAAATGCAATACAGTAAAAATGTATTAAACAAATGCAGATATAAAACTGGTTTATTTCATTTAATGGATTTATTTATATAAAAAATAAATACAAGTATGTAAAAAGTGGTTTATAAAATAGCAACGCAACGTAAAACCATGCAGTAAAAACCATATATAAAAAAGTTAAAAACAGACATCAGTTAACTATTCTGAAAAGATGTATTCTTAACTGCCTGCGTTGGCCTGTTGAAATAGAAAACTTTTCAGCAGGTGTTTAATATTTGAAACCACATGTATATATAAAACAACCAAATAATAATAATAATATATATAAAAACAACTAAAACAATTACATGTAAAAAATAATTTAAAACAATTTTTAAAAGAAAAAGAAAAATGACATGTAAAGGAGGAAAGCGTTTCTTTCCCCCTTTTCATTTCTCTCTTTTTTTTCTCTCTCTCTTTTCTCCATTTTTGTTTTCACTTGTTTTCTTTATACTTGTCAAGCAAGGCTCTTTGATGTATAACAGTCTTGGCTCCAAGGTACAATAATATATCATTAATAAAAATTTGTTTGTAAGATAAATAGCAATAAAAGTAAATACAAACTAATTAAAAGAATTAGGTATATAAAAACAAAAACACCCAGGATATAAATCTCCACCCAGAAAGCTTGTTGAAAGTGCTAAGTCTTCACCATGTTCAGAAAAGAATATGGAGGCAGCTCCCGCCTGAGTTTAACATTCACCCTGTGTATGGTATATGGACTGGGGAGGGATGAAGCTCCTCTGCAAGTGATCAACACAGTTCTCTGGCAACAGCAACCTGACCCCTAATCCGGCAGAGAAGAGGAGCTGCCCCACCCTTGCCGGCTCTAGCTCCGCCCACCACTAGCATAACCCCCACCCCCCAAAACGGATGACACCTTAGGGAACTTCCACAGGAAAAATATCCCCCACCCGGTGGACAAAGCTCCACCAGAGGGTGCTGTTGCTACAGCCATCGCTGATTCAAGCTCCTGGGTGTCTTCTTCAGACAGACTGTGCTGGAGAGCCATGCATGTATCACCTGAAGCGTTGACTGGAGAAGAAGGCAGTGAGGCTGGTTTTCTCGCCTGAAGTTGTGGGCAATTGTGGCTTAAAGCAGGATCAGTTCCCTGTTATGTAGACCTTAGTAGACTTAGATCTACAGCGTCTGAGAACTGCAGCAAACCAATCCTTCTCTCCATTACTCCTTAGTAAATTATGGAGCATCATTAGCTGCCTCCAAAGGTAGGAGAGCGTTTGTGTTTGCTTGTTTCATTGTGCTGCTTTCTGCACTGTTAAGTGCATCGTTTACCAAGGCCCCGTGAACAGACGTTTGCGGGGCACTGGAGCAATGGAGTAGGGTTCTCTTTCTATTAGAATAATAGAAACAGGGATTTCATCAACAGAAACCTGGAAGAGAGGGAGGTGTACACTCCTCTGCAATTAAAAAGCAATTAATGACTTACACCACTACCTTTGCTGTGCCATTGCTGTTGCTGGTCACATCATCGGCCCATTAGCACCTATTGCACTTGCTCATCCCAGCCCAATGCTCCACCCCCTCTGCTCTCCGTGATTACCAGTTTCTTGGTTTGACTCAAGCTGTCTGTGAAAGCTTCGGCTGGAGCTTTAGATTAGGTTACATCTGAGATAGGCTTTGCTGGAGAGATTAGCCCATTTGCTGTGATGTATTAGCCTTTGTGAAGGGGGTGGGGGCGGAGCGTGAGGCTTTGCTGCAGCAGATGCAGCACGAAGAAGCCAGCTCTGAATCTTACTCCACTCCACTCAGGAAAGTCCAGGAAAGGTGAACGCTCCTTGTGCAGATCAGCTGCTTAGACCCAAACTGTGAAATGAGGCCTGCTCCAAATGTGCTGCCTGGAGCTTGAGATCTTCCTCAGGTTTCCCCACATCATTGAGCAATGCAGGCAGCTGTTAGGTGGAGGGCCTTTTCAGGGGTGGCTCCCAGTTTATGAACAGCCCTCCCCTGAAATGCTTACCTGGTGCATTAGGTAAAATGCAGGATGAGACCAATGCATGGATGAGGGGGCTGTTGATGACGACTGGTCATGATGGCTCAGCGCCACCCTCCACAGTTGAAGGCAGCAATGTTTCTGCATCCTAGCTGCTGGGAACCACAGGAGGGGAGAGGTCTCTTGTTTTGGGGTCTTGCTTGTGGGTTTCCCACAGGCATTTGGTTGGCTACTGTGAAAACAGACTGGATGGGCTGCTGGCCTGATGCACTCATTCTTATCTGATGCCTATACTGTGGTCTTCTAGGCTCCAGGTGGGGACAGAGGAAGCTGCCTTAGATTGAGTTAGATCTTGCTCAGGATCGTCTACTCTGACGGGAAGCAGTTCTCAGGTATTCAGAGAGGGGGCTCTCCCAGCCCCAACCTGGAGACAGACTCTGGGGCCTTCGGCATGCAAAGCAGATGCTCCAGCCAGTGCTTTTTTCCAGGGGTACTCAGTACGGGCACCTCTTTAATAATAATAATAATAAATTTTATTTATATCCCGCCCTCCCCAGCCGAAGCTGGGCTCAGGGCGGCTAACAACAATAAAACAGTACAAAAGTACAGCATAAACAACACTCTAAAATCATTCATTATAAAATTAATTAATTCAAGCCGCTGGCAACCATTGGGCCAGAGCTCCGCGAAGATTGCCGAGGGAGGGAGTCAGGCTGTGCCCTGGCCAAAGGCCTGGTGGAACAGCTCTGTCTTGCAGGCCCTGCGGAAAGATGTCAAGTCCCGCAGGGCCCTGGTCTCTTGTGACAGAGTGTTCCACCAGATCGGAGCCACAGCCGAAAAAGCCCTGGCTCTAGTTGAGGCCAGCCTAACTTCTCTGATGCCTGGGACCTTCAAGATGTTTTTATTTGAAGACCATAAGTTTCTCTGTGGGGCATACCAGGAGAGGTGGTCCCGTAGGTACAAGGGTCCTAGGCCGTATAGGGCTTTAAAGGTTAAAACCAGCACCTTAAACCTGATCCTGTACTCCACCGGGAGCCAGTGCAGCTGGTATAGCACTGGGTGAATGTGATCTCACAGCGAAGACCCCGTAAGGTGTCTCACTGCAGCATTCTGCACCTGCTGGAGTTTCTGGGTCAGTCTCAAGGGCAGCCCCACGTAGAGCGAGTTACAATAATCCAGTCTGGAGGTGACCGTCGCGTGGATCACAGTGGCTAGGTCAGGGCGAGAGAGGTAAGGAGCCAACTGCTTAGCTTGGCGGAGATGGAAAAATGCCGCCTTTGTTATAGCTGCAATCTGCGCCTCCATGGAAAGGGAGGTGTCGAAGATTACACCCAAACTCTTAACGGACTGTGCTGGCACTAATTGCACCCCCGCAAGAGATGGGAGTTGCCCCCCCCAATCCCATATTGTCCCGTCCCAGCCACAGGACCTCTGTCTTCGAAGGATTTAGCTTCAACTGGCTCCCACGTAACCATCCAGCCACAGCTTCCAAACATCTGGTCAGTGTGTCTGGGGCCAAGGATGGCCATCCATCAACAGATAGAGTTGGGTGTCATCGGCATACTGATGGCAACCCAGCCCAAAACTCCAAACAAGCTGGGCGAGGGGGCGCATAAAGATGTTAAAAAGCATCAGGGAGAGTATTGCACCCTGAGGTACCACACACCAAGGAGTGGCGCGATGACAATTCCCCCCCAAACGCCACCCTCTGTCCCCGACCAGAGAGAAACGAGCGCAGCCATTGAAGGACTGTGCCCTGGATCCCCACGTCGGCAAGGCGGTGGTCCAGAAGTTCGTGATTGACCATGTTGAAAGCTGCTGACAGATCTAGAAGAATCAGCAGCCCCGACCCGCCTCGATCCAGCTGTCTTTTTGTTGTTAAAGAGCGTGGCACTCCCAAATCCCAGCACCCCCTTCACTGTTATGTGCAGGTCTGCTCACATTGTTCCTAGGATTGTGTGGGTAGGGAGACTCAGGCCAAATGTGGGCCTCACAGCCTCTCTGTTCTGGGACTTCCCTAGGCCACACCTACTGCACAGCCCCACATGCCCCACTGATCCTGCTGCCCACCCTCCTTGAACATTTATGGTGGCTGGGATGTGTCCATGAACTCTGATAAGTTGCTGGCCCAGAGAACAGAGAGCAGCGCCCGTCTCTGTGGAAACTTGCCTCCTGTACAAAGGCACAATTTATATGCATTGCCCATCCCACTTTCCCCTCTGACCCCTCCCATCCCTGGCATGTGGCCCCTGGAAGGTTGCCCAGAAGGGAATGTGGCCCTGCCTCCCCGCTGCTACAGTGGCTTCTGTGAATTATAACGCCACTCTGCTGGAATCCACATTTATAGTTTTTGGCGTTGATGGGAACAAACGCCCTGCAAGTGATTGACACGTGCAATGGGGAAGTCGTGGAATTGATTCGCTCTGTGATTGAGGCCACTGCCAGGAATGAGTTTCCTGCTCCAGATAAAAATGGGAACCAAAACCTTTGGGCAAAGTTCAGTGCGAACTGGACAAAGACCGTTCCCTTGGGACCCTTCCCTGCTGCATCCTCATTGAGCTCTGAGGTGTTTCTGGATCACATTGCAGATGCCTCAGGGGGAAATGTTGGTGGTTTCTGTTTTCACTGTTTGGCCACTGCCTTTCTTCCTCAATCCCCATTTAACAAATGAGAAGACAGCACCAACCTTGAAATGAGGAATGGCTGTGGGAAGGGGAGCAAAGAGGCTTTCTCCAAACTGAGATGTGTTGGTGGGGAAAAGATGAGGAGACTGGGGAGCTTCCAGTCTGGCTTTGCATGGACACCCATTGAACAGCATCCAGCCCCACTGATTTCAAGGGGAGAGGTTCAAGTATGCACTTGACTTTCCCACTGAATTCAGTGGGGTGTAAAAGTGTTCAGCTTTGACAGAACTGTGTCCATTAAGTCCAGTTTAAAAGTCCCCGCGAACATGTGATGTGTGGAAGTAGCAAAAGGGTGTTTCAGAAGGTGTCCATCCATATCCCATTCCATTCTTGCATTTATACCCCCACTTTTCTCGGAGGAGCTCAGGGGACAGTCTTCCCTTCCCTATGTCATTATCCCAACAACCCTGTGAAGTCAGCTGAGAGACCGTTGTCCCATCTGTTGTAGCCAATCCTTCTGAATCAAACCTTGGATTGCATCAACTTGGTTGGGCAAACATTTATGCCCTGAATCAAACCTGAGTTTTAAAAGGCAAGAATTTTACAGATTTGTCACCCCAGCAGCAGCAAAATCCTCCTTGGGTCCTCCTGGTCTTGTGTTTGGGGCAACAACTTCCAGACAGCTCTCTCCCTCCTCCCCAGGCATGTGGCTGCCCAAGAGGGTGACGCAGCCCAAGTCAAGATGCAAAACATTCAAGACATACCCTCCAAGATTTTTCTGATAGAAACAGGGACATCCTATTCAATATAATAATGAAGCTGATGTTGATGATAATAATAATAATAATAATAATAGTTTTGTTATTATACCCCACCCATCTGATTGGGTTGCCCCAGCAACTCTGGACAGCTTCCAACGTAATAAAGCATTAAACATTAAACAATTTCCCTATACAGGGCAGCCTCCAGATGTCTTCTAAAGGTTGTATAGTTCCTTGTCTCCTTGGCTTGGGGTTGGATAACTCCCTACCCACCAACATTTCTCCAATGAAAATAGAGACATCCTAAGGAAAAGTGGGACATTCCACTATCAAATCAGAAACAGGGGTGGCTTCTGTAAGTCTGGGCTGTCCCTGGAAAATATGGGCACTTGGAGGGTTTGTCAAGGCCACTCAAGGTATTCCAGCATCGGAGGCAGAAAATCACATGTTTGTCCCCGTTCCTCCCTGGCAGTCTAAATGCAAAGGGATGGATCCAAACTTGGTTATCTTTCAGGTACAACCACTGAAATCCATGGGACTTAGCCATGATTAATGGGAATCCCATTGAAAACTTAACTCACTCCAAGTCTCAAGGATTGTTCACAAGAGAATGCAGGTCCTCAGGGAGGAAAGAAAAGGTTCCCCACCCCTGAATTAGAGAAGTATGCCAGGAGCTTCATAGAAAATGTAGGTTGTGATGAGGAATTTGAAGGTCATGTGAGATGGGAGTGCACTTGGACTGGTCCATGGAATCCATCAAAAAATGTACTTTGTTGGAACTGGAAAGAAAGGAAGCAAGCAAGCAAGGAAGGAAGGACCCACATTTTTTTAAATATTTTTTTTTTTAGTAAAGGGGCCTTTGACAAGGCACAGAGGCATGAATGAGCATAATCCTTCACTTCAGCGAACATCTTTGTCTCTTGTGGAAGTCCCTGGGACTTATGAGGTCACTTAACACATTTCAGGGCCTGTCTGTCATATTCATTCTGGAATCACTGCTAGTCAGTCCTGATTGCTCCCTCTGTGAATTTCAGGCTGCATTTTCATCACTGTATTCTCTCCCACCTATATTTAGAATCCTAGAATTGTAGAGTCAAGAGGGAGCCCAAGGGTCATCTAGTCCAGCCCCCTGCAATGCAGGAATCTCAACTCAAGCAACCATGACCCAATCTCTGCTTAAAACCCTCCAGTGAAGGAGAGTCCACCACCTTCCAAGGTAGTCTGTTCCACTGTCAAACAGCTCTTACCTTCAGAAAGTTCTTCCTAAAGTTTAATCTAAAAGCTCCTTTCTTGTCCTTGGAATCCATCGGTTCGGGTCACCCCCCCCCCCCGGAACAGGAGAAAACAAGCTTGCTGCATCATTCATGTGACATCCCTTCAGCGATATGAAGTTGGCTATAATATCGCCTCTCAGTCTCCTCTCCTCCAGGCTAAACACACCCAAGCATTCCTCATCAGGCTGGGTTGCCAGACCCTTTAGGAGGAAGAGCTGCCTTGGTGAAAGAGCCATTGGGCCCATGCTGAATTGGCACCCACAGTAAGGTGTCCTAATTTATAGTCCTTTATTATTTGAAGGCTTCCTCTTTTTAAAGGTCTGTTCAGTCCAGGGCTCAAAGATCAAGGACCCTAAGAATGGAGACCAGCAGGAACCTAGAGGTTGTCAATCAACAAATAAAATAGTCTTCACAGGCTCACAGTCTTCTCCACTGTGGGAAGACATAGTTTTATTTAAATTATGGTCATTGTCTTGAGATGTATGTCCATATGCATGAAAAGAACATATGGAAATATATGCAAATCTGTGTCATCTCCCTCTGCCCCCCAGTGACACATTAGTATCTACACTGATCTATAGTCATATTGCAACAAGAATGTGGAAACTCAGACCTTTTGTTAAGAGGACCAACTAATATTCCTAAGGTGGGTGCAAGCTTTCAGGTTGGAAGAAGAGATACACATTTACAAAAAAATGGATTATTATTATATATTTATTTATACCTTGCCTTTTCCCCTGACGGGGACCCAAGGCAGCTTGCAGATAAAATAGGAACAGCTAAAAAAGAAACCCTTATAATAAAAAATTAAACATTCATAGAATTAAAATTATTTATAAATATATCTATTAACAACATAAAGATAATTACAGTAAAAACAACACAAGACCAGCCCTTTCATTAACAGCCTGTTGGAACATGAAGATCTTCATCTGCTGGGACCATGAGGAGGGAGCCTGTCCCACTTCCCCCCGGAGGGAGTCCCAAGGTTGTCTGGGAGCAGCGAGGGAGAAGGCTTTCTCCTGTGTCTCCATGCCTGGGAGAATGGTGGGGCAAGAGAAGGGCTTCCCCCGAATATCTCAGAGTCCGGGCAGGTTGCCAAAAAGGGGTAAAAAGAGAGGAGGGGTGTGACTGTGGTAGAGTAACAACATTTCATAGCTAAAAAATAACCAGGCCCCTTCTTCCAAGGAGCATAACAAAGACTTGTGGTTTGTGCAATGGATCTCTGATCAAACATGCTGGAACAGTAAAATACAAGACATAGAAGTTACATGAAGCTTCCTGTGAACCCCAGTTGGACCTTGCCATCCATCCCTTGTAAGGCAGAGATCAAAAGTCAAGCATGGTGAATGTGGTCCTTAAGTTGGCAATGGTGGGTCTTGGGGTCTCAGATATCAGAGGTGCCCTGGGCTTCACTAAAATTTGGTGCCTCTCCACCTCCCACATCCACTGTAACTTGTAGTTGCAGCGTCCCTGGCAGCACCCCTGTGACTCCGCTCTCAGTGCGACAGAACCAGCTGCACTCCCCTAAGTCTGCCTCTGGTGTTAGCAAAACAGGAGATTTAAGTTCCTCACAGGTCAGTGCCTAACTGGGTCATGGTGACTAGTTGGATGCTGTCCACCCTACACTTAGAATTTGGTTAAGTGGGGCCTTTGTCTATCTCCGACAGAGCTGTCCAAATGTCTGGACAGAGACAACAAGGTGCCTGTTGACTTCCTAGTATTTTGTTTGCAAACATTTCTTGGACAAAATAGCTGAATGATCTAAGTCAAGAAAAGAGATGCATATGCAAAGGATGGCCCAACATTTCAGAGGAGGAAGGAAGGCCAACAAGAAGAAAAGAAATTTCGCAATAATGGGGACAGTATTGACATGTAGAGTATAGAGATTTGGAGCATTCTCCGAACAGTCAAAGATTCTCTGGCAAGGACTGAACATCCAGCAAGGAAATTTCAAACCTGAAAAATCAAACATTTATAGAAGGTCTAGTTAAGCAGAACGAATTCTCACTAGCTTTGAATTTTGAAAACCGTGGGGAAGCACTTGTCCATTTCACTTCTCTGGTTTGATTTATTTATTTTTTAGTCTTTAATTCATATTTTGCAGCAATTCGTGATTTTTAAAAATCCTCATGAAAATTCATCAGCATTTGGTGTGAATTTATCCTAATGAACACAACTGTGTATTTGGTTTTGACTCATGTACACATTTTTGCAAGCATTTCCCCCTAATATAATGAATTTTATATGTTATTTTCACCAATATCTTCATTTCTAGGGACACTTCTCCACAGTAGCTCCTTTTTTTGTAAATATTGTTTGGTTAGAGAACTGCTTCGCAAAATTCAGATGAGTGAATTTCAAAGGATAGCTGTTTTGGTTCACATATTGTTTCAGAAACTGAAAATTTGATAGATTCCATTTCAAATGTGTCCTGAATCTAATTTCTTCTCCATCTGTAGTTAGGATGATGCTTGGCTGTTTGTTCTCTGAAAGGTCCTGAATACTTGAGAACAGGCTTTCCTTTGAAAATTTAAAATGAGTTACCGTATTGGCCCGAATATAAGTTGCACCCAAATATAAGCCACACTCGAATATAAGCTGCACTTTTAAAATTGGAGGGGGGGGGAGAAAAAAAGAAAAAAAATCTGAATATAAGCTGCTCCATTCCTTGCTTCTCCTGTTGTGTACTGGGGGGGGGCTGTGCTGCGTTGCCAGCGGCCTTTCCCCTTCCTGGCTGTCTCTCTGGTCTTGGGGGAGAGGACGGGGAACTACACACAGGGCGGGCACCGCTTCGCCAGGCTCCTGGTGCTGTTTGCCTGGCTGCATACCATAAGGTTGCGAATATAAGCTGCACTTTAACTTTTCATGGTCAGAATTTGGGGAAAAGGTGAGGCTTATATTCAGGCCAATATGGTATTAAGTTCCCCAAACTGTAAATTCCTTGTTTGTTTTTGTTCTTTTAGGGGCCTGTTCAGAGAAGTGTGAATTTTGAAATAGCTGTTTTGGTTTGCGTATTGTTTTGGAAATTGGAAATTGGATAGATTTGGTTTGAAATGCAAACAGAATCTATTTTCTCCTCCATTCATGCCTGCAACAATTGCCCAAAGGTGAACAAGAGACAAAATATGGACACAGTATTAGAAAACAGGATCTGTCCTTGGCAGATAGCAACAACTGGGCAGTTGGCCATTGCTTTGGGGTAATGAATTGATCCACAGAAGTGACCTTTCAGCATCCATGGCATCTGGCCAATGGAATCCAATGGAAGCAGAACTAAAGATGGTGGTTAGTGCCAGAGTCTCCAATGAATAAATAAAAATGACTCAAGGACAAAGATGGCCAACCTGTTGCTCTTCAGACACTGCTGGACTCCCATCAGCCCCAGCCAGTCTGCCCGATGGTCAGGAATGATGTGCGTTGTAGTACAGCCAGAGGTCAGGGAAGATGGGAATTGCAGTCCGAAAACAGCTGGAGACCCAAGGTTGGGAAACTCTGCTCTAGAGCCCTTGGCACAAACGCACATTCAAAGCGCCTTCCTATTGCACGGTGGTACAGAGACTCTAAATAAATAAGTTCATAGAGGAGCTTGGAGGGATATGGGTTGGCAGAGCCAAGAGGAGGGGGCAACGAGAGGTGGGGGCATCTCTCAAGAATCAGGAGGAAAAGGGTTGGAGGTCAGTGTGGCAGGGCCTCCAGGACTCTGGACCACCCCCTGGAACAGCCCATTTGTTCTGATGACTCACAGGTTCTAATTGAGCCCTTAGATTCTCTTCGGACCTGATGATCTCTCCCACCCCTTTTGCTGAGGAAGGGGGCACCTGAAAGCCCCCCCCCCAACCTGATGTCTCCCACCCCCTCTCTCCACTAGAGAGCCAGCATGGCATGATGGTCAGATTGTTAGATTACGACCTGGGAGACGGGAGTTCATATCCCCCTCGGCTGTGGAGCTCATGGGGTGTGACCTTGGGCAAGCCACTGTCTCTCAGCCTAATCTACCAATCAGGGTTGTTGTGAGGATAAAATGAGGAGGTGTTCCACCTTGAGCTCCTTGCAGGAAAGATGGGATATAAATGCAATCAATCAATCAATCAATCAATCAACCAATCTCTCTTGACATGTTGCCTGTGGGAGTACGAGACTCCCGACGGCTTCTCTCACAAGGGTCATAGGAATGCGCAAGCCCACACACCAAAACAAGGTGATGATCCAGCGAATGGATCCAGCAGCTCTTTGTGGATCACTGGAAGTGTGAAGATTTAAGAACACCAGAAAAACCCTGTTGGATCCAGCACTTTGTTCTCTCAGTGGCCAGCCAGATCCTCATGAGAAGGCCACTCTGCAATGCCCAGCAACTGGTTTTCAGAGGCAAATAATTCCTGCTGAGATATGACAGACACTCGTCATTTGTACTTCCTGGGAATAATGGAAGGCATGTTTGTTTCAACAAGCTTTTCCAGCTGGATGAAAAGCTCTCAGTGCCTTAGGTGCTCATTTTGCATTATTTTTAAAACCGATTTCCAGCGTGGGGGGTGTTGTATTGCTTTTATGAGTGTTCTAGCTGTTTTTAGGAGATATCTGCAAATTACCTTGAGACATATATGTAAAAGGGGAGCCATCATCAGCATCATAAGCCTCTGCCAGCTGAGGCAGTTTGTAGCCAACATGGTTACCAGGAGTGCTGCTTCTTCTCCCAAGGAGACCTTGGATTCCACAGCTGAGCTGGGCTCAACCCTGAAAGGAACAACTCGCTCTGTCTGCCAGTTCTTCCCTGCAGGTGGAACCAGGTCTGAGAATGAAGGAAAGCCTCTCTGAGGAAACAAGGGACAGCTGGAGTAGGGGCATTGGTTTGTTATTTGATTAAGAACATAAGAAGCTCCCTGCTGGATCAGGCCAAGGACCCATCTAGTCCAGCATCCTGTACTCACAGTGGTCAACCAGATGCCTCCATGGGAAACCCATGAGCAGGATCCGGGCATAAGAGCCCTCTCCTCTCCTGTGGTTTCCAGCAACTGGGATTCAGAAGCATTGCTGTTCAAACAGTGCAGGCAGATCATAGCTAGAAGCCAGGGAGAGTCTTATCCTCCATGCCGCTTGCCTAATCTTCTTCCAAAACCTTCCAGGGTGGTGGCCATCATTGCGGGAGAGAGTTTCATAGATTAGCTATGTGCTGCGGAAAGAAGTACGTACTGCCTGTTATGGGTCCTGACACCCCCCCCACCTTTATTCAACAGAAAACAGATACACAATTGAAAAACAAAAGCCAAGCAAAAAACATTCTAAAACAGTTTTAACTTTCTAAAACAACAACCACAATTTTAAACATCTAAAAGCAGTTTCAGTAAAAAACATTCTGAAAGCAATTACAGTTAAAAGTCAGGGGAAGGGAGAATGGGAAGAGGAAGGGTCGAGGCTGTTCCTCCTGCCCACAGGGCCCCCCTAGAAGCACTCCCTGCATTTTCCCAGCTCCACATTCCCTCAGCACAGGAAGGCCTGAAGATTGCTGAAGCAACACATCCACCCTGGGAGTCCTGAGCTGGTCATGGCAGGAGTCGGGAACAGGAAAGCTGGTTGTTATGTACTGAGTTGAATAGGATCCAAACTGTAGCAGTCTGATTGGTCCTAGAACAATAGGATCCAAAAGGCAGCAGTCTGATTGGTCCTAGAACAATAGGATTCAGAATGCAGCAGTCTGATTGGTCCTAGAACAATGCAGCAGTATGATTGGTTGGCAGGAACCACCCAATCCTGCTCCAGATAGAAGTGAATCCACAACCTGATTGGCTTACAGTAGAATTCCAGAATTAGCCAATCATGTGCAGCCCATTGTGTAAATAATGTATATAAAGCAGATACTGTGAGGGGACATTTATTCATCCCTCCTCACCACTATGAGCTGAATAAAGAGCATGAAATCACTTTGCGACTCTGAGTATATTTCACTGGCGACGAAGGTGGGATCCCGCTGAGCTGACTGCCACACACAGCACCGCAGCACCGCCAACTGCCGCACCGCTGCCTCGCACCGTGTATCCAGGCTTCAGCTCCGGGGCACAAGGAACTCAGAATGGCAGCCAACAGCAGCTTCTCGCCATTCAACCCAGCATCTGGAGACTGGGAAGCGTACGCCTCCCGTTTCACCTTCCTCCTAGAAGCCAAAGGGGTCACCGACGAAGAAGACGCCAAGAAGAGGGCGATATTCTTCAGCGTCTGCGGAGAGGAGACGTTTGAAATCGCCCGGGCTCTCCTTGCGCCTGAAGACGTCGCTACTGTTCCATACAAAACAATAATGGAACAGCTGAAGGGGCACTTTTCGCCGCAGCCCTCAGTGGTGGCTCGTCGAAATGCCTTCTACGCAAAGCGGCAAGCCCCTGGGGAAACCATAACTGGGTTTGTGACCTCTCTCCGCCAAGCCGCCCGGTTCTGCAACTTCTCAGAGCTGGAGAACATGCTTCGTGACCGCCTCGTCGGTGGCCTGAAGGATGAGACGCTGCAACGGCGCCTCTACGCTAAGAAGGACCTAACGTTCCAGGTCGCTCTGGAGGAGGCCCTGGCAACAGAAGCTGCCGAGAGGTCGACCCAAGAGGCACGGCCGAGCCTGCCATCCCAACCGAGGGTCCACCATGAAGACCTCACCGACGACTCAGGATCCGACAGGGAGGAGGTGCACCGAGTACAGCAGCGCACTCAAGCAGCGCACAGACCACAGCTGCCTCGACGAGAAGGAGGGAACTGCGCAAGCTGCGGGGAGAGTCACGAGAGGAGGACCTGCCGTTTCCGCAACGCAGAGTGCAGGCAGTGCAGAAAATCGGGACACATCGCCCGGGTGTGTCGGGCTCGGCCCACCCGACACCAGGCATCAGATGACCAATCCAAGAGCCCCAGGTCCCGGGGCCCAACGCACCAAGGCAACTCGACGGAGCTCACGGACTTCCAGGTATACCAGTTGCCCCACCCCAACGTAGAGAAAATTTATGTAGAGGTACAGATAGAGGGGGCCCCATGCCGCATGGAGCTTGACACGGGTTCAACTCTATCCATAATCTCGGCAAGGACCTTAAGGAAACTGTGTCCCACTGGGGGTCCCAAACTCAGGCCGGCCCCATTCACCCTCCGGGACTTCCAGAAACGTAAGGTCCCCACAATGGGGGTGGGGACCTTCAGGGTGCAATACCGAGGGCGGACGCGGCAACTGGACTTGCTTGTGGTCAAGGGCCCCTACATTAGCTTACTGGGATTGGCATGGTTTGGACCACTGGGGCTAGCTGTCACCGGGGTGAACCACACTAGCTTACAAGTGGACGTGGACGCCATATGCAAGGAATTTCCAGGGGTTTTCGATGGGAAATTGGGACAGTATACGGGCCCCCCCATTGCGCTACAGCTTGACCCCGCAGTACGACCGGTCAGGCTCAAGGCCCGCCAGGTCCCGTTCGCCTTGAAACCCCGTATAGACGAGGAATTGGACCGACTCGTAGAGCAAGGAGTGCTGGAGCCGGTGCCTAATGCTCCCTGGGAAACCCCAATCGTCACACCCGTCAAGCCTAATGGTTCGGTCCGCATCTGCGCAGACTACAAATGTACCATAAACAAGGCCCTCACGGCCCACGCATACCCAGTGCCAGTGGTCAGCCATGTCCTTGCCACCCTGGCTGGGTCGAAAATTTTTGGCAAGCTGGACTTGGCCCAAGCATATCAACAGCTGCCAGTAGATGAGGCCACAGCAGAGGCACAGACGATTGTGACGCACAGAGGAGCGTTCAGGGTAAAGCGGCTGCAATTCGGTGTCAGCGTGGCACCAGGCATATTCCAGAATATAATGGACTCTCTCCTTAAAGGGATTCCTGGCGTCACCCCCTTCTTCGATGATGTGTTGATTGCCGGCCCCACACCAGAGGAGTTTGAGGACCGCCTCCGCACCGTTCTGCACCGTTTCCAGACGGCGGGTCTCAAGGTGAAGCGGGAAAAATGTCTACTAGGAGTGCCTCAGGTGGACTTTCTGGGATTTATGGTGGACGCAGAAGGGGTCCACCCGACTGGGGACAAGGTACGGGCCATTTGTGATGCCCCAGCGCCCAAGAGCAAGACTGAACTTCAGGCCTTCTTGGGACTATTGAACTTTTACCATTCCTTCCTTCCCCACAAGGCGGCGGTAGCGGAGCCCCTACACAGACTCCTGGACAAGCGGGCCCCTTGGGTGTGGGGCCAGCGCCAGGAGGCCGCATTCCAGGCAGTCAAGGACTTGCTTGTCTCAAACTCGGTCTTGGCACACTTCGACGAGAGGCTGCCGGTGGTGCTAGCATGCGACGCCTCACCCTATGGCATCGGAGCTGTCCTGGGGCACCAACTCCCGGATGGAAGAGAGGTACCGGTGGCGTACTTTTCCCAGACACTCAACACAACCGAGCGGAACTACTCGCAAATCGACAAGGAGGGTCTGGCAATCGTAAAGGGAGTAAAAAAATTCCATGATTTCTTGTACGGGCGGCCCTTCACCGTGGTGACTGACCACAAGCCGTTGCTTGGCTTGTTTGCCCCCGAAAAGCAGACCCCCCAAGTGCTGTCTCCTCGCGTCCTCAGGTGGTCAATTTTCCTTGCCAGCTACCAGTATGCACTGATTCACCGACCTGGGAAGGCGATGGGCCATGCGGACGCCCTCAGCAGGCTACCACTACCGGAAACAGGCCCTGACCCAGCACCTGCACAAGAGGTTATGAGCCTGGAGCTGCTTCCCGACCGCCCCATTCAGGCACAAGAAGTTGCACACCATTCCAAGAAAGATAGGGTCATCTCCCGGGTCCTGGACTGGGTGTGGAGGGGATGGCCCAGCAGCAGCCCCGGGCCAGAATTCGCCGGCTACACAACCCGCAAACATGAACTGTCGGCCCACAAGGGGTGCCTGTTATGGGGAAGCAGAGTCGTTGTTCCCCAGCCCCTCTGCAAAAGGGTCCTCACAGCCCTACACGAGACACATCCAGGGGTAGTAAGAATGAAGGCCCTTGCCAGGAGTTATGTGTGGTGGCCGGGGATCGATGGAGAGATAGAGGCCTGGGTCAAACACTGCCAGGCCTGCCAAGAATCCCGCCCAGATCCCCCAAGGGCCCCAGTCCAGTCCTGGGAGTCCGCCCGAGCACCATGGTCACGCCTGCATGTGGATTTCGCTGGCCCCTTTCAGGGGAAAACATTCTTCATAGTGGTGGACTCCTACACCAAATGGCTGGAAGTCGCACTGGTACCGTCCACTTCCACGTCCGCAGCCATCCGGGTACTACGCAGGCTGTTTGCAACCCATGGGCTCCCTGACACTCTCGTCTCAGACAACGGGACTGCATTTACGTCAGGAGAATTCCAAACCTTCACAGCGCAGAACGCCATCCGCCACATCCGTTCGGCGCCGTTCCACCCTGCCACCAATGGCCAAGCAGAACGCATGGTGCGGACCACCAAGGACACCCTTCGCCGCATGACGCAAGGGGACTGGGAGTACCGCCTTGCCACATTCCTTCTAGCACAGCACAGCACCCCCAGCTCAACGACTGGCCGGAGCCCCGCTGAACTACTAATGGGTCGGCGCCTTGCAATCAGATTGGACCGCCTTCACCCCGATAGAGCTCAGGATGAGGTAGTGGTGGGGGAAGGCAGGAACCCCCGGACCTTCGAGGCCCAGGACCCAGTGTACGCAAAGAATTTTGGGGCAGGCCCAGCATGGGTACCCGCCACAATCACCAGGGTCACTGGCCCCGTGTCGTACGAGGTGCTAACGGATGGGGGGCAATGCTGGCGCCGCCACTGCGACCAGATACGGCGACGATTCCCGGGAGAAAACCAGGAGGAGGACAGGTCAGAGGAGTCCCAAGGGAACAGCGGGGCAGTGAGGCCCATAGAGCAGGAGGGGCCAGCAGGAGAGGCAGAATCAGTAAATACAGAGAGGACCCGTGAGGCCGAAAGGACACCGGAACCAGAACCACGACTGAGCGAGCCGGTTGCACCAGACCAAACAGCCGCATCACAGCCAGCATCCTTGGAACACGAGCCAGAACCCGGAGCCCGGACCAGGGAACACCCCAGGCCACAACGCACACGTAGGCCGCCGGCATACCTTGAGGACTATGAATGCGACCTCCCGGGCAGGACTGGAACTTAGAGGGGAGGGGTGTTATGTACTGAGTTGAATAGGATCCAAACTGTAGCAGTCTGATTGGTCCTAGAACAATAGGATCCAAAAGGCAGCAGTCTGATTGGTCCTAGAACAATAGGATTCAGAATGCAGCAGTCTGATTGGTCCTAGAACAATGCAGCAGTATGATTGGTTGGCAGGAACCACCCAATCCTGCTCCAGATAGAAGTGAATCCACAACCTGATTGGCTTACAGTAGAATTCCAGAATTAGCCAGTCATGTGCAGCCCATTGTGTAAATAATGTATATAAAGCAGATACTGTGAGGGGACATTTATTCATTCCTCCTCACCACTATGAGCTGAATAAAGAGCATGAAATCACTTTGCGACTCTGAGTATATTTCACTGGTGGAAGAAGCTGCTTTGGCCCTCACTTCCCAGGCTAACATGCGGACTGGAGCGCTGCCGCCCCTTGGATCTCATGCTCCCCCTCACGCTGTGGCATGTCACAGCACCAAACATGAGACAAAATGCATTTGGAAGCAGATATTTTGAGGCAAATCATGTTTAGAACTGAATATTTTAAGAGAAACCACTTATTTATTTTGAGAGGGGGAAAGCGATCCCCCCCCCCCTTGTGCTGATGTATTTTTATAATCACAGGTTGATATGGAAACAGAAGGGAGAAGGCTAGGCTGGCTAGGGAGTATATGGGGAAGTGACAAGGGGCCAGAAATAGTGTGTGCTTGCAGCCCCCCTCCCCAAGTGCCCTATTTTTCAGGGACAGTTCCAGATTTACAGAAGCCATCCTGGTTTCTGATTTGATCCTGGAATGTCCCACTTTTCCTTAGGACATTCCTATTTTCATCACAGAAATGTTGGCGTGTATGTGCCTGGCATGAGAAAGTCCTGAGTTCAACCTCCAGTGCCTCCAGGCTGGGAAAGCCCACGGCCTGAAACCCTGAAGAATCGGGGCAGACCAAGGATGGGGAATCTCCGGGGCCAGAAGTGACCCCCTAGGGCCCTGGATCAGGTCCTCTACCCAGCCGGCTCCCCATCCCCAGTCCCATCCCCTCTCCCCAGACCACACCCATCCCTAGTTCTGCTTTGCATCCTCCTTGGGTGTTTTTGCTGGGCTGCAAAGTGTTCTTCATCTCTGGTAATGCTCCTTGCTTGCCTGGATGGAAGATAGAGAATTGTGAGTGTGTCTGTGAAAAGAGAATTAGCAGATTCATGGAGGAGAGGGCTAACGATGGCTACTAGCAACAACGGTTATGTGCTGCCTCCATGGTTCTGAATACCCGTTGCTGGAAACCACAATAGGTGAGAGGGCTCTGGTACTCTGATCCTGCTTGTATCCTTCCCATAGTCATCTGCTCTGCCACTATGAGAACATTGGCTTGATCTCACAGGCTCCCCCTTGCTAAAAGTAGAAACTGGTCTACTTTTCAAAAGTAAGAATTACATTTGTGTCTCTGCCCACATTTGCCTCTGGCATGTGGCTCCCAGAAGATTGTCCAGAAAGGAGCGTGGCCCTGGGGCCAAAACAGATTTCCAACACCAAGCTAGATGGATCAATAGTTTGGCTCTGGATAAGGCAGCTTCCAAGGTTCATCCGTAATCAGAAAAGACTACCATTGTCTAGGCAAGGTTCCAGCTACAACAGGAAATTTTAATATCTTTTTCTGACCAGGTGAGCCAATTGCCATCTTGCATAGTCCGAGTCCCTCCAATACCCAGGAATCCTTATGTGCCTATGAACTGTGCCCCCACAAATGCTTGTGGGACTCCAGCTCCCCGCAGCCCAAACCAGCGTGGCCATTAGCCAATGGCCAGGCACAAGGAGAGTTGCAGTCTTGGAGCATCTGGAGGACACTGGCTACCCATGGCTTGGGGTCAGGCACCAACCAGTAGCCAGTGGAGGTGGGTTCATTAAGGAAAATGGGGCTCTGCCCCACCAACGTCAGCCTGCCCCTCAGCCAGACCCTCATCTGCCTACCTTCCTCCAGGCTGTCAGCCTCCTCATCCTCCATCTCCATGTTGCTCTGGTATAATTCAGCAGGGAGGAAGATGGGGCTGAAGATGGAATGGGTTGGTTCTGCCTAGCATTGGCTCTGGCTCTCTCTGCTCTGTGAGTCCTATTGGGCACCATCCACCTCTGCCAGTAGCCCTCATGGCTCACCACATGACAGTGGTGCACAGAGCCATTGCTTCTTGCTCCTAGTAGCTCCCAAGATACTCCCAGAGCTTCACCTTTCAGAGGAGGCTCAAAGCTCTCAGGTTGCCTTTGGGTTTGTAAGTGCAGCTCTGCCTAGATGCTGGCTGCATGCTCCAACTTCCAACTCTCCCTCCCGGACCTTCCGACCAGCAGAGCATGGAAGCCACATGCATGAACAGCCACTTTTTTTCTTGGGCACCCCCCTCCTGTTTGCTGCCTCAAAGTCTCCCTGCAGCAGCTGTGCCAACAGCTTGCACGGAGATGCAATGCTTGGGAAGTATTTGATGCATTTATATCTGTCTATTATTAGAGATAATCAAATGGAAGCCAGGAGGTGGCATTGAGATCACATGACCAGCCAGCTGTCTGCCGTCCCCAAGTGAGAATTTGGTGGAGGGCCTGTGTTGATCTACAGATCCTCAGCTAGACACCTCCTGCCACTCATTCAGGGTCTGGGGGGATTGCTGCCAGAAGCCCCACCGAGGGCATTGGGGGGTCATAAAGTTCATGTTGCAGAGCTTAAAAAGAAAAAAGAATATATATTGTAATAAAACCCCACAGAATACAATAACAGATGCCAAATGAAATGAAATAATAGCAGAAAAGGAAATATCTAGAGCCATGCCTATAGAAACAGAATTCCATACCAAAATTGAAAACTAATAATTTTTTAATATTTGCAGATGACATCAAATTTGCAGATGACACCAAACTGGGAGGGGTGGCTAACACCCCAGAGGACAGGATCACACTTCAAAATGACCTTGACAGATTAGAGAACTGGGCCAAAACAAACAAGATGAATTTTAACAGGGAGAAATGTAAAGTATTGCACTTGGGCAAAAAAAATGAGAGGCACAAATACAAGATGGGTGACAGCTGGCTTGAGAGCAGTACATGTGGACTTCCGGTCGGCGCCAGCGTTTAATGGCGGTCCTCGCTTCGAGCTCCGGAGGAGGACTGCTCCGCGAGTTTGGGTCTGACCCGCTACGGCGAGCGGGGGACCCCTAAAATCACAGGCGCTGAAGCCTGTGAACAAGGAGACTCGGTGGGCACCTTTTGCGCCCCCCGGTACTGTGAAAGAGCCTTTTTAAAGGCTACGGAGCGGCATCGGGGGTGAGCGCGGTGCTGAGAGTCGCAACCCAGCCCGTGGAGTGAAGCCGCATCGCCATGAACGGAGAGCGCCGATTCCTTCCTGAACCAGAAATTCGACTGTAAACCCCGTGAGTAAGACGGAGGGACTGAACGGGACATTTAAATTTAAATCCTGAAATTTGGCTGAAAACGGGAAAGGCATAAATTAAGGAAGTCTGCCTCCCCGATCTGCATGGCAATTAAAGCAACGAAAGAGTAAAGCTGCATTTGAAAGAAAATTATCTTTGAGCTGTCAAACCTGACATTTGACTTAAACTTCCCCCCAGTAAGCAGGAGAAGGGGGGAAGAAAACTGGACACTGTTAATCTGCTTGAAATTAACTGAGGAAAAAAAAATCTTCCACTGCCAAATCCCCAGGACGGACTGCCTGAGTAAGGCACCGGGAAAGTGAACTGTCAGTTTAGACTGGATACAAAGTTGGGGTTTTGTCTGAGACAAAGTTACGGGACTTTAATGGAATTACTTTGTTGAACTTGTGACTATACTGAAAAAGTGCGACAGAAACTTTTACTGTGGACTCTTGGTTCACTTGGATACAATTAAATGCTCCCTCTAGAGGGTATAAAGAGAAACTGTTACAGTGAAAAAGAAACAGTGGGATTTTCCACTTGCAAGTCTTTCCTGTGAGAACGACCTTGAGGATATGAGTGGTCCAGCAGAAGAGATAACAACTAGATCCAAAGCAAAACAGACACAAAAGAAAAGGGGCTCAATACCCGGCATACCACCAGCTGCACAGGAAAAAGTGGCAACAGCATCTATGGATTCAATGACACAGGCACTGCTCAAAATAAACCAATCTTTAGAAGCACTGACAAAGCTGTCTACGGAAAATTCAAAAAAATTGACAGAACTGACAGCAAGATTGGACTTGAATACTGCAAGTGTAACATCTAATACAGAATCTATTAATAAATTAATTCAAGAAAGCTCTGAAACACGAAAGATTGCTGAAAGTGCAAAAAATACTGCAGAGGAGACAAGGGAGGAGCTTGTGCCGATTACAAAAAAAGTGAATGAACATGATGCAGCCCTATCTTTGCTGGAATTACAGAGAAAAGAGAGAAATTTGAAATTGAGATTGGTTCCCGAGAGTGAGGGAGACAGCCTTGTGGACTTCCTTACACAGAACTTTACGGAATTTTGGCAAGAGGAGCTGCAGGAAGAAGAACTTGAAATAACAACAGCTTTCCGGCTGGGCAGGAGGCAAGGTAAGAAGCCAAGGGATTGTTTGATCACATTGAGATCCAAAGGAGAAAGAGATAAAATATTGAACTTGCATTACCAAAAGGCATTGGAGATTGAAAATAGTCAAGTACAAATTTTTAAAGATATCCCTAAATATATTTTGGAGGTGAGAGCCTTCTACAAAGATTTGGTCTACCTGCTGAAGAAAAATATCATACCCTTCAGGTGGGAGTTTCCACAAGGATTGTCTTTTAACTTCAAAGGAAGGAAGGTCAAAATAAGAACAGTTCAAGATAAAGAACAGTTTTTGGAGAGATATCAGGAGGACTTGCAGAAAGGAACAGTAGAAACAACAATACAAGAAAAAGGAGTGACAGACATTGCAAACTTGTCATTTGGACTCATACCACCATCTGAAGAAGAACAAAAGCTAGGAGCAGTCGGAGGAACAGGTACTTAATAACAAAATGTCTCTGCAACTTCTTAGCTGGAATTGTAATGGTTTGAACCTTCCCCGAAAAAGACGCCAAGTTTTTCATATTTTGAAAAGAGAACAATTAGACCTAATATGCCTACAAGAGACCCATGTGACCAGGACACATAGGAAATTATTGGTAAACAAGAGACTTGGACAGGAATTTATTTCATCAGACAAAGTTAAGAAAAGAGGCGTGGTGATTTATGCAAAAGAAAAATTGGCTCCAAAGATGATATTTAAAGATGAACAAGGAAGATACCTGGCAATTGAAATACAAGTTCAAGGAGAAAAAATCTTGATAGTCGGAATTTATGCACCAAATGACGGGAAGGCGGAATTCTTTAAGAAGTTGCATGAGACTTTAATGGACTATCTAGACTATAGAGTAGTAATGATGGGAGACATGAATGGTGTAGTTTCCACAAATATGGACAAAGCACAGAGACAAGTAATTTCCAAGGAAGGGAGACTACCAAAGACTTTTTTTGAAATGACTGAAACTATGGACTTGATTGACATTTGGAGAACAAGGAACCCTCTTGAGAGAGAGGGAACTTTTTTCTCTGAAGCAAAAATGACATGGACAAGAATTGACCAAATTTGGGTAACTAGCAGTATGGCGCCAAGGATCAAAAAGGTAGAAATCTGCTCAAAGACTTGCTCCGACCATAATGCTGTAAAGATGGAGATGAAACTAACATCAACTGGATCCTTTAGATGGAGAATGAATGACACCCTATTTAGAGATGAAGAGATTTATAAGAAGGCCCAAAAAACACTGAAAGATTACTTTGAGATAAATTTGAGAACAGAAGTGGAAAAAAGAATAATCTGGGACGCAAGTAAGGCCGTGATGCGAGGTTTCCTAATACAACAGAACTCCATAAAGAGGAAAAAGCAAAATGAAAGGAAAGAAAAAATTCTGGAAAAAATAAAAGAAGGTGAAAAGAAATTGAGGTCTAAACCAAAGTCCCATGAGATTCTGAGAGAAATAAAGCACTATCAGGTGCAATATATGGAATTGATGAATCAAGAGATAGAATGGAAAATAAAGCAAATGAGACAAAAGACATTTGAATCAGCAGATAAATGTGGCAAATTTCTGTCATGGCAATTGAAAAAGAGGCAAAAACTGAACACTGTGACAAGTTTAGAAGTGGATGGAAAGATTATCCACAAACCAAACGAGATAAGTAATTGTTTTCAAAGTTACTTCAGGAAATTATATGCACAAGGGCCAGTTAACGAACAGGAAATAGAAGAATTTGTTAAGAAACATGGATTACCAAAAATTTCAGAGCAAAGCAGAAGGATTTTGAATGAGAAAATAACAGGACAAGAAATAGAGGGTGCCATTCAGAAGATGCAATTGGGAAAATCTCCAGGACCAGATGGTTTGACCGCCAGATATTATAAAGCGTTGAAGGAATGGTTAGTACAACCACTGAAGGAAGTATGTAATGAAATTTTGGAGGGGAAAAAGGCACCGGAGTCGTGGAAAGAAGCCTTTATTTCAGTTATACCGAAAACTGAGACTGAAAAGAACCAGGTTAAAAACTACCGCCCTATATCATTACTCAATGTGGATTACAAAATTTTTTCAGACATTATGGCAAAAAGACTGAAGAGAGTGTTGGTAGGGGAGATTCATAAGGACCAAACTGGCTTTCTTCCAGGGAGACATATGTCGGATAATGTGAGGAACATTATAGACATTTTGGAACTGTTAGAAGTGGACATCAATAGGAAGGCGGTTTTAATTTTTGTGGACGCGGAGAAAGCCTTTGATAATATTGGTTGGAGCTTTATGAAGAAGAATCTCCAAGGGATGGGGGTAGGTCAAGGGTTTGAAAACGGTATAGGTGCAATATATTCTAAACAAAAAGCAAAGTTAATTGTAAACAATGTGGTTACGGAAGAAATATCTATAGAAAAAGGTACACGACAGGGGTGCCCAATATCCCCTTTACTTTTTATATTAGTCCTGGAGGTTTTGTTAAACATGATTAGAGGAGACCAGTTGGTTAAAGGAGTACAAGTCGGAGCTAGACATTACAAGCTAAGGGCATTTGCAGATGACCTAGTACTGACCTTGCAACAGCCAGATACTAGTACTAAAAGAGTATTAGAACTAATTGAGATATTTGGTCAAGTAGCAGGATTTAAACTGAACAAACAGAAAACGAAAGTGTTGGACAAAAATTTAACATTGGCTGAAAAAGAGAAGTTTCAGAATGAAACAGGTTTAGTGATAACGAAAAAAGTAAAGTACCTGGGGGTAAACTTAACATCTAAGAATGTGAATTTATTTAAGGACAATTATGACAAATGTTGGACAGAGGTAAAGAAAGATCTAGAAATATGGTCAAGGTTGAAACTCTCTTTGTTAGGTCGAATTGCTGTTATCAAGATGAATGTATTGCCTAGAATGTTGTTTTTATTCCAGACATTGCAGATTTTGGACAAGATGGACTGTTTCAAGAAGTGGCAGAAAGATATATCTAAATTTGTCTGGCAGGGCAAAAAGCCCAGAATAAAATTTAAGATTCTAACTGATGCAAAAGATAGAGGGGGGTTTGCCCTGCCGGACTTAAGACTCTACTATGAATCGGCGGCTTTCTGCTGGTTGAAACATTGGCTACTTCTTGAGAATACAGACATTTTGGATCTAGAAGGGTTTGACAATAGATTTGGCTGGCATGCATATATATGGTATGATAAGGTAAAACTGCATAAAGGTTTCAAAAATCATATTGTTAGGAAAGCATTATATAATGTTTGGATGCGGTATAAAGATTTATTGGAAAGTAAAACTCCCAGGTGGTTGTCACCAATGGAAGCTAAAGAGGTGAAAAAACTTAATATGGAGTCTAAATGGCCAAAATATTGTGAAATTTTAGAACAAGATGGGGAAAAAGTTAAATTACAGAGTTATGAGAAATTAAAGTCCAAAGTGCGAGATTGGTTGCACTACCTTCAGATAAACGAGACATTTAAACAGGACAGGAAAATAGGTTTCCAGATGGGGAGGTCAAAATTAGAAACAGAACTGTTAGAACCCAATACTAAGAATCTGTCGAGAATGTATAATCTGCTGTTGAAATGGAACACACAGGATGAAACGGTGAAATCAGCTATGATAAAATGGGCACAAGATATTGGTCATAACATTATGTTTGCTGACTGGGAACAGCTGTGGACCACCGGTACTAAATTTACGGCATGTAATGCCTTAAGAGAAAACATTATGAAAATGATGTATAGGTGGTACATGACCCCAGTCAAGCTTGCAAAAATTTATCATCTGCCCTATAACAAATGTTGGAAATGTAATGAGACTGAAGGTACTTTTTATCACCTTTGGTGGACCTGCCCGAGGATAAAAGCTTTTTGGGAAATGATCTATAATGAAATTAAGAAGGTTCTTAAATGGACCTTCCCTAAAAAACCTGAGGCTTTTCTCCTGGGCATCGTCGGCCAATTGGTGAGAAGGAAGGACAGGACGTTTTTTATGTATGCGACTACAGCAGCAAGGATTCTTCTAGCAAAGTATTGGAAGACACAACAACTACCCACACTGGAAGAATGGCAGACGAAGGTGATCGACTACATGGGACTGGCGGAGTTGACTGGCAGAATCCGTGACCAGGGGAAAGAGACAGTGGAAGAAGATTGGAAGAAATTCAAAGTTTATCTTAGAACTTGTTGTAAAATTCAGGAATGTTAAAATGTCAAGGGGTTGGGAAACAGAGATTGCAGCTGTAATTAACAATATTAGAAGAACTTAAAAGAAATTGAATTGAATAATTAGTTGACTGAGGAGTTGCTGAAGAAATATAAAACAAGGATGCAGAAAAGGGGAGGTATGGGGAAGTCCGGAAAGTAAGGTTTATGAAAAAATGGTTATGAAATTATACATGTTTATATGTTTGTATGTCTGTGTATTGTGTATTGTTTGTTTTTTTTATTTTGTGTTTGGAAAATTAATAAAAAATTATTTAAAAAAAAAAGAAAAGAGAGAGCAGTACATGTGAAAAGGATCTAGGAGTCTTGGTTGACCACAAACTTGACATGAGCCAACAGTGTGACGCGGCAGCTAAAAAAGCCAATGCAATTCTGGGCTGCATCAATAGGAGTATAGCATCTAGATCAAGGGAAGTAATAGTGCCACTGTATTCTGCTCTGGTCAGACCTCACCTGGAGTACTGAGTCCAGTTCTGGGCACCACAGTTCAAGAAGGACACTGACAAACTGGAACGTGTCCAGAGGAGGGCAACCAAAATGGTCAAAGGCCTGGAAATGATGCCTTATGAGGAACGGCTAAGGGAGCTGGGCATGTTTAGCCTGGAGAAGAGGAGGTTAAGGGGTGATATGATAGCCATGTTCAAATATATAAAAGGATGTCACATAGAGGAGGGAGAAAGGTTGTTTTCTCCTGCTCCAGAGAAGCGGACACGGAGCAATGGATCCAAACTACAAGAAAGAAGATTCCACCTAAACATTAGGAAGAACTTCCTGACAGTAAGAGCTGTTCGACAGTGGAATTTGCTGCCAAGGAGTGTGGTGGAGTCTCCTTCTTTGGAGGTCTTTAAGCAGAGGCTTGACAACCATATGTCAGGAGTGCTCTGATGGTGTTTCCTGCTTGGCAGGGGGTTGGACTCGATGGCCCTTGTGGTCTCTTCCAACTCTATGATTCTATGATTCTATGATTCTATATCATGAAGTTCCAAGTAACACAAATGGTTGAGTGTTCTCCAGAACCTTATCACTCCAGTATATTGTTGAAAGATGGCTCCATTTTTTGATGAAGAAATTATCTTGTTGTCTACCCTCTCTGGTTCTCACCATATATGTAAGCTTAACCAAGCCTCCTATATCCCCAGATTTTAGTTATCCATTCTCTCATGGGTGGTGTTCTCATTCTCAGTCCCAACAAATAATCATTCTGACAGCAGTTAAGAGATGCTGCACTTGTTCCACATCTTCTCTTCACACTCCATGCCAACCATGCTCAAGTGGCCCACACATGAAAATAGGAAAGCCCCTGGGACTGGGTCAGGTGGTTTGCCCACCAAGCCCAGCTGCTCTCTAGGGCTGCAAGCAGGGATTTCCCCAGCCACACATTGCCAGTTGATTTTTTCATTTTTATTTATTTAGTGCATTTGCACTCTGGTCTTCAGCCCAAAAGGCTCCCAGGGCAGCTTACAGACACTCCAAACAAGGCAGCCTTGCAACCTAAATAAATAAATAAGCAAACTATCACACCAGAGAAAAAGTGACAGGGAGGCAAGAGGGAAATCAGGCTCCCAACTCGGGCACCAATTTATAAGCAGATGTTCCTCTAATGATCGGCTGGCCCAGGTCAGGAGCAGGAGGTGTGTGGTGGGGCTGGGCCTCCAGGAAAGCTGCTCCTTTTAACTGAGGTGCTGGGGTTAGAATGAGGACCTGCTGTGTGCAAAGCAGGCTCTCTCCCCCACTAGGCTTATGGCGCATTGGGAGCTCTGCCTGCCAGCCCTATTGCGATGGGCCCTCCAATATGTAGAGTCTGGGTGTGGCCGGTGGGTGGAGTCCCAGCTGCAAACCTGGCCCCTCCCCACAGATTGACTGCATAGGGCTGGAACATGCTGTGCTGGGCTTCTCAGGTGGGAGAAGCCCCCCTCCCTCAAAAAAAGAGAGAGGAAAAGGAAAGCTCCCCCTGCAATCTCCTGAGGATGGAGGGGCTTCTGCTTTGCTCAATTTACAGCAGGGGCAGCCAGCCCCCGGAGAAACTCCCATCAAAGGAAAACACAGCGCATCTCATGCATGCAAAGTTTCACAAGTCGGCATGAGAATGCAATTTTGAAAACGGCACGGCCTTCAATATATTATTCATCTAGCCCAATAACTTTTGAATGGAATAAAATATTTCACTTCTCCACCTCCTCCTTAATAGACTCTCCTCGCTGCTTCCCACACCTTCCCACCCACTTCATTGCCAGGGCTCCAGGGAATGTTAAGGTATGAAATTATTTTGTAAAATCCAATAATTTTTTTAATCAGGTCAGCATCGTTACTTTGAAGGAAAGTGATGGATCTTCCTTTATGCAGAAAAATGTAAAAGATGAGAGTCAGAACAACAAGGAAAAAAAACCCACACCATGCATGGAGACACAGGCACTCAGGAAAATGCACCTTTGAGGCAGTTTTCCTGTTGCACGTGAGCTCCTTCAGGCAAAACCAGGCAAGACGTGAGAGATCCATAGTTGTGTGCCAGGGCTGGGCTGTGGGCAGAAATCTGAGGTGAGAACACCAGAGCCCTTCTGGATCAGACAGACTCTGAGCATGGAAGTTCCACTTACGGTAAGCTATCATTGGGTGGGTATTTGGGGCGGGGCCTTTTTGTTTGTGGGACCCAGTTTATGGAACTGTCTGCTCATGGAGGCTCATTTTGCCTTATTCCAGTCAATGTGCAGAAGCCGAGAAATAAATGGAGACAGGCAACTGGCCCCGCTTTGCATCAGATGGGTTCAGAAAATATGTTAAGCTCTTCCTCTCAAAATAGTTTGACTTACATTCTGAGCAAAACGGACTACAGAAAGATGCAGAGTTCTCTCCCCTGCCCAGGCACCAGAGGAGGGTCTGAAAAACAAGCAAACTCCCCACCACCAGAACAGAGATGGTTTCACGAAAGGCGAATTATTGAAATAAACAGGACATACAGAAGAAGGGGGCGTTTATTTATTTATTTAATTTCAGTGCATTTATACACTGCAACTAATCCAGAATGTGGCAGCTAGACTGGTGACTGGGAGTGGCTGCCGAAACCATATATCACCGGTCCTGAAAGACCTACATTGACTCCCAGTACGTTTCCGAGCACAATTCAAAGTGTTGGTGCTCACCTTGAAAGCACCTAAACGGCCTCGGCCCAGTAGACTTGAAGGAGCGTCTCCACCTCCATCGTTCAGCCAGGACACTGAGGTCCAGCGCTGAGGGCCTTCTGGCAGTTTCCTCACTGCGAGAAGCCAAGTTACAGGGAACCAGGCAGAGGGCCTTCTCAGTGGTGGCACCTGCCCTCCCACCAGATGTCAAAGAGAAAAACAACTACCAGACTTTTAGAAGACTCTGTTTAGGGAAGCTTTTAATGTTTGATGCATTACTGTATTTTAATATTTTGTTGAAAGCCGCCCAGAGTGGCTGGGGAAGCGCTGCCAGATGGGTGGGGTATAAATATTATTATTATTATTATTATTTGATTAACATGAGTCAACAGTGTGATGCAGTAAGGAAAAAAGCAAACACCATTCTAGGCTGCATCCACAGAGGTCTCATGTCCAGATCAAGGGAAGTATTAGTCCTGCTCTACTCTGCCTTGGTCAGAGCACACCTGGAGTCCTGTGTCCAGCTGTGGGGCTACAATTTAAGAAGGATGCTGACAAGCTTGAACTCAGCAAATGGGTAGCAAGTACAGATTGCTGAGTGCAGGAGTGATACGCAGACAAGGCCTCACTCCCACCAGCAATCGTGTTGCAGCATCCTGCTTTAATGGCAGTTAACGGATCCAACATGAGGGAAGCCCCACATCGAGCACAGAGCTGCAGTCCAGTCCTGAAGCAACCAATATATGGACTGTTGCGGCCAGGCTTTCCTGGTCCAGGAATGGCCAGAGCTGTGAAACCAGTTGCAGGTGGTAAAGCCTAAAGATGGACAGAGACAGCTTGACCACTTTAGAGGCAGCTCTAAAATGTTCCATTATCGATGACTAGGGACAGGGGAGCCCCTGGAGCTGCCTGTATATGTACTCTCTGGATTTGCATACTTTAATAAAACTTGGGAAGGTTTCCTGCCTCTGCTGACATTTACTAAAATGGCTCCAACAAGCTCCTTACACCTCTCCACTTCCAGATTAATTATGAACTCCTAACTTTGCCAGGAGCAAGAGAGGAGAGAGGAAGCATGTGGGGTGGGGGATTAACAGATAGAGCTCCATCTCCCAGGCATTGGATCCAAGCCAGCTCCCAGACATGTATAGCAAGGCTAAAAGCAAAGACTTATGGAAGACGTCCGGGGTGGGGGTGAAACTCCTCGGAGGAACAAAGTAGCTGTGCTGCCAGAGTGCTGAGAGCAAATGAATCTCCAGCCAGCAGGAGGTCGCCAATCTCTGAAGGGATGGAGCAGCCAAGGGCCCAGAGTAACATATTGCAGTTGAGCAGGTTCCTCTGGAGAGGCCGGCCACTTAACTGATGATTTGCCCAAGGGCCTTGGGCTGATATGTAGCTTGTGGGATCCTCTCCCTGGGGAGGCCCACTGGCACCATCGTTGCATATCTTTGCCAATTCAATCTTTATTAGTTTATAAACAATACACACAGGAAAAATAAAACATAACTCAAAAAAAAGAAGAAGAAAATAATACAACACCAAAACACAAAAATGTTATGGACAGACTACTTTCTCCACCGACTTCCGACCTCCTCAGTGTGGGTCCTTTGTTTCCTTATTAATTGCATCTATTTTTCAACAAACTTAACCTGTATTAAATGTGGTTTGTAACCATATTGTCAGAAAATCACTGTTTAATGTCTGGACAAAATATAAAGACTTGCTGGAAAATAAAACCCCAAGGTGGCTTTCACCTTTGGAAGCTAAGGCCCGAAAAGGACCCAATATGGAGGCCAAATGGCCAAAATATTGGGAAATTCTAGAAAAAGATGGAGACAATTGGAAACTGCAGAGTTTGGAGAAAATGAAGGATAAAGTGCGAGACTGGTTACATTACGCTCAGATTAAAGAAGTTTTTAAAAATGACAAGAAATTAGGGTTCCAGGTGGAGAAATCGAAAATAGAAACAGAATTGTTAGAACCTAAGAGTAAGGTACTTTCAAGGATGTATAACTTGCTGTTAAAATGGAACACACAAGACGAAATGGTTAAATCGGCTATGATAAGGTGGGCGCAGGACATTGGGCATAACATTATGTTTGAGGACTGGGAAAGGTTGTGGAGTACTGGATTGAAATTTACTGCATGTAACGCTTTGAAAGAAAATGTAATGAAAATGATATATAGATGGTATATGATCCCAGTCAAACTTGCAAAAATTTACCACCTGACTGACAATAAGTGTTGGAAATGTAAAGAGTGTGAAGGAACATTCTTCCACCTCTGGTGGACTTGCCCTAAAGTGAAGGCGTTCTGGGAAATGATTTATAATGAACTGAAAAAGGTATTTAAATATACCTTTACTAAGAAACCAGAGGCCTTTCTTTTGGGTATTGTCGGCCAAGGGGTGGTAAGGAAGGACCAGACATTCTTTATGTATGCAACAACAGCAGCAAGGATACTACTCGCAAAGCATTGGAAAGCTCAAGATCTACCCACACTGGAAGAATGGCAGATGCAACTGATAGACTACATGGAACTGGCCGAGATGACCGGCAGAATTCGAGACCTGGGAGAAGAGAGGACTGAGGAGGATTGGAAGAAATTTAAGAACTATTTACAAAAACATTGCAATTTGAGTGAATGCTAAACAGGATGCTAGATCAATATAACTGAGCACCACTAAACTTAGATGACTTTAAGAAAATAAGTGAGATTGAGAAAATATAACTCTTTTTGAGAAGTAGAAGATTATGAAGCATAGAAGGGATATAAGATTGCAAATAAGATAATAAATTGCTGACAAAATGCTATAACGATGAAAGTGGGAGCGGGAGATGTGAGGAAGTCCAAAGAAAATGTGAAATTATGTCAAGATATATGTTACATTGTTTATTATGTGTATTGCTATTGTAAAACCCAATAAATTTCTATAAAAATAAATAAATAAATGTGGTTTGTGCTCTTTTTGCCTTATGTTATTACAAGAGTTAGTCAAAGCTTTGATGTGGGGACAATGTTCTTTTAAATATAATCTATAAATGTCCCATTCATTGTTAAACTTTCAGGTTGACCGATCCCTGATCTTCTCTGTAATTTTCGCTAATTCCATATGCTCAAATAATTTAACCTGCCACTCCTCTTTTGTTGGAATTTTGTCTCCTTTCCACCCTTTCACTAACTCGCTGCAGTTGTTGTGTAGATAAAAATCCTCTTTCTCTCTCTCGGAATGTCTGATGCCGTAATGCCTAAGAGGAAGGCTTCAGGTTTTTTGGTAAACATTAATTTGAACATATTTTAAAATTCATTGTATATAACTTCCCAAAAGCTCTTAATTTTTTTACAACTCCACCACATGTGGTACATTGTTCCCTCTAATTCTCTACACTTCCAGCATAAATTTGAATCAGTTTTATACATTTTAGCCAATTTGCTGGATGTAATGTACCACCTGTATAACATCTTCATAAAGTTTCCCTTTATAGTAAAACAAGCCATAAATTTTGGCCTTGCTATACATGTCTGGGAGCTGGCTTGGATCCAATGCCTGGGAGATGGATCTCTGATAATCCCCCACCCCACATGCTTTCTCTCTCCTCTCTCGCTCCTTCCTTCCTGGCAGTGTTAGGAGTTTCTTCTTTAATTGCCATGCTAACATTCTCCCCAGTTTGTTTGCGAATTCAAAATTCCTTTGTTTTACCATTTTAATTTTCCATCCGATTTCCTGGTTTAGAAGTATAGAAAATTGAATTTGTAACATTTTAATATTTTGTTTTACTGCCTTGTTTCGTGAGTTTTTTAATAGCTCTTTCTCATTTTTGCTTATCTCCTCCCTGATCTTGATCTTTTTCTTTTCTTTTTCTTTCCTTTGAATGGCATTTTGTTGGATGAAGAAGCTCCTAATGACTGCTTTGCTGGCATCCCAAACTACCTTAATGTCCGTCCCTTGACTTAAGTTATGTTGAAAATATTCTCTCAGGGATTCCTTTGCTTTCAATAAAATCATTTCATCATTCAATATGTTTCATTCATTCTCCATCTTTGTGGTAATTTCCTCTCTCCTCTCAGTTCCAAAGTAACTGGATTGTGGATTCTGTTTTCTTGATCCTTAACAATAAGTCCATTGATATCCAAATGGCATCTAGTCTTCCAACTGACTGGTTAGGCTCTGGGTGTTTATACCTCCATGCATCTGTTAAGCTCAAATCCTCTACCATTTGAAAGAAAGTTAGAGGCAGTTTTCCTTCCTTTGTATCTGACTTCCTTGCCGTTCTATCTAACTCCAAGGAGACTACTTCATCAGTCTCCTAGCATAATTTTTTTTTGTTATTATAATCTAATATTTTATCTTGCAGTGTCTTACACAATTCTGTTTTTCTTTCATTTGGGGCATATATTCCTATAATAACTATTTTCTCTTTTTGCAATGTTATTTGTACAGCTATTATCCTGCCTTCATAATCTTTGAATAGTAATTCCGGGGTTAATTTAGGATTGGCATAGATTACTACTTCCCTTTTCTTAACTTTGTCTGATGATATAAAGTCTATTCCTAAATTTTTATTAGACAACACCCTTCTATGTTTCCTCGCTACATGGGTTTCTTGTACACATAATATGTCCCATCTCTGTTTCATCAGGATATGCTCTATTTATTTTTGTTTTATTATTCAATCCATTAATATTCCATGTAATAATTTTTAAGTCCATGGTTAACACACTGTCAATCTCAACAAACAATAAAATAAAAATATGAAAAACGAAATTAAGAGAGAAAACTTCTACCTTGTCTTACTGTTTAATTCTTTCATTAGTCTGCTTTATCTCCTGACAGTTCTTCCCTTTTTTTATTGCATTATTGAACTTTTACAAAAAAATAACAACACAAAATCAAGGTTATCCATAACAAATAAACATCAAAAAATCATTAATATCTATTACACTTTATCACAGTCTTCTTCTAGTTCCGTTGACTTCCCACCAATTCCATCTAACATTAAGTGTATATTTATCTAGTGCACCATTTGTATCCACTTTAAATAAATGCTTAGCTAAGATACTGTACTTTCTTAGTCCTATTCGATATGTATATAACAGAAGATATTCCAAGGCTGCCACAGATTTTATATTGTCGCTGTCTTTTATGTAATTTTTAAATAAACCCCATTTATTAAAGAAAGCTTGATCTGCAAGGTCAAGGGAGAAAGGTTGTTTTCTGCTGCTCCAGAGAAGCGGACACGGAGCAATGGATCCAAACTACAAGAAAGAAGATTCCACCTAAACATTAGGAAGAACTTCCTGACAGTAAGAGCTGTTCAACAGTGGAATTTGCTGCCAAGGAGTGTGGTGGAGTCTCCTTCTTTGGAGGTCTTTAAGCAGAGGCTTGACAACCATATGTCAGGAGTGCTCTGATGGTGTTTCCTGCTTGGCAGGGGGTTGGACTCGATGGCCCTTGTGGTCTCTTCCAACTCTATGATTCTATGATTCTATGATTCTTATTCTTCCTGATAATTTGGCCAGTTCTGCATACTCCATTAATTTCTGTTGCCACTCTCATTTTGATGATATTCTTTTCCAATTTGATGCTACAGTGGTACCTCGGGTTACATACGCTTCAGGTTACATACGCTTCAGGTTACAGACTCTGCTAACCCAGAAGTAGTACCTCAGGTTAAGAACTTTGCTTCAGGATGAGAAGAGAAATCGCGTGGCAGCAGCGGGAGGCCCCATTAGCTAAAGTGGTGCTTCAGGTAAGAATGGACCTCTGGAACAAATTAAGTACGTAACCAGAGGTACCACTGTATTAGAATTCTCACGGCCACCGTCACATATAGAAATAATTCCCTTACACTTATTGGGATATCAGAGCCTAATATCCCAAGAAGGAAGGCTTCTGCTTTTTTAATAAACACATCTTAAGCATTTATTTTTGTTCTGTATATATTTTGTCTCAGAATTCCTTAATTTTTCTGCAAGTCCACCACATATTTATCATAGATCTCACTGCATCACCGCATCTCCAAAATTTATTTGACACATTCTTATACATTTTTGATAGTTTTATGGGGTGATGTACCAACGGTGCTGCATTTTCAGAAAGTTTTCTCTCAGTGTATAACAAGCAGTAAATTTCACGTTATTCCTCCAGAGGTTTCCCCAATCTTTCATTAATATGTTGTAACCAAAGTCCTGTACCCACTTTATCATGACAGATTTTACCTCCTCCTCCTCCTCCTCGACTTCCTAGTCAGGGAGGAGTCAGTACATTTTGGAAAGCGTTTTGGTTTTTGAGATAATCAAATCATTTTCTAATATAGATGTTTCTGTTGCAAATCTTTTTCTTATATCCACTTTAAATGTTTCGTACAATTGATGAAATTGGAGCCTATTTGACATGTATTCTTATTTCCTAAAAATTTTTGAGTTTCAATTGATTATCTTCTTTACTAATATTTTATATGTCGACCAATTTTCTTTCATGTTTTTCTTTTTTACGGAGAAGGCTTCCAGGTGTGCTGGGCCGGGGGTAACCAGAATAACGCGGTCCAGGTCCAGTCCCGAATCCAAGGGTTCTGTGAAGAGTCAGTCCGACAGGGCCAAGGCAGGACACAAGGCAGGAAACCAGGCAAGGTCAGGCACAGGATCACAGGCAGGTTCTGGCAAACAGCAATGTTGCTCCCGCAACCTGGGGTGGGGTCCAGCAGCCTTTTATCTCTGTCGGGATAATGACCAGTCCTGATCCCCTGGCGACTCACCTCCCTGTCTCGCCCGAAGGCGAGCACTCCACCTGCGAGTACTCAGGTCTCTCCTTCTCTCAGACCTCAGTCTCTGCAGCACGGGAGATGTCGGTGGGTTATTAGACCTAGAGGTCACCTCAGCCTCCCCTGACCCAACCAGTAGTGGAGCAGCTGTAAGTGATGGCCCAGCTGGAGGCAACGAGGTAATCCCTGCATCTGGAGCCAGAGCAGGCTCAGGCTCCTGACTCAGCCCAGCTGATGCTTGTTGCAGGGGAACCTTCAGAATCAGGCCCAAGACTAGGTTCAGCTGCCACCTGAGACAAAGGATTCGGTGCAGACTGAGACTCCTCTGGCTCCGAGTCCGACCCTGAGTCCCAGGCCATCACACCAGGGGGGAAATCCACCATGGTGTTTTTGGTTCTAAAAGATCTTTATATTTTGCGCAGACCATATAAAGGGGTCTTCTTATCATGGCCTTATCATGGCTTTATCTTGGCTTTCCAAGTCTAGTAGGTCTGAGTCCTGTAAAATGCACCCTCCTTTACCCAGGTGAGGCATGCGGCATCGTAATATAGCTTTAAATCTGGTAGCAAAACCCCCCCTTTCTTTTATATCAATTAAAAGCTGATTTTTGATCTTTTCCCTTGCCAGATGAAAGAGCATTTTTGGTAGTACATTCAGTTCTTCCCTTTCTTCACCCTCCTCCTGTGAAGTCTCCCCTCCTAACTCTTTCCTAGATCTTCTCCAAAACTTATCTACCTCTTCCATTGTTTTGCAATTCCCCCCCCCCCCCCGTAGGTAAATGATATTTATGAAATGGGTATTCCCATCTATACGAGATGGAGTTATTTTTTAAAGCTTCAGCTAGGAATTTATAGTTGTTTCTTTTCTTCAACAATTGAACTGGGATCTCCCTGAGTATAATAATATTCTTTTCATCTTTTCTAAGCCTTTTTTTAAAAAAATATTTTGTAGAATTTTGTCGTTTAGTACTCTTGAGTTGAATGTTACAAGACAATCTCCTGGCCATTTATTGCTTTTGGCACGTATCGATTTCACTCTAAATGCTTTCTCTATGCACCCAGAGATTTCTTCCTCTTGTACTTCCAACCCATTGGCCAGTTCTTTTATTATTTTCTCCCCTTCTTCTGGGCATCCCTGAAAGCGTAAGGTCATCTCCCGTTGCATCATCTCTAGCATGGCAGCCACATCCCAAGTTGCCTCTTGCGTCTCTTTCAATTATTTAATTTCCTCTTTCACTTTTTCTGATTTTTCTCCATATCTTTGTATTCATTCTGCACTTTTTAAAACTACTTCTGGTTTATGTGATTTGTTTTTAATTTCTAACATCGATTTGTCCAATTGTTTATTTTTGACCGAAAGGTCCTTAATTTGTCCTGTCAGTTCTACAATTAACTTTGCATTTTGTTCAATTTTAGTCCCCATTGCATCTAATTTTTCATCTAGGGCTCTTGCATTGTCATTCCTATCTTTTCTCATTCCCAGTATCAGTTCTTTAATATCTGCATTTGGGTCAATTTCTAACATTGAACCTCTTCTTGCTTGTAATGAAGAAGAGATAGTTAAGCTTGTCAAAGTTTGTGTTTTTTGGTTGTCATTTTTCTGATTGTCTTCTGTCAAGAATATTGTCTCAAAAGTCTAATTTCTCTCTCTCTCTCTCCTATCCTATCCCTAAGAACAGATATTTCCTTTCCTTTTTCTTTTCCCCAGCTCACTATTTCTTTCTATAGTTATTTCTTATGTTCATCTAGTTATTTCCTACGTAGTCTCCCTCACTTTTTTATTTTCCTTTTCCCCTCCCTCCAATTCCTTCTCCTCCCCACTCCCCCTTCTCCTCCTTCTCCTTCTCCTCGCGGGGTGACAGGGCATCCGGGAAACTCCTTTTCTGCACTGCTGGATTCTTTCAAAACTCAAGAACCCCTCTTAAGTTTTTTAGGGATTTGTGTTGCCTTCACTCCCCCCTTAGACCCCTTTCCACGATCAGGTTCATTGCTGAGGAGCGAACCCGTGCCCTTCCACCATAGCGATAAACCAGAGGTCTGCTTCTAGAATCCCGTCGTTGCATATCTTTGGCACCAAGTGAAAAACATTCCTTTCCCTCCAGGCCTTTGGATTTTAATTTTCCATGGCCTCTGTGAGCAGGAGAATGTTTTCATCCAGTTTTTAGAGTTTACTTTTTTTTTATCTTAATGTATCTATTTGCTTGTTTGTTTTTTACTGTAAGTAACAAGTTATGTGGGTAAAAACGTGATCAATAAATTTAATAATTAAAAAGATCAGTTATTGTTATTTTTCTTGTTTGTTTAATTTTTGCTAACCACCTTGAAAACGTAAAAGAGAGAGAGAGGCAGATTCTAAGAGTTTTCCAAAAGCAAACGAAGGAAGAACACAGCATTGCAACAGAAGAAAAGTCAGCGAAGTCAATCCTTCTTTGTAATCTTTTCAGTTAACCTTTGAAATGAATGTTGAAAATGATAAGATTCTCTGAAAACCCAGTTTGCACATGCAGATAGCGCCTTGTGAGATTAAGACAGCTGCCTCGCCTGGTCCTCAAAATGAACCTAAGACCTTTTATCAGGCTTCTCCCATCATTGCAGATAACACAGCCAGCCCAAAATAATTTCGAAGGAGAAACGAAATGAAACGCAAAATAAAAGCTGATGTTGTTGCACTCAAGCCTAAAACAAAAGATAAAACAAAACAGGAAGGTATCAAATCTTGTCAACAGAGATGAAAAGAGCTTTCAGACAAATAGCTGAAATAATGCCAATTGCTGCTTGAGCTGCAGACTTTATTGCAGAACGTACACTTGAAAGGATTCGGATCTTGCAAGTACATGCTCCAAATGTACCATCTAATGGAGTGTCTTTTGGGAGCAGAGGAGGAAGAGGTTCACCAGAGTTTACTGGTTTGAGATTTCTGTTCCCTGGCCATTTCCTCCTCCTTGGGCTTCAAGTCCAAGAACACAGAAAATAAAAATATAATCAAATAACCCATCATCTCTTTGACTCCTGCAGTTTTAAGTTCAGGGGTCCCAATGGACAATGCTTCATGGATAATGCCAAGCTCTTCTTCCACACCATGAGCATGTTAAACCACATCTATCCTCGAACACCAATACAGCCTTTCCTAATGTGCTGCCCTGAATATGTGCTGGGCCAGGGGGCTGAGGAAGAAGCAGGTTTGCTGTCTATTATACTTAAATAATGCTGCTCAAGTTTGAGTTTACCTGAGCACTTCAGGATTAAAGAATAAACCTGAAGAACAAGGGAGCACCCTGCTTCCCCAGCACAGGTGGAATCTGCCCAGATGGCATCGCACACCTGTGCAGAGGTCTTCTATTTCAGGGCAGTCAAGACAGGATTGATGGCATATGAATCCATATGCCTAGCAATCCCCCCCACCGCAAACAACTCTCAATGCAGTCAAATAAAGATAACCAACCAAGACCCACCCCGCCCCACCTCTCTCACGGCCAAGGAAAAACAATGACTGAATAGAAAGAGAACTTACCCTAGTGATGCCAAAACCCCACACATTCACTAAGTAAAAGAATGCTGGTTTTAACATCCTCCCCCCCCTTCTCCCCCAGCCTTATCCTGTATCCAACACTAATGTCTCACATTGAATGAAACTGATCTGTAGAAAAGACTCTACAACCTGAAAAAGAGACAAAGCACATACTTTTGTAACCAATGAAAATCTTTAATAAAAATTGTATAAACAAAACAAAGGGTTGATGAAGGGGCTTTTGGGCTCTGAGGGACATCCTTCCATCCTTGGTTTCATTATTTTGGTTCCAAGTATACCAAGAAATATCTAAAATAATTAAATCACCTGCTCAGGCTTCCCCACACCTGTCACTGCTATGCAGGTGGACAGACAACATGAAGCCTGTCGCTCTAAGGAGCTTTGGACACAGATGTGAGCTGCTGCTAGGATTTCAATAGCCCAGCCATGGAAAGACTTGAAAAATCTGCAGTTGGCTGTATGGTATAAAGACCTGTGGACTTTGGCTATTGGGGGGGGGGGGGATACACATAATCTGTGAGTTTTTGGGGCAGTGGGCCATCCAGAAAGCTGGCAGGATTTTACTTCCTATGCTTCAGACTTCTCCATCCATACCAGCTCAGGAAATATGAACGCCTTCATGTATATTGATGCCTTATCATTTCCTTCTCTTATTATTTATCGCTTCTTTGCTTTGTATGTGGTATGATGCAATCCGCTGCTACTGCACTTTTGGGCTGTTAATAATGCCACTAAAGATTTTTCTTTTTAAAGAAGAGCAAGTGAGCACCTTGTTTCCTCAGCCCAACTGTAAACCTGTACCAAACCGATCCAATGCAAATACATCATAATAAAAATACGACTTTAAAACAAACTTGAACCAAATAAAGCAATATTCAATATTCTATTAGAATATAATAGTTCACAATAAAATTAGCTCTCCAAATATCAGCAAATATCAGTTTCCTCTCTCTTAACCCGACGTCTGTGTGGAGCTGCCAAATAATGCTTGAATGATGAAGAGGATTTTCCACTAAAATTAATGAAGAGGCAGGGCTGTGACCTTCTATTGGAGATCACGGTGTTCTGGATCATTAAACGATGGGTAAATTGAGCCAGAAATATGTCTCCATGGCAGAGGTTGCAACCTCTGCGCAGACTGGAGCACAGCTACTTCCAGGGAAGGAGGATTGGGTGTTTGTGCATTAGTGCTTGTTGAAAGCCTAGAGTAAACTTGAAGTGACAGAATCAGCCAGAAAACTACCTGTGCATCGACAGTACAAAAGATCTATGCCGGATGAAGACAAGCAAGAGAGAAAAAGAGCCTACAGCAAAGGCAGGAGTTTAAGAGGAAACAATCCTGTTTCACAGCAGGCTGGAATCCACACAAATATCTCCCATTGTTCCTCAGTGCTTCTGCCTTTACTCTGCCAAATGTCCCCACAGCACAAAGCAAGGCGTCCTCAATTAATTGCACAGCAGCTTTTCTGAGCAGCGCTCCCTTGGCTGTGCTCACATCCAGGGGCCTCCTGTAGAGCCTGCTGTGACCGTTGCACGGCTGCGACGACGCTGGCAAGCGCACCTGGCAGATGGAGATGAGGAGAGCCTCAAGGGAGCAGCTAATCTGGAGCCTCAATTCCTTCTTCTAAGGAAGAGTCCTGAATAATTTTGGGGTGTTCCGGCAACATCAGAGGGGCATCAGGATCACAGTGCAGCAGAGGAGCTCCTTGTTCTTCTTGACTGAGTGGACACAAGGGAGAGAATTTTTATTTTGTTTTAACCTGTGAGCATCTTACAGAGAGAACTTTCGGGGGGGGGGGGATATATATGAATAGTAAAAGGAAAAGAATGGAAAAGAATAGCAGAAGCACGTCTCTCTCTCTTTAAGATGGAGAGAAGAAAGCCAATCCCTCATGGCTGAGTGATGCAGTAAAAAACCTGCTCCCACTTCCTACCATCCCCTTAGGCTTTTTCCAACAGCACCAAGTGTTTGATTTATGGGATAATCCATCCATTTTTGCCTCCTGGCCTTAGCTTTCATTGTGCCAAGGTCTTTTCATATTGTATGAGTGACAACTCCTTGTTTGCAAAGGGAGCGGTTTCAGCCCATCCCATTGAGTAGGGAAAAGGACTTGGAGCCATTTAGCTCCTTCTCTGCCAAATAAATGCTGCTGCTCTTCCTTTTTACATGAGTGAACAGTCGTTTTAGCAACCCCCTAGTCTCTTGATGCAGTGTGGCATATACATTAAGGGTAATAATAATAATAATAATAATAATAATAATAGACTGATCCAACATTGGCCTGATCTAGCAGTGCTCTTCTTATGTTCTTAAATGTCCACTTCTTTCAGAATCCACCACCTCCTCCCTTCCATTCCCCCTCGTACTGCCAGGCACAATATGACTCTGAATGCCCAAGGAAATTGATTTTCTTACTAAGTGGTTTAGGAAACCTTTATGAACTTTGTCTTTTCATACCATAAATATGCATGTCAACCAAATCTATTATCATAGCCTTCTAAGTCCAGAATATCCACATTCTTTAAATCAATCCACTTCCGCAGCCAGCATAGGCAAGACGCCTCATAATATAATCTCAGATCTGGCAGGGAGAAGCCATCTCTTTCCTTAGTGTATGTTAGCAATTTATACTTTATCCTTGGTTTCTTCCCCTGCCACCTCCTCTCTTCTATTCCCCCCCCCATACTGCGCAGTATGGCTCTGAATGCCCATGGGTGGAATCCTGGGTTGCATTCAGGTCCTGCTTGTGGGTTTCCCACCCAGAGGCATCTGCTTGGCCACGGTGAGAACATAGTGCTGGCCTGATCCAGCAGGGGTCTTCCTGTGTCTTAAATGTCTCCAGAAAGAAATTTTGGAACAAGACGGAGATAGACTGAAATTGCAGAGTTTTGAAAAACTAAAAAACAAAGTGCGAGACTGGCTTCATTATTATCAGATAATGGAGTTATTTAAATTGGACAGGAAAATTGGCTTCCAGGTGGAAAGATCAAAATTAGAAACAGAACTGTTAGAACCCAAAACTAAGAATTTGTCAAGAATGTACAACTTGCTGCTGAAGTGGAATACTCAGGATGAAACGGTAAAATCGGCTATGATTAAATGGGCACAAGATATTGGACATAATATTATGTTTGCTGACTGGGAACAGTTGTGGACCACAGGTATGAAATTTACGGCATGTAATGCCTTAAGAGAGAATATTATGAAAATGATATACAGGTGGTACAAGTCAAGCTTGCAAAAATCTACCATTTGCCCGATAATAAATGTTGGAAATGTAAAGAAACCGAAGGTACATTCTTTCACCTTTGGTGGACGTGCCCAAAGATTAAGGCTTTCTGGGAAATGATATATAATGAATTAAAAAAGGTATTTAAGTATACCTTCCCTAAGAAACCAGAGGCCTTTCTCCTGGGCATAGTCGGCCAAACGGTGGTAAAAAAGGATAGAACTTTCTTTATGTATGCAACAACAGCAGCAAGAATACTTATCGCAAAGTATTGGAAGACACAAGAACTTCCCACACTGGAGGAATGGCAGATGAAACTTATGGACTATATGGAACTGGCGGAAATGACTGGTAGAATCCGTGACCAGGGAGAAGAATCGATGGAGGAAGACTGGAAGAAATTCAAAGATTATCTTCAGAAACATTGCAAAATTAAGGAATGTTAAAGTGATGTTGGACTGAAAATAAGTGGTTTCCAGCTGCACAGGTTAAAGTTAATGATAGATTAAGATTAAAGATTAAGATTAAAGATGTTTAAAGAAATGGAAATTTGATATTAAAAGGGAAAATTTTAACATTATATGATATTAAGATCAAGGATTAGGTTTAAAGAAGTTGAAGTTATATATTTTAACATTTTATTAAATTAAAGATTGGGATTAAAAAAGTGGAAAAGAAACTGCTGGACAAATAATTTGGATTGGAATACAAAAGAGGGAGGTATGAGGAAGTCCAGAAAATAAGTAATCTAAAAATGGAAATGGAAAAGAGAGTTTGTTTTTAATTGTTATGCTTTTTGTTTTTTATTGTTGAGTTCTGTATTGTTTTTTGTGTGTGTTGTCTTTTTGTTGTTTAAAACTTTAATAAAAATTATTTAAAAAAATAATAATAAATAAATGTCTCCAGAAAGGTACGCATTTACTGTTTCAAGGGACTGTCTCTGGGACAGGATTATAATATCAAAGCCTCTCATTTCTTCCATGCTTTGTCCCCATTTCTTATAGTAAAGTATTTACAGGATCCCTCCAAGGTCTCTATTGATTTCTCAGGTGGCATTTGTGTTTAGAAAGCAAGCACGGCTGGAGAGATCTTTAAGGCTGACTGAACGAGGAAACTCTCTCATGGGAAGGATTTTCCGCTCTCCCTGGGAGGGATGAACCAGTGGCGACCAGGGGCAACCATAGGGGGCTCCAGGACCAAGGACAGGCAGAGCCAATTGCACTGCAGTTGCATCTTACACGGAGGTTCAGTTCCAAGAGTTCCACATAGACACAAAACCACATATATTCAAACCCTTGGAAATGCCGCTGCATGAGTATTAGTGGGCTTCCAGGGCTGGTGCAAAGTCCCCGAGCAAGGCAGAGAACTTTATTGTTTTAAAGTTCTTTTTGCACTGGCTTTTCCCAGCACAAAAATCTCTTTTAATCTTTCTATATAGTGAGGGGTGCAGAGAGAAAAGGCCCTCTCTGCACACCAAGGTGTGCCCTGGGAAGCTCTCGCAAGATCTCATGGGACGGGGGTAGGGCAGAACTGAGTGTGCTAAGCAAGTTCAGCTGCCAAAAGACTGGGGCAACGGGTCTGATCCCACTTTCTCTGACAGCCATCCCAGAGCCAGTAATTGCTCTCCCCCCCCCCCCCGCACTTTGCCTTGGCCAGCATTAGAAGCCAAGCTCTATGTGTGGGATCTTCTGTGCTTCAGGAAGGCCTACGGCCGCCTCTCAAAGGTTTGCATTGCACCCCTCATTGCCACTGTGACCCAATTACCGGTATATGAAAAAGGAAATGAAAACCTCAAATTACCACAAGAACTACCTCCACACCTTTTGCCATTTTAGTTTATGCTTCCAATATAAAATATATTTCTCTCTGAATTCCGAGGAATGCTTTGTGGTTCACCCTTCCCAGAGCAACCTTAGGTATCGTAGAATCATAGAGCTGTAGAGCTGGAAGGGACCTCAAGGGCCATCTAGACAAGGCAAGAATCCCTGACAGATGGCTAGCCAACCGCTGCTGAAACACCAAGCGTTTTTGTTTTTATTATGTATTTTGTGTTCTTGTTTTGTATTTTTATGTTGTGAACCACCCTGAGATCTTCATATGAAGTGGGGTATATGAACGTAATAAATAAATTAAATAGGGACACGGGTGGCGCTAGGGACGCGGGTGGCGCTGTGGGTAAAACCTCAGTGCCTAGGACTTGCTGATCGTAAGGTTGGCAGTTCGAATCCCTGCGGCGGGGTGACCTCCCGTCATTCGGTCCCAGCTCCTGCCCACCTAGCAGTTCGAAAGCACCCCTAAGTTCAAGTAGATAAATAGGGACCGCTTTCTAGCGGGAAGGTAAACGGCGTTCCGTGTGCTGCGCTGGTGCTGGCTCACCAGTGCAGCTTCGTCACGCTGGCCACGTGACCCGGAAGTGTCTTCGGACGGCGCCGGCCCCCGGCCTCTTGAGTGAGATGAGCGCACAACCCTAGAGTCGGTCACGACTGGCCCGTACAGGCAGGGGTACCTTTACCTTTTTTATATGAATGTAATAAATAAATTAAATAAGCAAACTTTCTGACAGGAAGAGTTGTTCAAACAGTATATTGAATGACCACGGAAGGGAGTGGACTCTCCTTCACTGAAGGCTTTTAAACAAAGGTTGGGTGGCCATCTGTCAGGGATGCTTCAGCTGTGATTCCTGCATTTCAGGGGGTTGGGATAGATGACCATTTGGGATCCCCTCCAACCCTATGATTCTATGATTCTATGCATACAGCATGTTTTCAAACCCTCTTTATAAATGCTCATCATGCTTATTACAATTCCTTTTACTGTCTTTGAAATGCCTACTGCTGATTTAACTAAGTTTCTCTAAATTCACCTTGAATTTTATTTTTGGTAAAAAAATAATAATCCCATGGCAATTCAAGTTAAAGCAGATGTCCTCCAGCCCTCTGCCCACTTCACCACCCAACAATGCCAAGCCAGCAGCAACCTTTTGCCAAGGATTGCCATTTGAAATCAGTAACATTGGAAGAAGATTCAAATGATGTGAAATCAATTTTCCATCACATAAATAATGTCTGTAACCTCAACTTTTATAGGTCAATATTTATGGTGTGAGTAATTTGCAGTCATAAAGATGACTATGTCGCAGAGGAGTGCATAAATGTGGGCATAAAGTGGGGAGGAGCCCCCTTAACAAGGGATAAGCTGCCAGTTCTGGAGCCTGGATGTAGTAGATGAGAAACACAGCCTTAGACTCATAGAATAATAGTCCAACTCCCTGCAATGCAGGAATCTCAGCTAAAGCATCCATGACAGATGGCCAGCCAAACTCTGCTTAAAAACCACCAAGGAAGGAGACAGCTCTTATCGTCAGAAAGTTCTTCCTATGTTTAGTTGGAATCTTTTTTCTTTTAAGTTGAAGCCATGGGTTCGAGTCCTACAGAGTCCCTACAGAGCAGGAGAAAACAAGCATGCTCCATCTTCCATGTGACAGTCCTTAAGATATTTGAAGGTGGCTATCACATCACCTCTCAGTCTTCTCTCCTCCAACCTAAGCACCTGAACGTCTTCAATTGCTCCTCATAAGACCTTCATGGATCACTGCCTTCACTCTGCCAAGAGAACAAGCTGGTCATCACAAACACTCTTTTCCAACAACACAAGAGATGACTCTACACATGGACATCACCAGATGGGCAGCATCGAAATCAGATTGATTATATTCTCTGCAGCCAAAGATGGAGAAGCTCTATACAGTCAGCAAAAACAAGACCTGGAGCTGACTGTGGCTCAGATCATCAGCTTCTTATAGCAAAATTCAAGCTTAAACTGAAGAAAGTAGGAAAAACCACTGGGCCGGTAAGATACAATCTCAGTCAAATCCCTTATGAATACAGAGTGGAAGTGAGGAACAGGTTTAAGGATTTAGATTTGGTGGACAGAGTGCCTGAAGAACTATGGATGGAGGCTCGTAACATTATACAGAAGGCAGCAACTAAAACCATCCCAACGAAAAGGAAATGCAAGAAAGCAAAGTGGCTGTCCAACAAGGCCTTACAAATAGTGGGGGAGAGAAGGCAAGCAAAATGCGAGAGAGATAGTGAAAGATACAGGAAATTGAATGCAGATTTCCAAAAATAGCAAGGAGAGACAAGAAGGCCTTCTTAAATGAGCAATGCAAAGAAATAGAGGAAAACAATAGAATGGGAAAAACCAGAGCTCTGTTCAAGAAAATTGGAGATATGAAAGGAACATTTCGTACAAAGATTACCATAATAAAAGACAAAAGTGGAAAGGACCTAACAGAAGCAGAAGACATCAAGAAGAGGTGGCAAGAATACACAGAGGAACTATACCAGAAAGAAATGGATGTCTCGTATACCCCAGGTAGTGTGGTTGCTGACCTTGAGCAACCTGGAGAGTGAAGTCAAATGGGCCTTAGAAAGCACTGCTAACAACAAGGCCAGTGGAAGTGATGATATTCCAGCTGAACTATTTAAAATTTTAAAAGATGATGCTGTTAAGGTGCTACACTCAATATGCCAGCAAATTTGGAAAACTCAGCAGTGGCCAGAGGATTGGAGAAGATCAGTCTACATCCCAATCCCCAAGAAGGGCAGTGTTAAAGAACGCTCTAACTACCTCACAATTGCACTCATTTCACACGCTAGCAAGGTTATGCTTAAAATTCTACAAGGCAGGCTTAAGCAGTATGTGGACCGAGAACTCCCAGAAGTGCAAGCTGGGGCAGAGGAACCAGAGACCAAATTGCAAACATGCGCTGGATTATGGAGAAACCTAGAGAGTTCCAGAAAGACATCTACTTCTGCTTCATGGCAAAATTGGGAATGGAGTACAGCAAGGCTGTATATTGTCTCCCTGCTTATTTAACTTATATGCAGAATTCATCATGCAAAAGGCTGGGCTGGATGAATCCCAAGCCGGAATTAAGATCGCCGGAAGAAATATCAACAACCTCAGATATGCAGATGATAAAACCTTGATGGCAGAAAGTGAAGAGGAATTAAAGAACCTTTTAATGAGGGTGAAAGAGGAAAGTGCAAAATATGGTCTGAAGCTCAACATCAAAAAAACGAAGATCATGGCCACTGGGCCCATCACCTCCTGGCAAATAGAAGGGGAAGAAATGGAGGCAGTGAGAGATTTTACTTTCTTGGGATCCATGATCACTGCAGATGGTGACAGCAGTCACGAAACTAAATGACGCCTGCTCCTTGGGAGAAAGGCGATGGCAAACCTAGACAGCATCTTAAAAAGCAGAGACATCACCTTGCCAACAAAGGTCCGTATAGTTAAAGCCATGGTTTTCCCAGTAGTGATGTATGGAAGTGAGAGCTGGACCATAAAGAAGGCTGATCGCTGAAGAATTGATGCTTTTGAATTATGGTGCTGGAGGTGACTCTTGAGAGTCCCATGGACTGCAAGAAGACCAAACCTATCCATTCTTAAGGAAATCAGCCCTGAGTGCTCACTGGAAGGACGGATCGTGAAGCTGAGGCTCCAATACTTTGGCCACCTCATGAGAAGAGAAGACTCCCTGGAAAAGACCCTGATGTTGGGAAAGATTGAGGGCACAAGGCGAAGGGGACGACAGAGGACGAGATGGTTGGACAGTGTTCTCGAAGCTACAAACATGAGTCTGACCAAATTGCGGGAGGCAGTGGAAAACAGGAGTGCCTGGCGTGCTCTGGTCCATGGGGTCACGAAGAATCGGACACGACTAAACGACTAAACAACAACAAGACTTGTCTTCCAGACCCTTTATCAGCTTTCATGGATGGAGTGACCTCCTTAGCTCTGCGTTGCATCCCTTGCTTCCTTTTCTGCCTTGCCTTGACATTTCCCTAATAATAATAGAATAATAATAATAATAATAATAATAATAATAATAATAATAATATATTATTTATACCCCGCCCGTCTGGCTGGGTTTCCCCAGCCACTCTGGGCAGCTTCCAACAAAATATTAAAAATACAATAACACTGAGGTGCACCAGAACTGATTGCATATTACATCATGTTAGCGTTGGCTGTAGCAGATGGCATGGGAAACACTGTTATGCCCCCACAAGCTTCAGTTATTTAGTGATAGAAAATCTATGTATCAGTATTAGGTAGAAGGAACAACAATGCTACCCCTAGTGCCTTTCCTCCTTTTTAGACCCCAAGGCAGGTTGGGAAATGTAGCACAGCAATATTCTACTTTCCATTGGCTCTGGCCTCCCTCCCTCCCTCCCTCCCTCCCTCCCTTGTAATCTAGTGGCAGTCTAGTTATGGAACCCCAAGAAGAAGGGTGAACTCGCTTCGTCCTTACAGAGCTCCACAGAGAACTTCATAAAAAGCTTCTAGCCATCTATACTCAGAGCCTATTGGAATGTGAGTAATAGTTCTACATGTGCCTTGGCTATCTTCAATAAATCTATGTAGGAGAGCTTTGTGTAGTTTTGTTAATACTATCCAGAAAGAGAGAGAAATCTCCAGATGGAACAAACATTGTAGGTTTTAGCAGAAACTGAACCCTGGAGGAAAGAAAGAGTGCTGCTTGAGACAAACACATCCCTGATTCCATCCCCCTGCTTTTGTGATCTGGGTTTGGGCGGCTGCTTTTTATTATGTTGCTCTAAAATGATGTTACTGAATTTTTGTTATCTGGCTTGAAACAAGAAAAAAAGAAGGCAGGGCATAAATTCATAAACAAAGACTGGGGCTCTAGAAGCAACTTTGGAGCAAGTTATGGAGGTGGGGAAGGCATGGAAAGAGGAAGGGAAAGGAAATTAACGATCACAAATTGTAATAATTCATCAGGTTAAGATGGAATTGTCAGAGCAAGTTTGATTGATCCATTGATTTCTGTGTTGCTTCCCCACCAAGACTCAAAACATTGATGAAGAAAACCGATAGTACAAATATACAAGCAGTACTTAAATAATTGTAAAACACTAAGCCTTCTCTTTTTTTGTACACGCCAACAAATTTTGACACTCAGAAGCAGAAGGGAGGTGTGTAGATGAGTGGAAAGCTGGATTGTACTCAATAATGAGTACATTTCCATTTCAAAGCCTTAAACGTACAAAAGGATGTTTGTTTGAGGGTAAGTTTATAAGTTGGTGTAACAAAGACCAGAGTTTGGGCAAGAAAGCGTCACTTGAGAGATTGACTTTCTTCCTCTCTTGTTTCAACTACACGGTCTTTGTTCAAGGCAGAAGAAAGTTAAACACATTGAAATATAAATACAGATTCAAGTAGACTTTGGGAAATGTGGTTACTCTTTTAATATCCTCTGAATGCTCCACATTTCCAGAAGCTGAGAAGTGTTGCATTTTCTTTTGTGCATGATCAAGGCAGAAACATCGTAGAAGAGAAACCCATACGAAGTAGACATTACAGTTGCATTTTCTAGCAAATGTTGGAAAGTTTGTCAGTGCACGATCACTGTACTTGCAGCAGAAAGCCAGCCTGGGAGGCCCCAGCCCCCAGGAAAGAGAAGCTTCAGAGCTAAAATCCATCCATCAATTTGATTCTGTTGAATTTTGACCCAATCAGGACAAGCACCACAGGGATGAGGAACCTCCAGGGACTTGTCTCAGGCCTCTTCCAGACACACACCCTCTCCCGAAGCCACACCTAGGGGATTTTAACATCCATGCTGACACAACCTTACAAGGGGCCGCTTGGGACTTCGTGGAAAGCATGGCCTCCATGGGGCTGTCCCTGAATAAGTTTGGCCCAACTCATACTCGCGGACATGCCTTAGACCTGGTATTCACCTCTATGGATGTGGGTGATCTGACACTAAGTAAAAGTGAATCAAAAGAAGTGCCATGGTCAGATCACTTCCTGGTGCAACTGGACTTCTCCGCGACCCTTCCCCTCTGCAGGGAGGTCGGATAGTCCACCCCTGCCACTTAATGGATCCAAATGGTTTCCAGAGAGTGGTAGGGGATGTTTTATCCCATGTTGATGGCCTTTCAGCTGATTCCCTGGTGGCCCGTTGGAATATGGAGTTAACCAGGGCTATTGACTCTCTGGCTCCAAAGTGCCCTCTCTGATTGCATGGCGCCCGGACAGCCCCATGGTTTTCCCTGGAGCTGAGGACAATGAAACAATATTTGAGACGGCTAGAGCACCGGTGGTGTAAAACTCATTCTGATTCGGACCAGACACTGATTAGAGCTCAGCGTTGAGCCTACCAAGTGGCAATAGTGACGGTGAAGAGGACCTTCTTCACCGCCTCTATTGCATCTGCAGAAAACAGCAGCAGGAGACTCTTTCAAGTGGGTGGCAATCTAACAGAACCACCTTCGCCATTGGGGCCTGGTAAGGATCACAAGATCTCCTGCAATGATTTTGCAAAGTTTTTTGCAGATAAAGTAACTCAGATTCGGAAAGAGGTAGAGTCCCCTGTGGGAGCAGGGCCGGGGTGGGAGAGCAGCCTGACTAGTCGAGCTGCGTGGGATCAATTCCAATCTGTTACCTCTGAGGATCTGGACAGGCTGCTTGGGTGAGTGAAACCAACCACCTGTCTCCTTGATCCTTGCCCATCCTGGTTAATAAAAGCGAGCTGGGAAGGGCTGGGCAATGGGCTCTGTGGGGTGGCAAATGATTCCCTCTGTGAGAGAGCCTTCCCAGGCCCGCTGAAAGAGGCGGTCATTAAACTGCTTCTTAAAAAAACATATTTAGACCTGGCCAATATGGCCAACTACCGCCCAGTCTCAAATCTTCCATTTTTAGGCAAGGTGACTGAATGGGTGGTTGCTGAACAACTGCAAGCACGCCTGGAGGATGCAAACCCTCCAGGCCTCACCATGGGACTCGGGATTCAGGCCTCACCATGGGACTGAAACTGCCTTGGTTGCACTGGCTGATGATCTCCGGCAGGCTAGGGACAAAGGTGAAAGCTGTTTCCTAGTTCTGCTGGATCTCTCAGTGGCCTTTGATACCATCGACCATAACATCTTTCTAGACCGTCTAGAGGAGCTTGGAGCTGAGGACACTGTTATACAGTGGTTCCACTCCTTCCTCCTGGGCTGTTTCCAGAAAGTGGTGTTGGGGGATGACTGTTCAGACCCCAGAGTTCTCACTTGTGGGGTGCCTGAGGGTTCTATCCTCTCCCCCATGCTCATTAACATCTATATGAAGCCGCTGGGAGAGATCATCAGGGGGTTTGGGCTGGGTGTTCATCAGAATGCGGATGATACCCAGCTCTACCTCTCTTTTAAATCAGAACCAGTGAAGACGGTGAAGGTCCTGTGTGAGTGTCTGGAGGTGGCTGGAGGATGGATGGTGACTAACAAATTGAGGTTGAATCCCGACAAGACAGAAGTACTGTTTAGGGGGGACAAGGGGTGGGTGAGTGTGGGGGACTCCCTGGTCCTGAATGGGGTAACTGTGCCCCTGAAGGACCAGGTGCACAGCCTGGGAGTCATTTTGGACTCACAGTTGTCAAAGTGCAGGTCAATTCTGTGTCCAGAGCAGCTGTCTATCAGCTCCATCTGGTACACAGGCTGAGACCCTACCTGCCCACAGACTGTCTTGCCAGAGTGGCGCATGCTCTAGTGCAATGCACTGTACGTGGGGCTACTTTTGAAGGTAACTACAACTAATCCAGAATGCAGCAGCTAGACTGGTGACTGGGGGTGGCTGCCGAGACCATATAACACTGGTCCTGAAAGACCTTCATTGGCTCCCAGTACGAATCCGAGCACAATTCAAAGTGTTGGTGCTGACCTTTAAAGCCCTAAATGGCCTCGGCCCAGTATACCTGAAGGAGCGTCTCTACCCCCATCATTCAGCCCGAACACTGAGGTCCAGCTCTGAGGGCCTTCTGGCGGTTCCCTCACTGTGAGAAGTGAGGTTACAGGGAACCAGGCAGAGGGCCTTCTTGGTAGTGGCACCTGCCCTGTGGAATGCCCTCCCATCAGACGTCAAGGAAATAAACAACTATCTGACTTTTAGAAGACATCTGAAGGCAGTCCTGTTTAGGGAAGTTTTTAATGTTTGATGTCTTATTGTGTTCTTAATATCCTGTTGGAAGCTGCCCAGAGTCCCGGCCAGATGGGTGGGGTATACATAATCAGTTAAACATCATCATCATCATCATCTCCATCTCTGGCTGTCCCTGCAGTGCACTCTCCTCGGGTGCTGCTTTCTGATAGGAAGGTGTCCTTGAAATCGTTCTGCGCATTAGGTGTGGCCTAATGGGTAAAATTGGGCCTCTTTGGAGGGCTCAGGCACCAGATGAGTCCCGCTCAGATGGCCATGGATCGCTACCAAGGGTGGGTTGGGTGGCCTAGACCCTGGGGGTGGGGAGGCATTCAACAAGAAGGAAAGGTAGCCTGCTGGATGCTTCCAAACATCAGGATGGCCCACTAAACATTAGCTTCACCCCTGAAAACTTTTGGGAGCAGATCTGGGGGGAGTGGGGTCCCCAGGTCAATTCAGGATGGGTCAACCTAATGACCCCTGGATCAAAGTTGTCGGGTGGATCCCTGGAGGAAAGAAAGAGAGACAAACACATCCCTGATTCCATCCCCCTGCTTTTGTGATCTGGGTTTGGGCGGCTGCTTTTTATTATGTTGCTCTAAAATGATCTTATTGAATTTTTGTAATCTGACCACTAGCTGGTTTGAAACAAGAAAAACAGAAGGCAGGGCATAAATTCATAAACAAAGACTGGGGCTCTAGAAGCAACTTTGGAGCAAGTTATGGAGGTGGGGAAGGCATGGAAAGAGGAAGGGAAAGGAAATTAACGATCACAAATTGTAATAATTCATCAGGTTAAGATGGAATTGTCAGAGCCCTCCCTTGAACTCCGATAAAGCCTCTTGCTTACATGGATTCAGGACACAGGGGTGTGTGGGGGGGACACTAGGTGACTGTACAAAGTATAAATTTTCATGCATTGCTCCATCCATTTTTGCCTCTGCCCCCCCACCTGCCATTGGAATGTGGCCCCCAAATGCTTGTGCAAATGGGAATACGGCCCCCCATCCTTGATGTGTCCAATACAAGCCACAGTCTCCTCCTCTGAGATGAAGAGCTCACTCCAGTATTGAATTATCAAAACCATTTCTTTCTCGCAGTCCACCAAACTTCCCTACAAAACAGGCACCCCCCCCAATCAAAACAACATCCTATTCTACATAACTCACCTTTCCGGAGCCCCAAATCTCCATAAACACGCTTATTTCCAGCAGCCAGGTCCCATTATGTTATCTGTCACTTTATGGGGGTTTCTGAGTCATTTATTTTTATGTCTATACATCGTAGTTGGTGAGCTGGCGTTGGCCTGAGAGCATAAAACTGGCAAGACACGGCGGCGGAGTGTGAAAACTGTCAGCGGAGCAGCAGCCTGTGAAATTAACATGATATCGAAAGCGTCAATGTTTATTTACTGGAAATATCTGGATGAAATGCAAGAGGCAGTGGAAGGCAGTGCCAGGAGGAGGTCCCTGTGGCGGGCGAGGGGCGAGGAAGCTGGGGAGCTCCAGGCCAGTTGCATCACAGAAGCGATGAGAGGAAAGGCTCGCTAAGACCTCGCGGGACACAGCACGCCTTTGCTGCCCCCTGCTCCTCTCCTACTTTCCTTCCTTTATGGCAGGGATGGCGACCCTTTTCGAGAGCGAGTGCCCAAACGGCAACCCAAGACCCGCTTATTTATCGCCAAGTGCCAACACGGCAATTGAACCTGAATGCTGAGGTTTTAGTTTAGAAGGGGAGGTTGGCGCATCCATGTGGAGAGAGAGTGGAGCAAATACAGTGGTACCTCGGTTTTCGAACAGCTTAGTTCTCAAACTACTTTAAACCTGAACATTTCAAACTCGAAAATGAGTGTTCTGGTTTTTGAACTTTTTTCGGAAGCGGAACGTGCTCGGTTCTGAGTAGAACTTCCGTTTTGATTGCCACACTTCTGTTTTCAGAGTGAGGGAAGGCCGGCTGGGCGGCAAGCGAGCAGGCCCCTGCCCCCCTCCCGCGCTGGGTCCCTCTGCCACCGCAGCCACAACAGCAACCACCCCCTCCGCCATCTCTGGAGGCGCTGCGTGAGGGAAGGCTGGGCTGGGGCAGCAAGCAGGCAGGCAAGGGATGTCGCCTCCACCCCCCCCGCCTGCTCCTGCTTGCAGGCAAGTAGGTGTAGGATCGGGCTGCTCTGCTAGGCAGCTTTGCTGCTCGCAAGGGGACAGGAGCTGGATCGGGGCTGCTCAGCTGGGGAGGTGCAGGCTCCCTCACACTTTCCATTGAGGGGTTCGCGGCTGCACTCCCCTCAAGGGAGAAGTTTAAAGCAGCCCCCACTTCCGCATCAGACCCCCTGCAACCCCATGAAGGCAGCCAGGGTGAATAGTTGCTGAGGTTGGGGAAGCTGCATCTGAGGGCCCCTGCGCCACCTGAAGGCAGCCAGGCGCTCCTCAGCTGAGCTACCTGATCCCTCTCCTACTTGCGTGCAAGCAGGAGTGGAGGCAGGGATCTCTCAGAAGTGGAGTGGAGGCTTTGCGCTCCCCAGCTGAGCTGCCCGCTCCCGCTCCTGCTTGCACGCAAGTAGGAGTGGGATCGGGCAGCTCAACTGGGGAGCGGAAAGCCTCCACTCCACTTCTGATTCCGCTCCCAGTGGCCCTGGCCTCAACCTCGCAGCAGCAGCAGCAGCAGCAGCAGGAGGAGGAGGAGGAGGAGGAGGAAGGCGGCCGCTCGGAACTCTCGGCGGCCCACCAACGTGGCAGCGCGCTTCTGAGCGTGCACAGCGCTGCAACCTCCCCACCCACAGTGGAGGCTCCCCAAGGGAAAACGTGCACCCTGGAGTTTGTGGCTCCATTTTGCACCCCCCCCAGTGCCCCATCTTATGCGCTTGTCCTCGGACACAAGTTGAGCTGATGACTTGATGTGCTGCCCTCGCCTTCTGCTGGCTCTGTGCTGGGGTGATGGCACACGTGCCCACAGGGAGGGCTCTGGCACGCGTGCCATAGGTTCGCCACCACTGCTTTACGGGCTCCTCCAGCTGACCTGTTCACTGAGCGTTTGTCCTGACTTGCTTGCACAAAGCTTTGGGGAAGCTTAGACCAGGACCAACTCACACAACAGTTATTTCATTTCCCTGATGTTTCCCTGTTATATCTGACCTTTCATATGGCACAAAAGCCACTTCTGGAGAACTAACGGAATACAGCACATGCTTGGTGCTCATTTCTATGATATTTGATTCAAAAACAAAACCACTTGCAGCTCCCTTAACCTGGAAAATTTGGTGTGTGTTTGGGTGTGACAAAATTTGGTGTTCTCCACTGGCATATGGTTCTTTCCTGTGGAAAGGGGGGGGGGGAGCACTGAGATTGCCCAAGGACATCCACTGTGGTGTCACACCAAAATGCCCACGGGGGGGGGGGGGATTTAGCATGACATACTGGGATATTAGTTTAAAAGCCACAGTTCCATGACACAACCAGTACTGCAGTGTGAAGGGGACATGAAAAAACAGGACAGAAATGCTAGCATTATATTCAAGGAAATGAAGGCATTATGCCCCAAAACTGAATGGACCCTTTGCCTGATCTTAATTGAGCATTCATTCCACTTTGTCTGCAGGTTGGTTTGGCAACAACACACATTCGTTCTGATTTGATTCTGGCCTGTTTATATACCTTCTCATGGCTCTTGTTCATTCTGTACGTTTCAGCGCCTCTGTTATGAATCATGATTAGGGAGAGTGTGGCTTCACTCTGTTCCTCACAGGCTTCCCATGGAGGCATCTGCTGGCCACTGTGAGAACAAGACTAGGTGGGCCTTTGGCTCTTCTTATGATATTACCTATGGGGTTCTATTTTCCTTCCCCCTTTCATCTCTTGCCCAACTGTGTCCTGGACTCATTGCTGCATGCAGCAAGACATTTTAACTTCCTTAAACCAGTCCTGGGCGTTCTTTCAGATTTACACGTCCACATCTTCAAGTTGCCAGCTTGATTAATAATTCACAAATTCAATTAGTTAATTCACGGCTTTGTGGCTCATAATGAGGCATTAATTTGCAACTTTTGAATTCATCGTTTGTAGACTCGGCTGCTTGCAGGTACTTTGGATCGATAGTGACTCAGCCATTAATTGTGGGATCATATGCTGTGTGGCCCCCTTCATGGATCACTGCCTTGCCGTGGCGAAGGGGCTTGAATAACTCAGAGAAGCTATGAGCTATGCCGTGCAGGGCCACCCAAGATGGACAGGTCATAGTGGAGAGTTTTGACCAAACGTGATCCACCTGGAGCAGGAACCGGCAAGCCACTCCAGTATTCCTGCCAAGAAAACTCCATGGACAAAGACAACAGGCATATGAAAGTTATGACGCTGGAAGATGAGCCCCTCAGGTCAGAAGGCGTCCAACATGCTACTGAGGAAGAGCGGAGGACAAGTACAAGTAGATTCAGAGCTGATGAAGTGGCTGGGCTAAAGCCGAAAGGACGTTCAGTTGCGGATATGCCTGGAAGTGAAAGGAAAGTCCAATGCTGTAAAGAAAAATATTGCATAGGAACCTGGAATGTAAGAACCATGAACCTGGGTAAGTTGGATGTGGTCAAAAATGAGATGGCAAGAATAAATATTGACATCCTGGGCATCAGTGAACTAAAATGGACGGGAATGGGCGAATTCAGTTCGGATGACCATCATATCTACTACTGTGGGCAAGAATCCCGTAAAAGAAATGGAGTGGCCCTCATAGTCAACAAAAGAATGGCGAAAGCTGTACTGGGATGCAATCTCAAAAATGATAGAATGATCTCGATATGAATCCAAGGCAGACCTTTTAACATCACAGTAATCCATGTTTATGCACCAACCACTGGTGCTGAAGAAACTGAAATTGACCAATTCTATGAAGACTTACAACACCTTATAGAAATGACACCAAAGAAGGATGTTCTTCTTATTATAGGGGATTGGAATGCTAAAGTAGGGAGTCAAGAGATAAAAGGAACAACTGGCAAGTTTGGCCTTGGAGTTCAAAACGAAGCAGGGCAAAGGCTAATAGTTCTGCCAAGAGAACAAGCTGGTCATCACAAACAATCTTTTCCAACAAGACAAGAGACGACTCTACACATGGACATCACCAGATGGGCAGCATCGAAATCAGATTGATTATATTCTCTGCAGCCAAAGATGGAGAAGCTCTATACAGTCAGCAAAAACAAGACCTGGAGCTGACTGTGGCTCAGATCATCAGCTTCTTATAGCAAAATTCAAGCTTAAACTGAAGAAAGTAGGAAAAACCACTGGGCCGGTAAGATACAATCTCAGTCAAATCCCTTATGAATACAGAGTGGAAGTGAGGAACAGGTTTAAGGATTTAGATTTGGTGGACAGAGTGCCTGAAGAACTATGGATGGAGGCTCGTAACATTATACAGAAGGCAGCAACTAAAACCATCCCAACGAAAAGGAAATGCAAGAAAGCAAAGTGGCTGTCCAACAAGGCCTTACAAATAGTGGGGGAGAGAAGGCAAGCAAAATGCGAGAGAGATAGTGAAAGATACAGGAAATTGAATGCAGATTTCCAAAAATAGCAAGGAGAGACAAGAAGGCCTTCTTAAATGAGCAATGCAAAGAAATAGAGGAAAACAATAGAATGGGAAAAACCAGAGCTCTGTTCAAGAAAATTGGAGATATGAAAGGAACATTTCGTACAAAGATTACCATAATAAAAGACAAAAGTGGAAAGGACCTAACAGAAGCAGAAGACATCAAGAAGAGGTGGCAAGAATACACAGAGGAACTATACCAGAAAGAAATGGATGTCTCGTATACCCCAGGTAGTGTGGTTGCTGACCTTGAGCAACCTGGAGAGTGAAGTCAAATGGGCCTTAGAAAGCACTGCTAACAACAAGGCCAGTGGAAGTGATGATATTCCAGCTGAACTATTTAAAATTTTAAAAGATGATGCTGTTAAGGTGCTACACTCAATATGCCAGCAAATTTGGAAAACTCAGCAGTGGCCAGAGGATTGGAGAAGATCAGTCTACATCCCAATCCCCAAGAAGGGCAGTGTTAAAGAACGCTCTAACTACCTCACAATTGCACTCATTTCACACGCTAGCAAGGTTATGCTTAAAATTCTACAAGGCAGGCTTAAGCAGTATGTGGACCGAGAACTCCCAGAAGTGCAAGCTGGGGCAGAGGAACCAGAGACCAAATTGCAAACATGCGCTGGATTATGGAGAAACCTAGAGAGTTCCAGAAAGACATCTACTTCTGCTTCATGGCAAAATTGGGAATGGAGTACAGCAAGGCTGTATATTGTCTCCCTGCTTATTTAACTTATATGCAGAATTCATCATGCAAAAGGCTGGGCTGGATGAATCCCAAGCCGGAATTAAGATCGCCGGAAGAAATATCAACAACCTCAGATATGCAGATGATAAAACCTTGATGGCAGAAAGTGAAGAGGAATTAAAGAACCTTTTAATGAGGGTGAAAGAGGAAAGTGCAAAATATGGTCTGAAGCTCAACATCAAAAAAACGAAGATCATGGCCACTGGGCCCATCACCTCCTGGCAAATAGAAGGGGAAGAAATGGAGGCAGTGAGAGATTTTACTTTCTTGGGATCCATGATCACTGCAGATGGTGACAGCAGTCACAAAATTAAATGACACCTGCTCCTTGGGAGAAAGGCGATGGCAAACCTAGACAGCATCTTAAAAAGCAGAGACATCACCTTGCCAACAAAGGTCCGTATAGTTAAAGCCATGGTTTTCCCAGTAGTGATGTATGGAAGTGAGAGCTGGACCATAAAGAAGGCTGATCGCCGAAGAATTGATGCTTTTGAATTATGGTGCTGGAGGTGACTCTTGAGAGTCCCATGGACTGCAAGAAGATCAAACACATCCGTTCTTAAGGAAATCAGCCCTGAGTGGTCACTGGAAGGACAGATCATGAAGCTGAGGCTCCAATACTTTTTGGCCACCTCATGAGAAGAGAAGACTCCCTGGAAAAGACCCTGATGTTGGGAAAGATGGAGGGCACAAGGAGAAGGGGACGACAGAGGACAAGATGGTTGGACAGTGTTCTCGAAGCCACAAACATGAGTCTGACCAAACTGTGGGAGGCAGTGGAAGATAGGAGTGCCTGGCGTGCTCTGGTCCATGGGGTCACGAAGAGTCGGACACAACTAAACGACTAAACAACAACAAATGCTGTGTGGCCAAAGAACCATGTTTGCTTTTGCACCTTGAAATAACACATTGTGGGGCAGCCGGGGGGTGGGGTGGGGGCGTGACCCAGTGAAAAAGAAGCACCAAGAATTGAAAGCTGTAACAGGTCATCAGTCACCTCCGTATGCCATGCGTTGCTTTTTAAGTGAGCGTAAGGACAATCTGGTGGCAGCCACAGCCCTCGGGGCTTCTGGGTGCTAGAAGGTTGAAGCCACATTCTTGCTCAGCCAGAACTTGAATCTGCCCAGTGCACCATGCACCAGCTGTTAGGTGGCGAGGCTGAGCAGCCTAAACAAAGCCCTGCTGTGCCTCCGGTCTCTTCGGGGCTTCCTCCGCCCTCACAGACGTCCTCTTCAGTCTCCAGGGAGAGTCTCCTCATGAGCCATGAGGACTCTCCAGCTCTCTCCTGCCATTTCTGGGTTTGAATAGAATTATTTCATTGTTTCCTGGTGCTGCACGTATACACAGTCGTGTGCAAGTCGATCCCATGTAAATGGGGAACAGCCACCTGTGCTTTAATCTTTTAGTTGTTAAGTCAAACCTGCATCCTTCCCCCAGCCCCAAAAGGTGATCTGCAGGATGTAGTTCCGCAGGCTGTGAATGGTCCCAAGAAGCCCCAGGTGTCTGCAGTCACCTCCCGGTTCTGCCAAGGCTTGTTGGTACCTGGCCAGGAGGGCTCCGATCTGCTTACTGAGAGCCAGAGGTTGTGTATGTTGCTCTCTGAGCATTGCAGTGAGCTGAAGGGAAGGAGCACAAGGACTCTTTCCCTTGGGCTCATGCCTCAAGCTAACCTCGATGCTTAAACAACAAAACTTCCGGTCGGCGCCAGCGTTAATGGCGGTCCTCTTTCCGAGCTCCGGAGGAGGACTGCGCTGCGAGTTCGGGTCTGACCCGCTACGGCAAGCGGGGGACCCCTAAAATCACAGGCACGGAAGCCTGTGAACAAGGAGACTCGGTGGGCACCAGAAGCGCCCCCCTTTACTGTGAAAGAGCCTTTTTAAAGGCTCCGGAACGGCATCGGGAGAGCGCGGTGCTGAGAGTCGCTACCCAGCCCGCAGTGTGAAGCCGCGTCGTCATTGACGGAGAGCGCCGACTCCTTCCTGCAAATTGAATTGAATTCAAAACCCCGTGAGTAGGACTGAACGATTACTGGAATTTTTAAAAGATTTAATTAGAAATTTGGCCGGAAACGGGGAAGGGTAAAATTAAGGAAGTCTGCCTTCCCCCGACTGCATGACAGATGAAAGCAATGAAAGAGAAAAAGCTGTATCTGCATGAAAATAAAGATAGAATTGCTTAAGCCTGGCATTGGACTTAAACCCCATCTCTAGCAAGCAGGAGCAGAGGGGGGGAAAGTAATCTTATTAACCTGCATGATTTATTGAGAGAGAAAAGTTTCCAGCTGCCTTAATTCCTTTGATACGGTCTGCCAAAATAAGACACCAGGATAGAGACTTTAGAAACCTTAGAAAACTCTTCAAGGATACATAGTGGATGTTTTACTTGATACAAAGTTTGGACTTTGCTGCCACAATATATCGGACTTTGACAGTTAAATTACGTAGAAAAACTGTTGCAGCATTTATATTGAAGTTTCCTGGTTTCTTTGTTCCTTGCTTTTTGTTTCCTTCACTTGGACACTATGTCTTGCTCCCTCTAGAGGGTAAGAAGTAACAATTGGAATAACAGAGTAAGACAGTGGGATTTTCCATTTGGGAACTGCTCCTGTGAGAACGTCCTTGGGACATGAGTGGCCCAGCAGATGAGATTACAACTAGAGCCAAAGCAAAACAACAACAACAAAAGAAAAGAGGTTCAATATCAAGTTTGACACAGACTGGAGCAGCTGCTCAGGAAAAAGCGACGGTTGCCTCCATGGATTCTATGACACAGGCGTTACTTAAGATAAATCAATCCTTGGAAGCTCTGACAAAGCAGAGTACAGAGAACTCACAAAAACTAACAGAATTAACAGCAAGATTGGATCTTAATACGAAAAGTGTCACATCTAATACAGAATCCATAAATAAATTGATTGAAGAGAACTCTGCTACACGTAAAATTGCAGAGGACGCCAGAAAGATTGCTGAAGAGACACAGGAAAAATTAGAACCGATTTCGAAAAAAGTCTATGAACATGATGCGGTCTTGTCCTTGATGGAATTACAGAGAAAGGAGAGAAACCTGAAATTAAGACTAATTCCCGAGAGTGAAGGGGACAGCCTTGTGGAGTTCCTTACACAAGAGTTTACTGACTGTTGGCAGGAAGATTTGGAGGAGGAAGAATTTAAGATAACAACAGCATTCAGATTGGGCAGGAGACAGAATAGAAAGACTCCGAGGGATTGCCTGATCACCCTCAGATCCAAGGAAGAAAGAGACAAGATATTAAAACTACATTACCAAAAGGCCTTGGAGATTGAAAATTCACCTATACAAATTTTTAAAGACATCCCTAAATATATCTTGGAGGTGAGAACCTTCTATAAAGATCTGGTCTACCTGTTGAAGAAGAACAACATCATCTTTAGGTGGGAGTTTCCACAAGGACTGTCATTCAATTACAAGGGAAAGAAGGTGAAAATAAAGACAATTCAAGATAAAGAGAAGTTCTTGGAGAGAAACCACGAGGATTTACAGAAGGGAACGGTCGACCCAATTTCGGAACAGAGGAGAGCAGTAGATATTCTGAACCTATCGTTTGGACTTAAACCACCACCATCAGAGGAAGAGCAACAACTTGGAGCAGTAGGAGGAGCAACGGAGAAATAACAAGATGGCCCTGCAATTCCTTAGCTGGAATTGCAATGGGCTGAACATGCCTTTGAAGAGACGTCAAGTATTCCATATTTTGAAAAGAGAACAATTGGACTTGATCTGCTTGCAAGAAACCCATGTGACCAGGGTACATAGGAAATTACTTATAAATAAAAGATTAGGACAAAAATTTATCTCATCGGACAAAGTCAAGAAAAGAGGAGTAGTGATATATGTAAAAGAGAAATGGGCCCCAAAAATGATGTTCAAAGACGAACAAGGAAGATACCTGGCAGTGGAAATACAAGTACAAGGAGAAAAATTCTTAGTAGTTGGAGTTTATGCACCAAACGAAGGCAAGGCGGAATTTTTTAAGAAGCTCCATGAAACTCTGATGGACTATTTGGATTATAATGTAATACTTATGGGAGATATGAATGGCGTAGTTTCTACAAATATGGATAAGGCACAAAGACTGACAATTTCCAAGGAAGGGAGACTTCCGAAGACCTTCTTTGAAATGACTGAAAATATGGACTTAATAGATATATGGAGGACAAGGAACCCTCTTGAGAGAGAGGGAACCTTTTTCTCCCAAGCAATGATGACCTGGACCAGAATTGACCAAATTTGGATTACTAGTGGGATGGCTCCAAAGATTAAGAAAATAGAAATCTGCCCAAAGACTTGCTCCGACCATAACGCCGTGAAGATGGAGATGAAATTTACAACAACTGGTCAATTTAGATGGAGGATGAATGACACCCTGTTTCGAGACGAGGAGATCCACAAGAAGGCCCAAAAAACTTTAAAGGACTATTTTGAAATAAATTTAAAGGCTGATGTGGAAAAAAGAGTGATCTGGGACGCAAGTAAAGCTGTAATGCGAGGATTTCTGATTCAACAAAACTCAATAAAAAAGAGGAATCAAACCGAGAAGAAGGAAAAGATTTTGGAAAAGATAAAAGAAGGAGAGAAAAAATTAAGAATAAAACCAAAGTCCCAGGAGATTTTGAGAGAGATTAAGTTATATCAAACACAATATATGGAATTGATGAATCAAGAGATTGAGTGGAAGATAAAGCAAATGAAACAAAAGACATTTGAATCGGCAGATAAATGTGGCAAACTTCTGGCTTGGCAATTGAAGAAAAGACAGAAACTAAATACAGTCACAAGCCTAGAAGTGGATGGAAAGAATATAACTAAACCCAACGAGATTAGAAACTGTTTTTTGAGCTATTTTAAAAAACTATATTCTCAAGGGCCACAGAATGAAGAGGACATAGATGAATTCCTTAATAAATATGGACTACAAAAAATCTCTCATCAAAGCAAGGTGGATTTAAACCAGAGAATAACAGAACAAGAGATAGAGGGTGCCATTCAGGACATGCAACTGGGCAAATCTCCAGGACCAGATGGACTGACTTCCAGATATTATAAAGCTTTAAAGGAATGGTTGATACAACCGTTAAAGGAAGTCTGCAACGAGATTCTAGAGGGGAAAAAGGCACCAGAGTCGTGGAAAGAGGCGTATATCACACTCATACCAAAGACAGAGACTGAAAAGACGCAACTTAAGAACTATCGCCCAATATCATTACTTAATGTGGATTACAAAATTTTTGCAGACATTTTGGCAAAAAGATTTAAAAGAGTGTTGATGGAGAAGATTCATAAGGACCAAACAGGCTTTCTCCCAAAAAGGCATTTATCAGACAACGTAAGGAATATAATACACATTTTGGAACTACTAGAGGTGAATATAAACACTAAAGCAGTGCTGATTTTTGTGGACGCGGAGAAAGCCTTTGACAATATTTCTTGGAGTTTTATGAAAAAGAATCTTCATGGGATGGGGGTAGGCCAAGGATTTGAGAACGGCATGGGTGCGATATACTCTGAACAAAAAGCTAAGCTGATCGTAAATAATGTGATAACTGAGGAACTTAAGATAGAAAAAGGAACACGACAGGGGTGCCCAATTTCCCCATTGCTTTTTATTTCTGTCCTGGAGGTGTTGCTAAATATGATTAGAGATGACCAGCAGGTTAAAGGTGTACAGGTCGGAGCTAAACATTACAAGTTAAGGGCCTTTGCAGATGACTTAGTATTGACCTTACAAGAGCCAGACACTAGTACAAAAAGGGTGTTGGAGATAATTCAACAATTTGGCCAGGTAGCCGGATTCAAATTGAACAAACAAAAGACTAAAGTTTTAGAAAAAAATTTAACAGTCATGGAGAAGGAGAAATTTCAAGAAGAGACAGGCTTGACAGTGGTTAAGAAGGTGAAATACCTAGGGGTTTACTTGACATCTAAAAATTTGAACTTGTATAAAGACAACTATGAAAAATGTTGGTCAGAAATTAAAAAAGATCTAGAAATATGGTCAAATTTGAAATTGTCAATGTTAGGCCGAATTGCAGTTATCAAGATGAATGTATTGCCTAGAATGTTATTTTTGTTTCAAACTTTGCAGATTCTCGACAAGATGGACTGTTTCAAGAGGTGGCAGAAAGACATTTCGAAATTTGTCTGGCAGGGCAAAAAGCCCAGAATAAAATTCAAAGTACTTACAGACGCAAAAGAAAGAGGGGGATTTGCCCTGCCGGACTTAAAACTGTACTATGAAGCAGCAGCGTTTTGCTGGCTGAAAGAGTGGATGCTCCTCGAGAACACAGATATCTTGGATTTAGAAGGTTTCAATAATACATTTGGTTGGCATGCATATCTATGGTATGATAAAATCAAAGAGCATAGGGCCTTTAAAAATCACATTGTCAGAGAAGCGTTATTTAATGTTTGGATAAGATATAAAGACTTGTTGGAAAACAAAACCCCTAGATGGTTGTCACCCTTGGAGGCTAAGGCATTGAAGAAACTCAATATGGAGGCCGAATGGCCAAAGTATTGGGAAATCTTGGAACAAGATGGAGATAAATTGAAATTACAGAGTCACGAGAAATTGAAACCTAAAGTACGAGATTGGCTCCATTATTATCAAATAATGGAGGTCTACAAACAAGATAGGAAAATTGGCTTCCAGGTGGAGAAATCAAAATTAGAAACTGAACTGTTAGAACCCAATACCAAGAATTTGTCAGGAATGTATAATTTGCTGCTGAAATGGAATACACAAGACGAAACAGTTAAATCGGCTATGATTAAGTGGGCACAGGACATTGGTCATAACATTATGTTTGCTGACTGGGAATGGTTGTGGAACACCGGTATAAAATTTACGGCATGTAATGCCTTAAAGGAAAATATTATGAAAATGATCTACAGGTGGTACATGACCCCAGTCAAGCTAGCAAAAATTTATCATTTGCCTGATAATAAGTGTTGGAAGTGTAAAGAAACTGAAGGTACTTTCTATCACCTTTGGTGGACGTGCCCGAAGATTAAGGCTTTCTGGGAAATGATATATAATGAAATGAAAAAGGTACTTAAATGTACTTTCCCTAAGAAACCAGAAGCCTTTCTCTTGGGCATTGTCGGCCAATTGGTGTCAAAGAAAGATAGAATTTTCTTTATGTATGCTACGACAGCAGCAAGAATACTTATCGCAAGGTACTGGAAGACACAAGATCTACCCACCGTGGAAGAATGGCAGATGAAAGTGATGGACTATATGACACTGGCTGAGATGACTGGCAGAATCCATGATCAGAGGAAAGAGACGGCGGAAGAGGACTGGAAGAAATTTAAAATTTATCTTAAGAGCTATTATAAAATTGATGAATGCTAAAATGCCAAGGTGTTGAGAGAGAAAGGGAAACAGTGACATAAGATTAAGTTAGAGAAAGGACTAAGAGGACATATATTCGATAAAATTGCTCAGAAGCTGCTGAAATAATTTTGTAAATAGGGATGCAGAAAGGGGAGGTATGGGGGAGTCCGAGAAACGAAGGTTACGGAAAAAAGGTCATGAAATTATACATGTTTGTTTGTCTTTTTATTTGTTTGTATTGTTTAAAAAATGTTGTAAAACTAATAAAAATTTATAAAAAAATAAAATAAATAAACAACACAATATCTGGAGTGCAGGCCAATACTATTGTTCTCCCCATCTTGGAGGGAACAGAGCTGAAGGCAGATGGCTGACTTGTAGAGCACCAAATAAGTCTCTGGCTGAAGGGAGAACTGCACAAACAGAAGAGCCTGCTGGATCAGGCCACTGGCCCACGTAGGCCAGTATCCTCTTCCCACAATGGTCAATCAGATGTATGTAGGAAATCAGCAAGCAGGATTCAAACACAATAGCTTTCCCCCTTCCTGTGGTTTCCAGCAACTGGTATTCAGAAGCACTGCCGCCTCCACCATGGCTAGTAGCCATCAAGAGCCTTCCGCCCCTCCATGAATTTGTTTAATCTTCTTTTAAAGCCATCCAAATTGGTGGCCATTTTGTCTCTGTGGAAGCAAGTTCCATAGTTTAACAATGTGCTGTGTAACGAAGGACTTTCTTTTTTCCATCCTGAATCTGCCACCATTCAGCTTCACTGGAAGTCCATGAGTTCTGGTGTGATGAGAGAGGGAGGTCAGCTTTTCTCCAGCCACTTTCTCCACCCCTTGCAGGCACTGCTGTTCCAGACCAGAAAGTTCTCTGCTCTACTACAGGGGTTTCCAAACTTTTTTGGTGCACCAGCCCCTTGGTTTCGCCCGTTCCATCCTGCCCTATTAAAAAGCCTTAATCAGAATAGCAGTTTGCATTCCCCACTAAGGAAGATAATAACACAGTGAAATTCAAAAGAGGAACCATTAATTGCACATTTAGTCAGATTCCAATTAAAACTATTTAGTTTAATTAATTCAACAGAATTGATGAACTTGATCCAGGAAGACCAGCTTTTCAAAGTCTGGCCGTCACACCTCCAGCATCCCCTGCTGCCCCCTTGCCTCTTAGCACCTGCCCCCCAGGGAATCCCAATGTCCCACAGGGGCTGGTACCACCCACCTTGGGGAGCACTGCTCTGCTGTATATGAAACTGTTCTCCTTGTCAAGTAAGATACTTCTTATACAGAAATCAGACATTTATTGTATTTTAAGATCCTGCTTTTTAAAAAGCAATGAAAACTTATTATCAAGTTAGTCAAATTTAAAAGGATTCCAAAGAGGATCAGACATCAGTGAGAAAAACAGGAAAAGATGCAGTTAGTCAGGCTAAGATAGACATTGATCAAGACTCGTGGTTTGGGGTTCAAGGCGATCTCTGCCTTTGTGTGTGTGAACACCCCGTGGTGCTGTGGCTCCATTTCTCCAGGGGAGGAGGCAGGCAGCACAGTCTATAAATCATTTAACCCAGAATACTTGGGCGGAAGCTAATTTTCACACTCCAACGTAAAACACATTTATCTGTGAATCAGAGGAGTAGCAGAAAGCAAGCAAAGAAAACAACCCCTGAATCAACATGTAGATGTGGGAGGTGCAAGAATGTAAGAAAAACTCTGGTGGACTAGACCAAAGGCCTATTTCTCATTCAGCATCCTACCTCCCACAGATGCCTCCAGGAAGCCCACAAGCAGGCCATAAGGCCAAGGGAGCCGCCACGGGCCCGGACCAAAGTCCCGTCTAGTCCCACATCCTGTTTCCCCAGAGTGACCACTCACATTCCTCCAGGAAGTCAGCAACCAGTGCAAGTTGAGAACAGCCATTACTTGTCATCCCTTCTTCTCTCTCCCGACATGCACGATTGTGGTTCCTCTGAACTGGAGGGCTCCATGCAACAGCTGCTGACAGACTCACAGGAAGGGGACCATGGAATAATTTATCTGAGCTCTTATTTTTGACCAGTGTGGATAATTTTGCCACATCACCCTCACTTCCCATCGACTCAAAATGAATGAATTTTTAAAAGCACAAGCAGAGGTTGCCTCTGAAAGCCCGGCTAGAAGCTGTGGTCAGTGCTCTTGGGGAGCTGCAGAGCATCACAGCTGCGCCTCACCATCTTGTCTTCAGCTTGTGACTCTGAGCATTGGGCTTGGTCTGCTGACAAACAGCTCCCCGTGTTCTTCCCATGCCCTTCTGATTCAGTACAAAGAGCATTGAAGCCCTGTGAAGCAATTGGTTTAAAAGGGACCTGACAACAGACCAAGAAGAAACACGTGCAGATTGCAGGGGTTGGGGTGACTAAATGCCTCTGGTAAATCACCTCTGCTGGATTGTGAACCAATTTGTCCTCACTCTATTCACCCAGAGCAGTTAGTCAGCATCCATAGCCTCTGAGCATACTTAGCTCTCATTACACTGCTCTGGGATTCCCCTCAGGGCTGTTTGCTCTGCAAACCTTTGTTTTTCTCCTTCTCTCATAAAGCTAGAACTCAGGAGTATCAAATGAAGCCGAATGTTGGGAGATTTAGGACAGATGAAAGGAAATCCTTTTTCATGGAACGTATAGTTAAATTATGGAACTCACTCCCACAAGAGGCAATGATGGCCACAAACTTGGATGGCTTTAGATGAAGATTAGACATATTCTTCTACTCCATGCACTAACACAGCTCATGGGGTCCTTAGATATATCCAGGTGTGGTGAAACCTCCTCTGTAACAAATCTAATCCTTAAAAGCAAGCCAGATCCAGAGGATCCAGCATGACTAACCTCAAACCATCCTCCTCCAGGCTGGAGACTGTCTTCCAGAGGTGTCTGAATGTCATGTTTGTAATTTTCTTTTTTTCCATAAAATCATCTCACTCATTAACACTGTCAGGAGTTATTCACAGGAAAGGAAAATGGGATCTCCAGTTTTGGAGGCTGATCAACCTTGTCATTGCTTTTAATCAGCCACTACATGGGTTGGGGTGGGTGCGTGGGGAGAACAGCTGTTCTGAGTCATTGTGTCATGCCAGGTGAGAACATTTATTCTGTGTTCTTTTGCCCAGCCTTTACATACCTGAGAAGCAGGAAGAGGAAACTTGATCTTTAAGGGCTTGTTCACAAGGTGCTCCAAACCTCTTCCATTATCTCCCACCATAGAGCAATTACAAAATCAATAGCCAGTCATCACTAGACCAACCCAAAATGTCACAAAATAGTGAGCAAGCTTGTGAATTATTTAGAGGTCTTCATCAGGCTGGATATTGAGCAGAGCACAATGAACCTGCTTCTGTAAAATATCAGACTTTTTTTGCAATATGGAAAGTGATGGGGAGATGCACTGGAAAGTGTGGGATAATGCTTGCTTGAGGCAATGCTGTCTAACCTCTCCAGACACAAATCAGAACAAATGCTTAAGAAACAGCTGATGTAATCTAACCTCTCTGCAAATCCATCAGGATAAATGCGCAATAAATGAAGAAGAAGAAGAAGAAGAAGAAGAAGAAGAAGAAGAAGAAGAAGAAGAGTTTGTACTTGATATCCCGCTTTATCACTACCCTTAAGGAGTCTCAAAGCGGCTAACATTCTCCTTCCCCTTCCTCCCCCACCACAAACACTCTGTGAGGTGAGTGGGGCTGAGAGACTGCAGAGAAGTGTGACTGGCCCAAGGTCACCCAGCAGCTGCATGTGGAGGAACGGAGACGCGAACCCGGTTCACCAGATTAGGAGTCTACCACTCTTAACCACTACACCACACTGGCTCTGAAAGGTCATCTGAAAGTGCCTACCTTCTTTGAAGGGTCCACACAAACCCACCAGGTCTGCCTTTCCAACAGATATCAGGAGTTCTGCACCACCACAGAGATACGAAGGCAAAGTTGCTTCAGGAGTGGAGAGACCCACTAACTTTATATTGCAGTCCTGCACTTCTCTACTCAAAAGTAAACCCCACTGAGATCAATGAGACAATCCTAGGTAAATGTGTGTAGAGGACTGCAGCCTTGGTTAAGACCAGTTTTTTGCTGGGCAGTAAGCCTGATCCAAATCAACTGGGACTTATTTCTCAGTAATATGGTTAGGAATGGATGGCTGCTATGTTTAAGCAGATCTGGAATTTTATAATGTAGCAAATCCACGCCAAGAATTTTCTTCTTGTGACAAATCTATGTATTTGCATCATTGCCCTTTGAGAACATTGCTTGAGTTGAATTGATTCTGCATAATTCTTTTGATTTGCAGCTTGTTAATGACTTAACAATATGTGATTTGTGGCTTCACAGGTCCCAATTTTAATATTTAAGCAAACAGTCACAGAGCAGTAACATGTTTTTTATTCTTAGGAAACCCAAGTTGCTTAATTATTCAAATCATGAATTACAAATAGCAGATTATGAATTAATTAATAACCGAGCACGCATGACAAGAGCAGAGGGTGATGAAATCTATTACTTCTGCAAACCTTTTGGAGGAGTTAGGCTGTAATGATGCCGGAAGGACATCTCCCAGACCAATTTGGAGCCTGGTGAACTGGCAAATTCATTCTAATAATTCTTCTTCTTCCTCTTCCTTTAACGTTTGCTTTTGCTTTGCCAACAAACAAACAACCCTACATCTAAGCTCCACCCTGGCTCATGCTGCTCCTGGACTTGTTATAAATAGACCTGGTTTCCTTCACATTCTGGGCTTTGAGGGACACCTCTTGCCGGCACTGCATTCACTTCAGTGACAACAAACATCTCCACACAGCAGGGGATAATAGCTCATGTAGGCAGCTTACTCTGGGGAGTCTTCTTGTCCTTAGAATCAGGTCGCAGCCATTCAAGGTGAAGAACGAAAGACAATGATGAAAAAGGACGCTCTCACTCCAGCACAACGCTGCTGGGACTCCTTGTTGGCCAACAACACCCGTGCGAACATATGAGAATAGATGACGGGACCAGACCAACGACCTGCCTAGTCCAGCCAGAAGCCTCTAGGAATCCAGTTTGCATGCAGAACGTCCCAGGATAAATCCCTGGCCTCTGAAGACACTTACATTTGAGTAGACATGCCAAATGTGGTCAGGACCATGCATGCACCTCTGTACACAATTGCACACCCATACCCACACCCCATAGTTGTTCCTGCACATCAACACACAACATACATGATAGAGGTTCAGTCTGTAGAGCTGCAGTCTTAAGCACCCTTAGTTCTGTGTCCATTTAACTTGGTAAGGCTTGGTTCTGAGTAGGCATGCACAGGGCTGCAAGGCAACTTACACCAGCTGTAGCTTGGTGGCGGAGCATCTGCTTTGCATACAGAAGGTCCCTGGCTCAATCCCCAGCATTTCCAAGCTCCCCTGCCTGAAACTTGGTAGAGAGAATACTGAACTAGAGGAACACAAAGTTCTGACTCAGTAGAAGGCAGGTTCCTGTGCTCAATGTTCCCCTCAGATGGAGCAAGCTTGTTTTCTCCTGCTCTGGAGAGTACGACTCAAACCAATGGCTTCAAGTTACCAAAAAGGAGGTTGCGACTCAACATCAGAAAGAACTTCCTGGCAGTCAAAGCTGTTGGACAGTGGGAAACTGCCTGCTCTTGATGGGATTATGTTTCCTCTGAAGGAGAGGTTCATAGCTTGGGGGTCCTCCTGGATCCTTTGCTGTCGCTTGAGGCTCAGGTGGCCTCAGTGGCCCAGAGTGCACGCCCAAACCATTTCCATTCTCAGAGCTATGCTTCCCCGAGTTCCCTGAGAAGAGGGATTGATTGCTAAATCACTCTGGTGATGTGCAGCAGCCATTTTGTGTGTGCATGCAAAACAATGATTGCAAAGATATCAGAACTAGTTTGAGGCAGACAGGCTCATGTCTAGAGAAACGAATGTGTCAAATATCTCCTGGGTTCCCACCCAGCCACACAAAGAGAGATGGTATTAATAGTGTTAAAAATAATAGCTATTATTAAGCACATTTAATCTTCATTGGCCTCTGGCTGCGTGTACATATTAAAACACAGACTTTAAAAACAGAGGCTTAAAAAGAGATTAAAAACGCAAGATATTTAAACCATCAAGTTCCACAGAGATATTGTCCAAAGTCTAAAAAAAAGCTTGCATTCTATGGAGTTCCAACCCAGTGCTCATTTACAAGGTTTTGAATGAACCTCAGAGGCAAAGTGTCAGATTGTTATTATTAAATATAATTGATTAATTATACTGATTTCAACAGTGACTCTGGTGAGCTAAGGCCTTTAGTTGTGCATGGTAAGGAAAGAGAGTCAGAGAGAGCTGGGTTGTTGTTGTTTTTTAAAAGTTGTTATTATATAAGGAGGGAAAGTAATGTCAATAAAAAGGAAATCAAATCATAATTATAACACACAAATCTCCCCTCTTCCAACACAAGTTTCAGGACAGATGAAAGGAAAATGCAAAAGAATGTGTGCAGAGAAGGGCAACCAAGAGGACCAAGGGTCTGGAAACCAAGCCTTATGAGGAGCAGTTGACAGAGCTGGGTATGTTTAGCAGGAAAAATGAGACTGGGAGGAGTTAATGCCATCTTCCAATATCTCAAGAGCTATTACATGGAAGATGGAGCAAGCCTGCTCCAGAGGAATTCCAAATAAACACCAGGAAGAACCTTCTGGCAGTAAGAACTGTTTGACCTTTTAGGACTTCCCTGAGAGGTGGTGGACTCTCCCTCCTTGCAGGCTTTAAAGCAGAGACTGGGTGGCCGTCTGTCTTGGATGCTGGAGCTGAGATGACCCTCAGGGTCCCCACCAACTCTACAATCCTAGAATTCAACTTCTTCACGTAGTGCATAGTTAAAACACGGAATTTGCTCCCACAAGAAGTAGGAATAGCCATCGACTTGGATGACTTTAGAGGAGGATCAGACAAATCCATGAAGGGCAAGGCTTCCGTGGCTACTCTCTGCCTCCACAGTCCGAAGCAGCCATGTGATTCCTGCTTTGTAGGGGGTTGGACTAGATGAGCCTTTGGGTCTGTTCAGACTCTACAGTTTTATGATTCTATGTAACAGCACTAGTCAGAAATGAAAAGTGCAGGAGATTGTAGAGCACACTGTTCTTTTCTAAAAAGAAGAAGAAGCCTGCCCATCCCCATAAACCTCATACAACCAAAATGCTTAAATCTAATGAATGCATGCAGAGGTTGAGGCCATAGAGTGAGCTGTCCTGCCAGGCTTAGCTAGGTCACCCCCTCTCACCTTGGGAGGAAGGAAGTCAGGCCTGTTGTTCCCTTAGTCTATCATGTGAACACCAATGCTCAGGTTGCTCCAAGCTCAGACCGCATGGCTTTCAAAAATATATATTTTTATTTTACAAAGCCATCCTTGAGTTCCTATACAAATAATTTAGGAACTTTCACCAATTTGGAACTAACCAGAGTTTTGATGCCTGTGTTTTCTGAATGCTATATGGCAAAGCACATGAATCTGACCTTTGAAGAATTTGTAAGTAAACCAATGCTTAACTTACCAGACATGTGGTCTTTTTCTATGTTAGGGAAAGTGGGAAACTTTGGGAGGAACTTAGAAGGGCACATTTTAAAGATCTAACTGCCAATATTCCCATACTTTACTTTGCTACATATTTTGTGGTTTTAAATCTCTGCTGAGGTTCTCTCACCAAAGGGTACTTGCCTCAAACCTAGATCTTCGCATCCGGGGAATTTTCTTTCTATTTACTTATTTTTCTTTCTCAACCAACCAGGTGCTGATTTTTCCTCCAACAATATTGAAAGTCATTCTTCTGGTCTGTGTCAAAGGGCTTCATCCATCTGGCCTTGGGGTCACAACACAAGCACCTCTGTCTATTGCTTGATTGGCTTCTGGGGCCTTAGGAACTGCAGCAGGTACAAGACTCCCTTCCATCCATCACCTGTTGTTCTTTTTTTAAAAAAACACTCAGAAGCAGCCAGCCTGGAAGGCATCAGAGTGCTGTAATTTTTTGCCGGGGCTGAGAGCCGAGTCACCAGCTGCGTGCAAAGATTCTGCCTTGCCTTAATCTAAGGCAAGATGCCCTAGTTTCCTGCTTTCAATGGTCTCCCTAATTATTCTACAGGATTTCTTTTTCATTTTTGCATGGTGCTAATTAGTTTAGTGGCATTCAAGCCTGTGTAGAGCATCACAAATGCAATAGGCCTCGGAGGTGATGTACCAGAGAAGAATAAGGAATAGTGATATTTGATAGAATCATAGAATAGAGTTTGAAGGGACCCCAAGAGTCATCTAGTCCAACCCCCCACAGACAGCTAAAGAATGACTGACCGATGGGCACCTGACTTTTGCTTAAAAACCTCCAATGAAGGAGAATCCACTACCTTCTGAGGGGGTCCATTCCACTGTCACACAGCTCTCACCATCAGAAAGTTCCTCCTGGTGTTTAGTCAGAATCTCATTTCTTTGTCATAAACATTGGCAGCTGGGTTGCTGTTAAGAGTGTGCAAGAGAATTCTCCCATCAATTTTGATCCTCAGGTTTTTTTGTGATTAAAGACCTCATGGTTTTATATTAGGGCTGGGGAACCTCCGCCCAGGGGTTTCCCCATTCATGAAATATTTGCAGACGTTGAAGTTCTTCCCAAAGCTTAGCCATAATCACCTTTCTAGTAACTTGCATCCATTGGTTCAGCATCCCAAAGCTGATGGACACAGTTCTGGGAGATTGTGATGGAGCAGGAGAAGGCAAGGCTACACGTTGCAGGACGATGTTCTGGCTGAACGAACATGGAAATGGAGATAGAGCAGTCGGCGGTGTTGGAGTGTATGCTGGTGATGGCCTCATGAACGGAGAGAAAGTGGGGAAAGGTGGTGGTCTGCCAGAGATTGGATGCATGATATTGGGGGGAATTAAGATATAAAGAAGGAAAGGGCTTAAGATCATAAGAAGAGCATGGTTGGATCAGACCAATGCTTTATTATGCATGGCATGGAGGAAGTGGACAGAGAGGTTTCTCTCTCTCTCTTATAATAGTCAAACTTATGGGCATCCAATGAAGGTGAATGTTGGGAGACTCAGGACAAGCAAAGGAGGGAAAAGGTCTCTTGTGCTCAGGTCCCGCTTGGGGTTCCCCCACAGGCATCCCTAGCTGGCCTTTGGGACTCTTCCCAGGTCACCCTCCATCACTGGCCTCACTTTACATCCTCTTGGAATGTGTTTGTCTGACTGGAAGGTTTCTTTGAATTCTGATAGCGACTTGCTTGCCAGGATGGGTGATAGAAAAGGTTTGGGGTCGCAGTCAGTCTACTCTGCCAACGTGATATTTGAATCCGTTGCTCCACCCTTTCCGCCCTCAGACCCTGCCCAACATTGGCATGTGGCCCCCAGAAGGGAAAACGTCTCTCAGGCTGAATAAAGGTTCCCCATCCCTGAGGTAGAATATATGAGCATAAGAAGAGGCTGCAGCTGTGCCGCCACAGGACGAGGAGCAGGAGGAAGGACCATGGCCATGGCTGGCAGTGCCCAGGGGTCTTCCGCTGTGGGTGGGGGAGAAAAGGTGCATCCTCCTTCCACACTTGCTTTAGAAGCCAAGATTTGGGAGGAGGTGCTGATACTGCGTGCCAGTGAGTACCACCAGAAAAAAACCACTGGGTGCCTGGTTTAAAATGGAACTGCCTCCTCAGGGACACTCCCCTCCCTTTGGGACACAAGTATCAGAGTCAAGTTTCCAAATCAGGCAGGGACTTGTCCCTCTTTCTGCTGCCTTAGGAAAGAGAGTAGGCAATCTTCATTCAGGCTGTATCACTCAGACTGCAAGTGTGCTTCTCCATAGCCCCTATCCTTGTATCTAGAAAACAAGCATGCCAAGAGAAAGAGTTCTAACTTAGCTTTCTCCCTGACAGGCTAGACAAGCCCATCCCAAACCAGGCGTGTAACTTTCCAAGAGCCAGTGGGAGGCAGCCGCCTGATACTCTGAGGTAACTGATTTCAGCAGCCCTGTAAAAGGAGCCATCCATCTTCTAAACTTTGCACTTTATCTCAAGGAGCTGTTCTAGCACCTGTACAAAGGCGAAGAATGCCATAGTTTTAGCATATAATAAAAACACTGCCAGGAAGTATAGTTTTATATATGTCGCTGTTTGAAGATCTGCTGAAATAAATGTTGGCAATTTGATAGCAAAAGTGTCTTATTGCCCACTTTGTATCTGGCAGAAGATGACATTTGCAAGGCTCAGAGGCTTCTGGCAGTACCCTTCTTCAGTCTCCAGGCATTCTCGCTGACGGGGATCCATAACCACAGGAACACTGTGCCACTGAGACCCACAGAACCACCAGATTTAATTCAGGAGGTGCAGGAACTTCAAAACTCTGACCCCGTTTCCCCCAAACATTTGATACCTGGAGCTACAACGGCTGGATCCAAAAAAGAGAGCAGGGATCCTGTTGCACAGAAGAGGGGCCTGCAGCCCATCAGAGCTGGAAAGGACGGCAAGGGCAGTTCTGCAATACAGGAGTCATTCAAGACTTGCTCTGGGCAAACCACTGTGGAAATTGTACTTCTGGGAGGGGGAACAGGAGTCTTCTTAGCAACTCTCAGCACCCTCAGCAAACTACAGCTCCCAAAATTCCTTCAAGCCATTATGACTTGAATGTGGCACCATAGTGCTTCAAATGTGATACGAATATGGCCAGTTTCTTAGCTGCGGTCTAGCCATGAATCTTAGAACTCTGCTTATAGATTTATGAACAAACATACTGATTTCTTTCTTTCAGGTTTCTTCTAGCTGAGTGTCTGAGTTCCATGTCTGAAGGTTGGAGCTAGAACACCCACCAGGAATCACTGCCCTGGCAGCCCTGAAGCTGACCGGGCATGCTTTATTTCCTTGGAACATTTTAAATGACTCTCCATTTTATGGCAACCAGCTGTGTGTATTATGTTAATACCTCTTCAGTATGGATGAAATCATAGCATATTTTAAAAGGGGAATTTAGAATATTGTCTTTCCTGGGCTAATATTTCTTTTAATGTCCCACATAATGATGACGATACTGGGAAAAGAGAAGATCTTGCTACACGTCCCAAGACTTTCCAGTTAAATTTTGATTGCTTCAGATTTCCAGGATTATGGAGAGAGAGAGAGAGAGAGAGAGAGAGAGAGAGAGAGAGAGAGAGAAGTGCCTAGTAACATTTATGGGCTTTAATCATGTAACTGTAGGATTACAGCAAATCTATCACAACCACAGGAATATGAACATAAAACGAAAGGGCTGGCTTTTAAAAGCTGTGTTAGCCATAAATAGAGAAGTGTTCAGAGAGTGGGAAAGCCTAAAGCAGAGATTTTATTGTCAAGGCTGCCAAAGGGATTTATGGGCCATGGGGAACCTCTTTCCCCCAAATTTTGAAGCTGACCCACACCTGGCACAGACAGGGCTGAGAATGACTTTGCCCATGGGGAGCCAGAATCTAGTACTAAAAGGGTTTTAAAACTGATTCAAGAATTTGGTCAAGTGGCAGGATTTAAATTGAATAAGTCAAAAACCAAGGTTTTAGAGAAAAACTTAACACCGATTGAAAGAGAGAGGTTTCAGAATGAGACAGGTTTAACAGTGGTCAAGAAAGTTAAATATTTGGGGATTAACATGACAGCAAAAAATGGGAACTTATTTAAAAATAACTATGAAAAATGCTAGCCTGAAGTGAAAAAAGATTTAGAAATTTGGTCAAATTTGAAGCTTTCACTGCTGGGCCGTATTGCTGCGATAAAAATGAATGTATTGCCTAGAATGTTGTTTTTGTTCCAAACTTTGCAGATTGTGGACAAAATGGATTGTTTCAAGAGGTGGCAGAAAGATATTTCTAAATTTGTCTGGCAGGGCAAGAAGCCTAGAATAAAATTTAAAATACTAACAGATGCAAAGGAAAGAGGTGGATTTGCCCTGCCAGACCTCAAACTTTACTATGAATCAGCAGCTTTTTGCTGGCTGAAAGAATGGCTACTTCTTGAAAACACTGACATTTTGGACTTGGAAGGTTTTAACAATGTATTTGGATGGCATGCATATTTATGGTATGATAAGGTCAAAGCACATAAAGCATTTAGAAATCACATTGTCAGGAAAGCGCTATTTAATGTCTGGATAAGATATAAGGATTTGTTAGAAAACAAAACCCCAAGGTGGCTGTCACCAATGGAAGCGAAAGCCTTGAAAAAGGTCAATATGGAGGTCAAATGGCCGAAATATTGGGAAATTTTGGAACAAGACGGAGATAGACTGAAATTGCAGAGTTTTGAAAAACTAAAAAACAAAGTGCGAGACTGGCTTCATTATTATCAGATAATGGAGGTATTTAAATTGGACAGGAAAATTGGCTTCCAGGTGGAAAGATCCAAATTAGAAACAGAATTGTTGGAACCCAAAACTAAGAATTTGTCAAGAATGTACAACTTGCTGCTGAAATGGAACACTCAGGATGAAACGGTAAAATCGGCTATGATTAAATGGGCACAGGACGTTGGACATAATATTATGTTCGCTGACTGGGAACAGTTATGGACCACAGGTATGAAATTTACGGCATGTAATGCCTTAAGAGAGAATATTATGAAAATGATATACCGGTGGTACATAACCCCAGTCAAGCTTGTAAAAATCTATCACTTGCCCGATAACAAATGTTGGAAATGTAAAGAAACTGAAGGTACATTTTTTCACCTTTGGTGGACGTGCCCAAAGATTAAGGCTTTCTGGGAAATGATATATAATGAATTAAAAAAGGTATTTAAGTATACCTTCCCTAAGAAACCAGAGGCCTTTCTCCTGGGCATAGTCGGCCAAATGGTGGTAAAGAAGGATAGAACTTTCTTTATGTATGCAACAACAGCAGCAAGAATACTCATCGCAAAGTACTGGAAGACACAAGAACTTCCCACGCTGGAGGAATGGCAGATGAAACTTATGGACTATATGGAATTGGCGGAAATGACTGGTAGAATCCGTGACCAGGGAGAAGAGTCGATGGAGGAAGATTGGAAGAAATTCAAAGACTATCTTCAGAAACACTGCAAAATTAAGGAATGTTAGAGTGATGTTGGACTGAAAACAAGTGGTTTCCAGCTGTACAGGTTAAGTTTGATAGACTAAGATTAAAGATTAAGATTAAAGATGTTTAAAGAAATGGAAATTTGATATTAAGAGGGAAAATTTTAACGTTATATGATACTAAGACCAAGGATTAGGTTTAAAGAAGCTGAAGTTATATATTTTAATATCTTATTAAACTAAAGATTGGGATTAAAAAAGTGGAAAAGAAACTGCTGGACAAACAATTTGGTTTGGAATACAAAAGAGGGAGGTATGAGGAAGTCCAGAAAATAAGTAATTTAAAAATGGAAATGAAAAAGAGATATTGTTTTTAATTGTTATGTTTTTTGTTTTTTCTATTGTTGAATTTTTTTTTTGTGTGTGTTGTTGTTATATGTATTGTGTATGTCTTTTTCTTTTTCTTTGTTGTTTAAAACCTTAATAAAAATTATTTTTTTAAAAAAAAGACTTTGCCCATGGGCACTCCTCTGATCCATCTATACTAGAGGAGAAAATGTGTTTGTGTGTGCAGCTGGGAAGGATTGGGTGGGGGGCTGTGCCTCTGGACCGTCACTATTATACAGGGGGGATTCAGCCATGAAATCTAGATCCGAGCAATAAAAGTGGATTAGAGCACTCTGTCATCCCAGTGCAACATATCCACTTGGAAAAACCACAGACCTGGACTTACAGTACTGCAGTTTGGAAAGTGATGAGGTCATGTTTTGAGTGGCATGGATGAATGATGAATGGGAAGACGATGTATGAACTCCCTGCAAGCAATTCAGGAAGGAGGCCGACAAGTGATCCTTGGCGTCTCAGCTCCCCACAAACAAATCCAAAAGGACACTCCATAGAGACCATGCATTGTCAAGCCACCATGTAAGCTCTGTGCAAGCAAAACACGATGAAAGCTGAACAAACAGGACCACCTTGCAGCCTGCTTCAGGGGGCTTTCAGCCCCCCACCCCAAGTAGTCTGGTCTGTGGGATACATCTCAGTAGAGGTAGGCAGGCCTGCTGGCCAGCAGGTAAAGACACCTCCTCTGAGCCTGCTCTGGGCAGCTGGAGGGTGTGAACATCTATTGATTTCTTTTTTGGGGGGGGGGGGAACGGATATTGTTTATTGTATGTATGTGGGGGTTTTTTGTTTTTTTTAAGCCATTTAATGCAAGTTGTTCCAAAAGGCTCCCAGAGCAGTTTCCATACAACTAGTTGCTGCCTGCATGCTTACAATCTGAAAGGCACAGCACAAAAGAGAAAAGGTTTTGAGAGGGAAGAGGACAAACAAGCCCTGAATGACCAGTTGAAATAAAACACTCACACTCCCCTGCACAAAAGTTTCATCCTCCTCTTTCAGGTTGAATGTGACTATTTGAATGTACCAATATTAGGTAAATGGGGGCGTGCCCTGTAGAGCTATGGGGAGGGAGCATTTCCTGCTATTCCTGCCATGGACTTAACTCCTGCATGGAGAGGGTGCAAGCATTATACTGTGGAAGGGAAGCAGCTCCCTTCCTTTGGAGAAACACGGCTGCTAGTCAGCTTTGAAACTGGCCTGCTTCTTCTGAAACCATCTTAGCTTGGAAGCCAGCAGAGTTCAGCTGGAGGTTAGCAGGAGGCATTGAGTGCTCAGAGCTGATTGGCTGCACAAGGTCAGTCCTCTGGGGTTGTATGTGTGGCCACAATAAAAGATACTGCATAGCCGGCCAGATTTACAGGCAAGACAAGGAGCCCTCCATCGTGAATGTCGCTCCCACTCGGTGCTCATAATTCTTGGTCTCCCCTTCATGTCAGCAGAAGGAGGAGGCCTCTGATTCTCTGTCTTTCCTCCTGAAAAAGAGGAAAACTGAAAATAGTGAGCAGCTGGGGGGGGGGGGGGAGCTAAAGACACCAGGGAGTGGAATGCCAATAAAATAGCTCGGGGATGAGCAACTGTTTTTCTGTGGAGAGTTGCATTCTGGGGTGGGGAAGGGGTTAATTTGTTGAGGGCGGAGTGCTGTTAGTGGGTGGGGCTGGAGCCTGTGGTGGGTGGGGCCAGGAGCCCATGCCTTCCCTTCACTCATTCACCCCCCTTACTTTTCAATCTGTATTTTTGACAAATCTCTTTTTCTGCCACTCCTTTCATTCTTCTTTTCTGCCCCCCTCCTCTTCCTCCCTCTCCGTAACGCGGAGACACACACTCCCTCCCTTCGGCGCCCCTTCTGTTCCCCTCCCTCTTCCTCGCTGTGCAGCAGGTTGTGGGGAGAAGAGCGGAAGGTCCCTGAGAGCCACAGAGGGCTTTTGAAATTAGACCAATCACCACATTCAGCCCCAGGATTGGAAGTTGGGTGAACCTGCCCGTTTCAGTTTCTCTTGGTTTCTCGTTGACCTAGTCTTAAGTTCAGTTCTCCACATTTCCAGGTCAGTTTGCAAGTATTATCATTATCATTAGTTGCCCTCCTGAGAATACATCGACATTTTTGTGGAAATTTATTTAAATATGCGCATTTTTGTATGCAATTTTGCCTAAAGCACAGCAGTTTTTCCTTAATATTTTTGCATGATATTTTCATTAATACCTGCATTTTAATGCACACTTTTTACCTTACAGTATATGTGTTTGATACGCATTACTTGGGTGGAGAACTTCATTGCAAAATTCAGAGAGGTGGAGCGAGAAAGATGGTGTTTTGAATAGCCTGCCAAGAAAAAACTGCCAGACTAAGCTTTGCCCATAACACATCAGGCTAGGCTGTCCCCCTAAGACATTGGGTTCCACCCTGGCTCCATTGATCAGCAGTGGGAAACCTTTTTGAAACTGTATTCCCCTCTGGGCAACCTAGTGGGCAGGTGCCATGTTGGCAACCCCCTAAGTACTGGATATTGTGGTCTGCTGGGCAGACATTTCCTTCAAGGTCTCCAGAACCTTTTGAAATCCTTTTTTAAATTTTTTTTAAAACAACTAGAGATGCAATCCAGAGAAGGCCCAGGCATGGAGTTAAGATTGGACCCCAGTAGCAGAGCTTCTTTATTTAAGATATGTCCAACCCACCTCTCAGGGCATTGTCAGGCTGGTGCTACCATTAGGTACTATCGGTGATGGGGAACCTTTGCCTTCCCATATGTTAGACTTCAACATCCATCATCCCTAAACATCCAAAGTGCTTCCTGAGTCTGGTGAACAACTGCAGTTCCCCCATCCCTGGACTTAGTGAATTAATGTCAAAGGCAGACGTAACTAGAGGCCTTGCATTCCACAGCTCAGTTGTTATACCACACTAGCTATATTTTATCACAATTGCTGTATCATCTAAGCAGGGTTTGCTAAGGCAGCACCCACAGGCACCTGTATGCCCATTGGCATCTCCCGGGGCACCCACAAAAGGTCCCAATAAATATCATTTCAAAAATTCACAACACGTAAGAAGCAGCTTGATGTTCCTGCTCAGTTCCTGTTTGCGCTGCCTCCTAGACGGAATGCACCCTCTTAAACAGGCCCACATCTAACTGGATGCTAGGACTGAACGCCAACCTTCCCATCTGTTCTGAACAGATGATCGGCACAAAGAGCTTCTCCCTGTGAGCGAGCGGAGCAGGAACGGATGAGGAACCTTCCCAACCATTCATAGGGAGGTTGGCGGAGGTCGGGCCTGGCCCACCATGAGGCAGGGTGAAGCTGTGGAAGGAGACCCCGAGGCAGAGCCTCCGAGGTTGCCCTGCCTATCCGGCTGCTGGCATTGCCACAGATTTCTGTCAAAATCTCACAAGATCACGTGGAGCCAGTGGTGGAGGTGGCAGGGCATGGCAGGATGGCACTTCCTGCTCACATCAAGCCCCGAAATGGGGAAGGCCTCTTTTCCTGTTCTTTTAGATGGGGCAGCCATTTTGTGTTATGCTGCAGTTGCCCTGGCATCACTTTGGTGCCCGTGTCACTTTCTCAAAATTTCAAATGTGTCCCCTGACATCCTAAAAAGGTTGGTAGCCTCCTGCTATAATAGATAGAAAAATAATTTGAGCTAGCCGATAACCAGGACCTGTTCCTTTCTCGCTTCCCATGCTCAGAGGGAGAGATTCAGGTAGAGGCTTCGAGAGGCAATGGCAAGGAATGACTGCCCCTGCTGGGTGTGGGAAGCATGGTGTGGGAGAGACCAAAGCAATACCGGGGGGGGGGCAGTGACCTGTGACCCTCCAGGTGCTGCTGGACTCCAGCTCTCATCATCTCTGACCACTGGAGGTTCTGGCTGGGGCTGATGGGAGTTGCAGTCCAACCGTGTTTGGCAGAGCCACCGGTTCCCCGTTGCTACAACACACAGAAGGCCTGTCCACTCGCATTTCTGGTCTTGCGCCAGAGGCCTCCCTGACCTTGCACGAAAATGGCTGCCAGCTTTTCTTGAGAGGGATGAAATTGCAGCTGGAGCAGGAAGCTGCATTTAACAGCCTAAGATTTATTATTCCTGGCCACCCCCACCCCCTGCACTTTTTTATGAGGCACATAAATGTCTTCAAATCCAGGGGCATAATTAGATGCTTGGGACAATGTTTCTATCCAGGGTGAGTTCCATTCCCCTTTCAGCCTTATGGGGAGGTTTTTTTAAATGCACAACACGCACAGCAGCCTTGGCCGTGATGAAGCCACAACACCAGCTCTCCCCTTGATATCTGTGCTTGCTCTTCATGGCTTGTTTAGTTCATTCAGCTCCATTTAAAGAGAACTCCTAGCAGCGGCCAGACTCCTCATTTGAATTCCTTGGACTGGTGGAGGGATAGGATCAGGCCCAGATTAAGACTTTGAGGGACGTAAGTCTAATAGGAGGGGATGGAGGGAGCAAGCGAAGGAGGGAAAGACACACACCACACAGAGAGAGTGTTTGAGGTGCATTTGGACACTTCTCCAAATGCTCCTTGACGGCTCCTGAGATCAAGGAGCAGGTTTTCCTCTATGTTTGGACAGCATTGTGACTCAAGATGGCAGACTGAACCATTCAAAACTGCACTGATTTTAACCACTGATTTGAAAACTATGCTGATTTTTTCATCTCTTAGAATTTTGATTGCAGAGTCAAGAAATGACACCGGCCACATGGATAGTCTGAGAAATTACATCAGAGAAATTACTTTATCTTCCCATCATTATTTATTTACTTTATTTAAAAAATAATTCTCCATGAGGCCTGGAGAATGTGCACGACAGCTAGTTGTTTTGCACATTAACCACTCAAATTACATTCCCCTTAACACATACATAAAACCTGTTTCCTGATATTGCCTCTGACACTTCTGTTTCTCTTTCAGAAGCTTTGAATGCTCTCTCCCTGCATGGATTACACCCTTTCTGACTCATCATTCTTGCACACATTTGCCTATTTGCTTGTGCATCCCTCTTCTCAAAATATTATATACTGTCTCTGTTGCTCTCCATTAATACTCCGCTCAGTACCCCAACCCCATTTCCCTTGCTAGGGTTTCCTAATTAAGGGGATGTTATGTACTGAGTTGAATAGGATCCAAAATGCAGCAGTCTGATTGGTCCCAGAACAATAGGATTCAGAATGCAGCAGTCTGATTGGTCCTAGAACAATGCAGCAGTATGATTGGTCTGCAGGAGCCACCTAATCCAGCTCCAGATGGAAGTGAACCCACAACCTGATTGGCCTACAGGAGAATTCTGGAATTAGCTAATCATGTGCAGCCCATTCTGTAAATAATGTATATAAAGCAGATACTTTGAGGGGACTTTCATTCCTCCTCACCACTATGAGCTGAATAAAGAGCATGAAATCCACTCTTGACTCTGAATATATTTCACTGGCGATGAGGATGGGATCCTGCTGAGCTGACTGCCACACACAGCACCGCAGCACCGCCATCTGCCGCACCGCTGCCTCGCACCGTGTATCCAGGCTTCAGCTCCGGGACCCAAGGAACTCAGAATGGCAACCAACAGCAGCTTCTTACCGTTCAACCCAGCATCCGGAGACTGGGAAGCGTACGCCTCCCGTTTCACCTTCCTCCTAGAAGCCAAAGGGGTCACTGACGAAGAAGACGCCAAGAAGAGGGTGATATTCTTCAGTGTCTGTGGAGAGGAGACGTTTGAAATCGCCCGGGCTCTCCTTGCACCTCAAGACGTCGCTACTGTTCCATTCAAAACAATAATGGAACAGCTGAAGGGGCACTTTTCACCACAGCCCTCAGTGGTGGCTCGTCGAAATGCCTTCTACGCAAAGCGGCAAGCCCTTGGGGAAACCATAACTGGGTTTGTGACCTCCCTCTGGCAAGCCGCCCGGTTCTGCAACTTCTCAGAGTTGGAGAACATGCTTTGTGACCACCTCGTCGGTGGCCTGAAGGATGAGAAGCTGCAACGACGCCTCTACGCCAAGAAGGACCTAACGTTCCAGGTCGCTCTGGAGGAGGCCTTGGCAACGGAAGCTGCCGAGAGGTTGACGCAAGAGGCACAGCCGAGCCTGCCGTCCCAACCGAGGGTCCACCCTGCAACCAATGGCCAAGCGGAACGCATGGTGCAGACCACCAAGGACACCCTCCGCCGCATGACACAAGGGGATTGGGAGTACCGCCTTGCCACATTCCTTCTAGCACAGCACAGCACCCCCAGCTCAACGACTGGCCGGAACCCCGCTGAAATACTAATGGGCCGGCGACTTGCAATCAGACTGGACCGCCTTCACCCCGATAGAGCTCAGGATGAGGTAGTGGTGGGGGAAGGCAGGAACCCCCAGACCTTTGTGGCCCAGGACCCAGTGTACGCAAAGAATTTTGGGGCAGGCCCAGCATGGGTACCCGCCACAGTCACCAGGGTCACTGGCCCTGTGTCGTACGAGGTGCTAACGGATGGGGGGCAATGCTGGCGCTGCCACTGCGACCAGATACAGTGACGATTCCCAGGAGAAAACCAGGAGGAGGCCAGGTCAGAGGAGTCCCAAGGGAACAGTGGGGCAGTGAGGCCCGTAGAACAGGAGGGGCCGAATCAGTAAATACAGAGAGGACCCGCGAGGCCAAAAGGACACCGGAACCAGAACCACGACTAAGCGAGCCGGTTGCGCCAGACTAAACGGCCCCATCACAGCCAGCATCCTTGGAACACGAGCCAGAACCTGAACCCCAGACCAGGGAACACCCCAGGCTGCAACACACACGTAGGCCGCCGGCGTACCTTGAGGACTATGAATGCGACCTCCTGGGCAGGACTGGAACTTAGAGGGGAGGGGTGTTATGTACTGAGTTGGTCCTAGAGGCAATACCAATGAGACGGAAACATGGAAGGTGCCTAAAGAAGCCAGGGTGGCTATCTAAAGAACTTTTAACTGAGTTAAGATTAAAAAAGGATGTGTACAAAAAATGGAAAAGGGGGGAAACCACCAAAGAGGAATTCAAACAAATAGCCAGCACGTGTAGACACAAAGTCAGAAAAGCTAAAGCACAGAATGAACTCAGGCTTGCTAGAGAGGTTAAAAGCAACCAAAAAGGCTTTTATGGGTATGTTCGTAGCAAAAGGAAGAACAAAGAAACAGTGGGGTCACTCAGAGGAGAAGATGGTGAAATGCAAACAGGGGACACAGAAAGGGCTGAACTCCTCAATGCCTTCTTTGCCTCAGTCTTCTCCGATAAAGAAAACAATGCCCGACCTGAAGAATTTGGAGCAAATGATTCAGCGGAGGAAACACAGCCCAGAATAACTAAGGAGATAGTACAAGAATACTTGGCTAGTTTAGATGTATTCAAGTCTCCAGGGCCAGATGAACTGCATCCAAGAGTATTAAAAGAACTGGCAGCTGTGATCTCAGAACCACTGGCAGTCATCTTTGAGAACTCCTGGAGAACAGGCAAAGTCCTGGCAGACTGGAGGAGGGCAAATGTTGTCCCTATTTTCAAAAAGGGGGAAAGGGAGGACCCAAATAATTACCGCCCAGTCAGTCTGACATCAATACCAGGGAAGATTCTGGAGCAGATCATTAAGCAAACAGTCTGTGAGCACCTAGAAAGGAATGCTGTGATCACCAATAGTCAGCATGGATTTCTGAAAAATAAGTCATGTCAGACTAACCTGATCTCGTTTTTTGACAGAATTACAAGCCTGGTAGATGAAGGGAACGCAGTGGATGTAGCCTACCTTGATTTCAGCAAGGCATTTGACAAGGTGCCCCATGATATTCTTGTAAAGAAGCTGGTAAAATGCGGTCTTGACTATGCTACCACTCAGTGGATTTGTAACTGGCTGACTGACCGAACCCAAAGAGTGCTCATCAATGGTTCCTCTTCATCCTGGAGAAGACTGACTAGTGGGGTGCCACAGGGTTCTGTCTTGGGCCCGGTCTTATTCAACATCTTTATCAATGACTTGGATGATGGACTCAAGGGCATCCTGATCAAATTTGCAGATGACACCAAACTGGGAGGGGTGGCTAACACCCCAGAGGACAGGATCACACTTCAAAACGACCTTGTCAGATTAGAGAACTGGGCCAAAACAAACAAGATGAATTTTAACAGGGAGAAATGTAAAGTATTGCACTTGGGCAAAAAAAATGAGAGGCACAAATACAAGATGGGGGACACCTGGCTTGAGAGCAGTACATGTGAAAAGGATCTAGGAGTCTTGGTTGACCATAAACTTGACATGAGCCAACAGTGTGACGCGGCAGCTAAAAAAGCCAATGCAATTCTGGGCTGCATCAATAGGAGTATAGTATCTAGATCAAGGGAAGTAATAGTGCCACTGTATTGTGCTCTGGTCCGACCTCACCTGGAGTACTGTGTCCAGTTCTGGGCACCACAGTTCAAGAAGGACACTGACAAACTGGAACGTGTCCAGAGGAGGGCAACCAAAATGGTCAAAGGCCTGGAAACGATGCCTAATGAGGAACGGCTAAGGGAGCTGGGCATGTTTAGCCTGGAGAAGAGGAGGTTAAGGGGTGATATGATAGCCATGTTCAAATATATAAAAGGATGTCACATAGAGGAGGGAGAAAGGTTGTTTTCTGCTGCTCCAGAGAAGCGGACACGGAGCAATGGATCCAAACTACAAGAAAGAAGATTCCACCTAAACATTAGGAAGAACTTCCTGACAGTAAGAGCTGTTCGACAGTGGAATTTGCTGCCAAGGAGTGTGGTGGAGTCTCCTTCTTTGGAGGTCTTTAAGCAGAGGCTTGACAACCATGTGTCAGGAGTGCTCTGATGGTGTTTCCTGCTTGGCAGGGGGTTGGACTCGATGGCCCTTGTGGTCTCTTCCAACTCTATGATTCTATGATTCTATTCTATGATTCTAGAACAATGCAGCAGTATGATTGGTCTGCAGGAGCCACCCAATCCAGCTCCAGATGGAAGTGAATCCACAATCTGATTGGCCTACAGGAGAATTCCGGAATTAGCCAATCACATGCAGCCCATTGTGTAAATAATGTATATAAAGCAGATACTTTGAGGGGACTTTCATTCTTCCTCACCACTATGAGCTGAATAAAGAGCATGAAATCCACTCTCGACTCTGAGTATATTTCAGGGGAGGAGGACTGGTGCCAAGGGGCAGCATTTTGGGGCACCTGTCCAGGTCCACAGCCCTGCAGAGCCCCCACTTCTGAGCCCCCAAACCTCCAGGCCCCTTCCTCTCTTGGATGCTTCCTGTTCACCTCTCACTTTCCAAACTGGCACTGGTCTCTGGAAACCAGCCCTCTCCTCCTGGGAGCTCGATTGACTTGTGTGCCCAAGAGGAGGCAAACAAATCTGCAGTGGCATAGAGGAAATGGCCCTGCTATGGAAAGAAGGGCTCATTGAGATCATCTTGACCGAGATGGAAGGAAGAGACAGCCCCCACCATAGAAGACTGGCAAATCAAGTTGATGGACTATGCCCAAATGGCAAAATTAACTGGGAAGCTCAGGAATCAAGAAGACAAGAAATTTAAAAAAAGAATGGGAAATGTTTATAATGTATATACAAAATCATTGCAAACAGGTCAAAACATTAGTAGTATTTTAAATACACTTGTATTATAGAAGAATGTATAGGAAGATGAAAAACTGGAGAAGTGTTGCTATGCAGTTGAAAATAGAATTAAAAGGACCCATGGAAGGGATGGGGGGAAGTCGCAAGATTCAAAGCAATCTCGATATTTGGATTATGTACTGTTTTTTGATGTATGTTTGTTTTCTTTATTTCCTTTTTCTTTCTCCCTTTTTGAAAATCAAATAAAAAGATTATAAAAGAGAGAGAGAGCATCTTGGCCCTCCAAAAACCTTGTGCTGGCAGGGAGGGGATTTCTGCCTCTTCTCTTCTCTTCTCTTGCACCTCTATTAGACGGCAATAAAAATAAATTGCAGATTTAAGCAGAATGGGAGACTCTCCTCTCTTTGTGGAGCAGAAATTGCTCTCTGCAAGTTCTAGTGACTCTCTCTTCTGTTCTGTCCATCTGCTTTAATCCTGCCATGGCCGAAGGAAGGTGGGATGGGAAAGCATTACAGACAAGAGACCACCAGGGCTATTTCTGACAGACAGAGATAGAGAGATAGAGACCAGGCTCTGCCTCTGGCCTTCACCATTTATTCCGCAGCCAGAAACTCCATGGATGAAGGTTTTGACGCACAGCGTAAATTAATAATGCAGAGTTTTTAAGTGAAAGATAAGAGCTTTACTGAGTTAAAATAAACTTCTTCATAAACAGTATGGTTCCAAACAGTTTGACTGAGATTACATACTGCTTTGCTCACAGCTGAGGCAGACTGACTCTGACTAACATCTTACAGAGAGCACAAAGTGAAACTGGCTGCCCAGTCCCCGGCCAGAGGGACTCCCCAGGTAGCAGTTAGGCCTGAATAACTTGAGTCGGCCCAAATGATTGTGCAGTCCCAGCACTTCCCAGCCTGCTTGGCTGCTTCTGCTCTCATGTGTCTTTGTCACATGACAGGTTTCTCCACATGAAACACATTGTGAAGGGGAAACTGCATGTGTTTTACGACTGCCTGTTTCACAGCCCCTTTTGTCTTTAAAAAGAGGCATTTTTGGAACAAAAGAGGTGCAAATTGCAAACCCATTGTAAATAAAGGGGTACATGTTTGTGCATCCCCACCTGAGATTAGATGAGGAGTTCTAAAGGTTAGACTCTCCACAGAGTCTACACTGTGGAATACCACCCCCTCCTAAAAAGACAGGTTAAAAGTCATCCCACTGAGCACTTTGGGTGGAGGTAGCTTTTCACTGTAATTTTGCAATTTGTGAATTTTACAGTACTTTTAAATACAGTTATATAGATGATAGATAGATAGATAGATAGACAGACATAGATGATATAGATAGGTAGATAGATATAGAGATAGAGATAGAGATAGAGATAGAGATAGAGATAGAGATAGAGATAGAGATAGATAGATGATAGATGATAGATATAGATAGATAGATAGATAGATAGATGATAGATTCCTGGGGGAATTCCATGAAACAATGGGATATAAATGAATCAACAAAATCAGTAAAATGTAAACTGGGGTGGGGGTGATGCTCTTGCTTCAATAGGGGGCAATTGCCATGTTGGAGGCTAGCCATTGGGGCAAATCGGGCACGGAGGCAGCAGCACCAGGCAGTCCCAGCTGACCGCCTTCTTGCTTACAGCTGCTCTTTAGAATCATAGAATCATAGAGTTGGAAGAGACCACAAGGGCCATCGAGTCCAACCCCCTGCCAAGCAGGAAACACCATCAGAGCACTCCTGACATATGGTTGTCAAGCCTCTGCTTAAAGACCTCCAAAGAAGGAGACTCCACCACACTACCTGCAGGGACTGTAGCTCAGTGGAAGAGCATCTGCTTTGCATGCTGAAGGTCCCAGGATCAGTCCCCAGAACATGCAGGTAGGGTTTATTTATTTATTAAAATATCTGTATGCCACTTTATCATAAAGAATATTGCAATGATTTGCAGTAATAGAAACACAATTGGGTTGTTTTTGTTTTGATTATGTATTTTGTGTTTTTATATTGTGATTTTATCTTGTGAACCACCCTGAGATCTTTGGGTATAGGGTGGTATACAAATAAAAAAAATTAAATAGAAAGCCATACTATAAAACAGCAAATCAGTTTACAACAGACATCAATCAACCATTGTGGAAGGATGTATTGTTAATTTCCTGCATAGACCTTGTGGAATAGAAACGATTTCAGCAGGCATTTGATAGTTGGCCTGGAAGATGCCCACAGAATCTCTCCTGGTTTGATGGTGTTAAGGCTTGTCATAAGATGAGCCTCACCAGCTTGGGGAATGACTAGCAATGCTCCTGAAAATGATCTCCATGATCAAGGTGAGGTACAAAGGTTCAGCTGATCCCTGAGGTACCTGCAATTAATGCAAGACATGATCCCATGTCTGAAGCCCCGGAGAGCTGCTTCTGGCCATTGCAGACAGCACGGAGCGAAATGGGGCAGTGGTCTGACTCAGGAGTTCCCTGGTAAGACTCTGCAGGGTGGAGGAAGAAGGGGCCAAAACTCTGCCTGTCGTTGGCTCTGGCTCCCCCACCCAGCCATCGGCCTCCCTTCCAGTCCCACTGAGCATCAGCCACCATTAGCCCAGTTGGTTGGGAAGTGCTCCTGCCTGTGCAAGCAGCCAGTGATGGCTGCTAGATGGTCGTGATTAAAACATTTCTGAGAGACTTTGCTGATCCGAGGAAGGGAGCCAGCTTTTTCCTGGGAGCCATGACTCCTGTTCTCCAGGGCCGCATGACAGAACTGCATCTTGACCCTTTCTCCCCCTTTACAAAACAGCAGGAAGCTCTTCTGGCAGCCAATAATTTGTTTACAAGATCTTAATAAAATCTATGGTATGTTTCATCAGGCTCTGATTTATAGCCCCGATGGGAGATAAGGAAGTGTGGTTTGGAAGCCGGGGAAGATAATTTTCTCCTTACTTTGTGAAGGAGGAGAGACTTTAAAAGAATCTTGGTCTCCGCCAGTCAAAACAGCCAAGGGAAACATGCATGTGATCCATATTGAGGGGCAAGTCCTGCAAAAGAGGGTCTGGGACTCAGAAGGTATAACAGAATCATAGAGTTGGAAGGAAAACCCAAGAGGTCATGCAATCCAACCCTCTGCAATGCAGGAATCATGACATGTACTGCTAGTAGGCCAGGTGTCCCTCATCTTATATTTGTGAATTTGGTTCTTCCTGCCTAACTCAGAACCTGACATTTGTCCCTATTTCTCCCTATTGAAATTCATTTTGTTGGTTTGTGCCCAGTTTGCCAATCTTTTAAGGTCATTTTGAATCCTGATTCTGCCTTCTGTGGCATTATCTAGCCCTCCCAGCTTGGTGTCATCTGCAAATTAGATGAGCGTCCCCTCAATTCCTTCTTCCAAGTCATTTATGAAGACTTTGAAACTTTTCTGCAGATTGACATTCAGCAGCAAACAGCGGGGTTTTCTGGGTAAAGGGGTAGGACAAAAAAGAAGCAACCTCTTGGACCTATAACTAGAAATCACGGGGAAACGTCCCGTGTGGAGGAGCCCAGCTTCAGACCACTGTGTCCTCCCAGCTCAACATTTGTCTGCCCTATCTTTCAGCAGCTCTCTAGGATTTCAGGCTGTGCTTTCCCCCAGCCCTGCCAGGAGATGCTGGGGTTGAGCCTTCTACATGCAAAGCAGGTGCTCTGCCACAGAACTATGGCCCTTCCCAAAGGCTTGAGATCTTCCCTGGATCACAGTGAACCTCTTACGAAAACCAGCAGTGCTTATTTTCTGGAAAAAAGTGCTAGTACTAACCATTGTATTCCTCTTGCTTTTCTCAGCACTAATTTAAATGCCAATATTTCTTCTTCTTCCTCCTCCTCTTCGCTACCTTTCCCCTCTGTTGGCTTAAAAAGCAAACACCCTCTTTCTCCCTCCCAGTGGGGAACCCTCCTTCTGGTTCCCCAGCCCCAGCACTTCCTTTCTCCTTTCCCTCCAGCCCTTTCTCTCCCCAAGTGTTCCTAAACACTGCCCCCTCACCACCCCTTAGGGCTTGATCCCTCTGTGCCTCTCGCTCTCTTTTTAATTCACACACCCTAACTGGCTCTCCTTCCCCTTCACAGTCACCCTTCAGAGTGGGGTCACTGAAAAGAAAAAGGTGCTGGTACTATGTACTACTGTATATCGCCAGAAAAAAGCACTGAAAACCAGCATCTAATACTTTCTCTGTATATTGTGGTCTGAGTCATTTCCCCATGGCATGGAGACCTTGTCCTTCAGCCTGCTGCTTCCTGGCTCCCAAAGGCAGCTTGTGCTGTGCTCTTCCATCTCTGAGAGATGAGGTTTGGACCCGTTCAAGGGCTCTTTTGCACCTGGAAGCCTGGCGCATCAGACTTTGGCCCTCTGCCTGGGGGTGCTGCCCCCTCCCCTGAGTCCTCATGTAGTACAATCTGCACTCCTCTACTACCTCATATTCATCCCAGCTGCCTTAGTCACCTGAAGAGCTTTTGGTGGTAACACTTGACTAACAAGTAACAGTAATACTGGTAATAATAATAGTAATAATATAATTATTATTATTTAATTAAATACAACTGGAGGGTATTCTTGGAGCAACTGCCATCCCTTCTTGCACTCCCGAACCATATTTGGATTCAAATGCATTTAATTTCCTTTGTAAGAGCAGCAAATGTTTCCTGATCCTATCCTTTGATAGCTGGGACACTCTGGCATGTGGCAGATGCTTCTTGGGGCTTTATTCCCCCCCCCCCCCTATTCCATGCACAACTGAATTAGGCTCTTTAATTGCAGTATTAAAAAAGGATAACTGGAAGTCAATTATGAGAGCCCTTGCAAATTGTTAGTGTTAATAGGCATCCAGGAAAAACATGGATCTTTTAGCACCTGCCCACCAGTCAGTGGCTGTTTCCAAGACTCTCTGAGTTTGGCTCTTTAACTGCCAGGAAGGATGAGAAAATCTGCAACAGGGCTGCTCAGAACTCCGTGGGCTTTAAAATGAAATGGGATGCTTGAAATAGAAAGAAACGGAATGAAAACCAGAGTTTGCTTCATCGTAGGGTTCAGACACATCCGGTGAAGCCAAATGCTGGAAGATTCAGCACCGAGAAAGTCCTTCTTCACACAGCTCAGAGTTAAACTGGAGTCCATTCCTGAAGAGGCAGCAGTGGCCACCAGCTTGGATGGTTTTAAAAGAGGATGAGACAAATTTCACATAGGGAACGCTGTCAGTTCCCAGCAACTGGTAATCAGAGGCTTCCAAGAGTGGAGACAGAACACACCTGGCCCCACTGCATTAGAGGAATATTATTGGCACATTCTTTATTTGAAGCAAAAGGTCGGGCAATTTTTTTATTTTGAAAGTAACATATATGTACCACCACTACAAACCTATGTGGTTTTATGCCAGTCAGGGCCTAGCTACACTTTGTTTGCCCTGTGTTTTCTTCCGTCTATTGTGCTTGCAGATTAATACCACCACAAGTTTTGTCCGGAATTCTGGGTCCTCATGCCATACCTGTTCTGCGCTACTTCAAGAAGGCAGCCCTGAAAACATGTGACATCCCACCCACCGCTGCTCCATTTTTCTTCCTTCTTACCCACCCCTTTCTCAGCCCCTGGTGCCACAGTGTTGCTGCACACGCCCTTCTTTTCAGTTGCTCGGGGGTTCTTGTGGTCCATTGTGTTCCTGCGCACAAGCACACGATATCAGGTTGTTGCTTCTCTAGAACACCAAAGGAGGTGTCCAACAAGCACAAGTTGAAAATAAACATATATGTAATTGATCACAATGCCTGTAGGCAGTGCTTTTTTTTCTAAAAAATGTTTAGGAGTACTCTTATTTTCCTACTCATATTGAAATACTGCCCCTCAGTGAAGCCAAACTTAGATTCATAAAATGTTTAGAGGCATGCATCCCCCAGTAAAAAGGCACTGCCTGTAGGATTGCAAAAGGGAGACACATTTGGGGCAGGGAATCAGAAGGGCACAGCAACAGGCTCTGGAGACAATGTGTGGAGACACAAGGGGCTGGGGTCACAGAGGAACACCCACACAATGTGCCACAAGGGAAAGGGAGCCCTGCAAAAGGATTGAATTGGAAGGGAACAAATTTCTATTTGGGTTTTCCAGGATTTTTCAATACAGTGGTAAAATGTGTTGCTTCGCGTTTCCGAGTTGTGATATACATGAACAGCTTTTGGACCATTGCTATTGATCCAAAACAAATTCTAAGAAAGCTTGGGACAAACGGACATGTGGACAGGCCCTTAGTGTTTGCACATTTCCCCAAAGATTTCTGAGTATAAGTAGTTTGTGGGTGCTTGGCTTTCCGTGAGAGAGACTCCTGGCTCCTCCACACATAACTACACTTCCCCTGTGGGGAAGAGGAAGTAGCTCTTGAAGGCATTTACACCTGTGCTGCGTAAAGGCTGCATCCTAGCCAAGCTCCTATGCTCGACTGCCCTCCGGCCCCCGCAAACCCCCCCACCATTTTTGCACTTGGCAAAATCCCTTGTGGTCTGATATGCATGGCTAGCTGGTTACAGCGGTACCTTGGGTTAAGAACTTAATTCGTTCCAAAGGTCCGTTCTTAACCTGAAACTGTTCTTAACCTGAAGCACCACTTTAGCTAATGGGGCCTCCTGCTGCCGCCACACCGCAGGAGCACAATTTCTGTTCTCATCCTGAAGCAAAGTTCTTAACCTGAAATACTATTTCTGGGTTAGCAGAGTCTGTAACCTGAAGCGTATGTAACCCGAGGTACCACTGTATTTGGGGCATCTAGCATTTTCTGATTGCTTCAGTGCCACTTCCTCTAACTTCTCTGGGTGATAATTTTACATTGGTGGAAGGGCACCCGTGTCATGGCACTAAACAGAAGTTGGATTGTGCACACAAATCTCTTTCCTCGGGGGTGGGGGTGGGGTGGGGTTAAACTGTGAGATCACCAGACTCTCTAGCTCACTATTGATCTCTATGTACATCAGGGATGAGGAACCTTTGGCCCACCAGATGTCGCTTGATTGACAACATTTGGAGTGTTTACAGCCACAACCTGCAATATGGAACCTGATGGTAGGGTTGAGCACCCATGGGCTTGCATTTCAGACAAAGGATACACTCACTCAGGGACTGTATGCTGAGTGGAGTAGAGCTTTCCTAGTAAATTCTTCTAGAAAACAATTGTGCTCACATGATCAAAAGGGTGGAGCACCTGCTTTGCAGGCAAAGGCAATCAGATTCCTCTCTGAGTCCTTAGAGAGCCTCTGGCAGTCAGAGTAGGCTACAATGTGCAAGTCGCACCAACGGGCTGACATGTGTACGGATGCGCATATAAAAGACATATCCTTAGCACCAAAACCTCAACTTTGAGGTTTTGCTTTATTTTAAGTGACAGGGTAGGTGGACTATGCAGACTAAAGCTGGAGTGAGTGAGGAACCTGTGGCTCTATGGAGGTTGCTCCCTCCTTTGGCCCTGCTGGCTCATGGGAGTTGGAGTCCAACAACATCTCAAGGGCCACAGGTTTAAAGCAAATGCAGGAAACTAAACAGTAGAAAAAGGAGGCGCTGCACAGCTGGGAGTCAAGAACATCAAATGCCATTTTATACGTATATATCATTTGATGGCTGGAACTGAGGGATGTTGCGTTCCAACACCTGAGGGCTACAAGCCCCTGCTCTAAAATGTCAATGGTTCCCAAAGCGGGTGTGGTTGCCCTCTGGAGGGCAGGAGGTGGGATTAACTAGGGGGAGCACCAAGAGGTAAAGAGGCAGCAGGGTGTGGGTCTATTATAGAATTTGTGCAACATTTCCACAGATGGTGGCACCAATCCTGTTAACGTAGGTGAGATGCACCTTGGTCTCTAGACCTGCTGCCCTTGGGACTTCGGTTACTGCAGAGTTCAGCAGATGGTGAACACCTTGCCCCTTCTGCACCCAAGTGAGCCTCTTTCTTTTCTTACAAGCCTGCTCTGCTGTCACCAGATTTCCAGCCCACGGCATTGACAGCTGAAGTCCCGAGGAAAGGCCTGAGGGGGGTGCTATCGGAGTCTAGCTCTCAGCTGCCAAGGATGAAGCAAGCCGGTGGGAGTTATTATGAGACAGTTGAAGGGGAACCAGAGGAAGGTTTTGCCAGGAAGGAACTCCCTGTGGAAGGTGTAGGCGGATGGCCATGGCAAATGAATCCCTGCCGGAGGCCAAGACAGACAAAAGGCAGAGGTCTATTTTGGGAGCAACCAGACTCTGAGGGCAGGCAGTAGCAAGCGGATGCCACTCAGCTGCCCCTCAAAGAACTGCAGCCACTCTGGACATCTGTTGTTTCTATAAGGTCAACACAGGCATAACTCCTCCCTACACAGCCCTGACTTTTTCCAGCTCCAAACCCAGAAATGGGCCTGAAATGGAGCTGGATTTGCAGGTGGCACCTGTTGGAATTGGTCATTTGGAATGCTAGGGCTGGCTTAGATAAGTCACACCCATCACTTGATCCCCTGCCATTTGATTTACCCCTGTGTTGCAGCCAGATACATGGACTATATCGTAATAAGAGCCTGCTGGATCAGGCCAAGGGCCCATCTAGTCCAGCCTCCTGTTCTCACCATGGCCAGCACATGCTGTGTGAAACCAGCAAGCAGGATTTGAGCCCAAGAGCTCTCTCTCCTCCTGTGGTCTTCAGCAACTGGGATTCAGAAGCATTGCTGGGGAGGCAGAGCAGAGCCACCATGACTAGAAGTCACCCATAGCCCTCTGCTCTGCCATGAATCTGTCTAATCCTCTTTTGAAGCCATCCAAGTTGGTGGCCATCCCTGCCTCCTGTGGGAGGGAGTTCCGCAGTTTAACTTCATGCTCCCTGAAGGATTGTCTTTTTTCCTTGTGTTCTGTAACATATAAACCAACAATGAATAACAAAAGAGAAAGTTATCCCAACAGACATGCATTGGAGGTGGCTCTGAATCTGGAACTGCAAAGCTCCATGCTGACTTCCGTTGCAAGATGGGAACGTGTTCGGGAGGATGGACTGGCATAGGATGTTTGAGGCCACATGTGGGGAATATTAGTTTCAGCCTGAAGTCTGCATTTGCTCATGGACAACTTTCCAGGGTCCACATGCAGCCATTGCGTAGGGGCCAAGGCAAAGGTGGGCAGAGCCACTGGAAGATGCGACTCTTACCTTTGTACAGGATATAATCCAGAGGCTGCGGTTTCTACACCTGACAAGTGAGAGCCATTGTCGCAGTTCAAGGACACATTTCCGCCAGGGAAGAAGCTTGGGGGGAGTCTGGAGGGCCACACTCACTTCATGTACCTCAGCGCACTTCCTGATGTATGGCTACCTTCAGCTTCTGCTATTTAATACTAACTAATAGCCCAGGGAATAGGAGTATAAAGCCATCACTAGGCTTCCTGCAAAAATATATAAATCCTGCCTTCTCCACCAGTGCAAACACAAGATAGATCTCAGCCATGAGATTTGTTTCACCTGATGCCAAGGACATCCTTGACAGAGGTCTCTGTGAATTCTCTAGGTTTCTTTTGCCTCTCTCTCTCTCTCTCTCTCTCTCTCTCTCTCTCTCTCCTCAAAAACAAAACAACAACAACATGAGCTACTGTTTCACTTCCAACTCTGCTGCTGCTTCTATCAATGGGGACAGAGCAAGAGTAACAGCCTTGTATCCCTTGGCATCCTCTTGGAGCTGGCTTAGTCATTCATAGCTAGCAGGGTGCTCACTGGCATCCAGATACTGCAGATCTGAAATGTAAATAGATGCCAAGCAGGCAATGCTCTAATGGAGGAGAATGGACAGAAAGGCCCTTGGAATGGACAGAAAGGCCTTTTCTCCATAGGAAAAGGGCACCTGGTTCAATTTACTCAGTGAACAGGCCTACCTGGCATTGACAAACAGAAACGAGCTGATAAAGAGAGGCTGCTGGATGTACAGCTGAGAATGCAGGAGTTCCATTTATCACAAGCCGCAGCAGCTTCAGATTCAACATTAAGGATGACCTGTGTGAGAGAGAGACTTTTGCACCTGCCCTTGCAGCAGCAGCAGCAGCAGCAGCAGCAGCAGCAGCGTGGCATCGCTCACGTTCTTGAGCATCCGAGATGCAATGTAATGATACTGTAATCCTGTACTCACTTACCTGGAAGTAAGTCCACTGAAATCCATAGTGGCTTGCATTTGAGTAGACATATATAGCAGGGATAGGGAAACTTTTTTCTGACCAAAGGCCACATTCCTTTTGGCCAGTTTTGGGGTTGGGGCTGTCACATGCCAGCAGAGGAAGGGGGGGAGCAATGCACACGTGAGAAGGACCATCTATGCACTCACATCCCTGCACATGCACCCCCCGCTCATATTCACCCACACAATTGTTCCTCCATATGAACATACATATTCAAAAGGCTTCATCTGTAAAGCTGCAGGCTTAAGCACACTTAGCTGCATGTCCATTTAACTTGGTAAGGCTGACTTCTGAACAGCCATACCCAAGATTGCAAGGTAACCTACAGCAGCCTTAGCTCAGTGGCTGAGCATCTGCTTTGCATGCAGAAGGTCCCGGGTTCAATCCCCAGTGTCTCCAGGCAGAGAAAGGAATGCCCCTTGTCTGAAATCTGGGAGGGTCACTGCCAGTCAGTATGGACTGTTGGGTTAGACGGTCTGATTCGATATAAAGCCACTTACTATGCTTATCTGAAGGGAGCTTAAGAAGCTGCCTAATACAGGCATAGGCAAACTTGGCCCTTCAGATGTTTTGAGACTACAACTCCCATCATCCCCGACCACTGGTCCTGTTAGCTAGGGATAATGGTAGCTGTAGTCCCAAAACATCTGGAGGACCGAGTTTGCCTGTGCCTGGCCTAATACAAGGTCAACTTGGGGGTTCCTTCTAGCCATGACTGTCTACTCTGACTGGCAGCAGTTCCCTAGGGGGCAGGAAGAGAGAGGTTGCTCCTTTTACTGCTACCTGATCCTACCTGAGACCTGCGGGTACAGGGCAGTATGCAAATGTAATTAATTAATTACCGGTAATTTATAATATTAACAACCAGAAATGCTGGAGGACTGAACCTGGGAACTTCTGCATGCCAGGGGTGCCAACTTGAATAAAATATGGGGAGGGGGGAGGTAAGCCCCGCCCCACATAATTGATCACAGGACGTGACACACACACACCATTTGAATGGCAATGTACATCAGTTTTGGGGGAGCCCAGCCACCTCAAATATTTTATGGGGGGGGGGGCGGGACAAACGGACCTTGCTCCCCAGGCCTTGGCTAAGCCAAAGAGTTTATTCTGAGCCACTGGCTTCTGGGAAGACTTATGAGCAATTCTATTCTGGGAGGGTTTCTTCAAGAATGGAGAAGGAACCATTCTGCACAAGACGCAGAGTAAAGCAGCAGAGCTCTAGGCAAGCTGCCAATGGGGTGTGTCATAGATCTGAATGCTCTCAACACCTCAGAGAAAGTTTTCTGTATACAAGAGACAAGCATATCAGGGACTAATGCTCAATGTGTCTCTTTTCCTTGTGTGCTCATCTAGCATGGGGAGAGGAATCTGTGACCCTCCATATGTTCTTGAACTCAGACTCCCATCATCCCTCACTATTGGACATGCTGACTGGGACTGATGGCAGCTAGACTCCAAGAATAGCTGGAGGGCCACAGATTCTCAAACCCTGAGCAGGGATTAAAAAACAACAACCCAACAAACTTGGGTGAGCATTTAAAAATGGGATGTCCCCACCTGCAGTCAGAGGTAGCACTGCCTGAAATGTTATCACTTTGATTGACCACCTCACCTTGCATAGTGCATAGACAGAAAGGTATAAGAGCAGCACCGGAAGCGATGCCCTTTGCTATTCAAGGTGCAGGAGCAGTGCCGCCTTTTTGCATCTGCTTGCAACCCAAGGTCAGTCAGAGCCAATCCCAGAGAAGCATTAAAAATAAAAATCAAGCAAGAGCCAGAAACGAACGTGGACAGATCAAGAAGTCAAGATTTTGCATTCCAACTATCTATAGGAAATAGTTTTTTTATTATTATTTCAAGTTTTCATAAAAATCCATAATTATTGAAATCAAAGTTACAGAGGAAGTTCGTAACTTTCTTTTTTAAATCAATTGTTGTTTTGAATTCTTGTTGAATTTCCTGTCATTGTTAGGATCAACACTGGAGTCTGTCAGAATAGGTCCTACAAACATGGGAAGTTCTGGAGACGTCAGCAGAACCCCCCCCCCAAAAGGTCAAGGGGGAAGTGATGCAGGATTGTGGGCCACAGAAGGAGGGTGGGGAGCTGGGTGGAGAGAAGAGAGGTTTGCATGTTTCTTGAACTGGATCTCTTTATTATTAAATCTTTTTTATTAAAAAAAAACTCCCACACACGCCTCTCATTACTGAGTTCCAGCCATTGCTCTCTCTCCCTCTCCCTTCCTCAGATCATTTTCATGTTGAACTTGCGTGGCGCATCCGCGGCAGAGCTGATGCCGGCATCGGATTTGCGCGGGACATACTCTATTTCGATGTTGTGCTTGGTGTTGCCTTTGCCCCGGCTCCAAAGGAAGAGGAGCACCAGGCAGAAGAGGACGACCCCCAGGAAGGAGATGAAGCCCATCGTGGTGGCAATGATGAGGGTCTTGATGTCAAAGGGGAAAGGCACCGTGGCTCGCGTGCTGTTGGCGTCGCTCTCGTTGGGCTGGTTGGAGATGAAAGCAAAGGTCTTGTTGGGCTGGTGGGGCCAGTCGGGGGAGTAGCTGCGGACGTGCAGGTGGGCCAGCATGGTGTCGTTGCCGCCAGCATTGCTGGCGATGCATAGGTAGGTGCCGTTGTCTTGGATCTGGGCATAGCGCACCTCAAGAGTGCCATCAGGGAAGACGGTGAGCCGCCCATTGGTTTTGGTAGAGATGAGGTGCTTCCTTGGTGAGAGCCACATGATGGTCGGAGGTGGGTCTCCATCCGCACGGCAGATGAACTGGACCGTGTGGCCCTCATCCACAAAGATCTGCTGGGGCTTGCGGTCCCTTATCCGGGACCGGCGGCAGATGAAGTAGTTGGGCAGGAGTGCCTCGGAGAAGTCCTTGAACTCTTTGCCTTGGACAAATTCAGGGGTTGCGCAGGTGGGTTGACGCTTGTTGAAATTGAGCCTCCAACGGCGGCGGAAAATCCAGAGAAGCCGGCAGTCACAAGCCAGAGGGTTGTTGTCTATGATGAGAGTCTCCAGATTCCCCACAGAGTGGAAGGCTGACTCTTCCAAGGTGCTCAGGAGGTTCCCTGAAACATTCAAAATGCGCAAGTAGTTCAGGCCCCGGAAAGCGTATGGTTCCACCATGGTGAGCTGGCCACCAACCAGCTGTATCTCCTGAAGCCTGAGTAGATCGTGAAGCATGGAGCCTTCGATGGTGATGATGGGGTTGTAGGACAGGTTCAGGAACCTGAGATAAACCAAGTGCCTCAAGGAGACGTAAGGGATGGAAGTCAGGTTGCAGTGAGTGATGGACAAGGATGTCAAGTTAAGCCCGTAGAGGCAGTTGGATGTCATGGTATCCAAGTAGGGCCAGTGTGAAATCTCCAGAACCTTGAGTCTGTAGAGCCTCTTAAATGAGTAATCCCTGATGGCGTTGATGTTCAGGTGGCGCAACCGCAGCACAATCAAACCGTGCAAGTGAGAGAGAGCTTCTGTGGGGATGGACGTCAGGTTGCATTTTTCCAAAGTCAGCTGCTCTAAGCTGTTGAGGCCGCTGAAGGCCCGGTGGGAGATGTAGACCAGGTCATTGTCCCCAACCTCCAAAGACTTCAGATTGTACAAGTCCTGGAACATATAATCCAGGAGGATCACAATTTTGTTCTCGCTAATGTCCAACTTGGTGAGGTTGCTGAGTCCAGTGAACACCCCGAGTGGGATGAGTTTGAGCCTGTTGCTCCTGAGACCCAGAGTCCTGAGGTTGAAAAGGTTATTGAAAGCCCCCGGCTCAATGGCACTGATAATGTTCTCGTTTAACTCCAGCTCCTCCAAGTGAGGAAAATTGGCAAATTCATCCTGGTTGAGAGTCTTGATGCGGTTCTTTCCCAGGTCCAAGAGCTTTGTCTCCGTGGGGATGCCCTCAGGGACAGCCAGGAACCGCTTCCGGTGGCACAGCACCGAGCGCTCCTGGGCAGAACAGTCACAGCGGGGTGGGCAACCTGTGGCAGAGCCTGAGAGGATGGATCCCAACATCAAGATGAGAATGGGCTGCCAGCAGGCCAGGATTGGGCTATACATGCTCAACTCGCCCACCACCATCCTATCTTTCACCTGCAGGCAAGAGAAACAAGAGGAGGTGTTAGAAACAGAATGGACATGAACTCACCAGGTGACATGATACTGTTGATATCTACGAAAAACCTGAGAGAGTTGATGGGGAGGCAATGTTTTAAAAACTCACAACTCCCTGCAGACTGCTAGCAGAGGAGCTAGCTATGCACTGAACTTGATGGCACATTCAAACAGGCTACACAAAGACACCTCTGCATGCTGTAGGCCTGGACGATGTGCTTGCCCCCTGCAATTGATTCTTAGGCATGTTCTTGGAAGTATTTGGGGGCAATATCTCTAATAGGCCATTTGTGGTGTGGAAAAATATCTTAGCACATTTTGGGGGAAGTGGGGTTTGGGGCCTGAGTTTAGTAAGCCTTAGGTGGGCTTGACTTCCCCCTACTCCAAACTACATCAGAAGCAGGTGGAGACTTGACCAATGTCCTCCTGAAGTTCAGTGACAAGGATCAAACCGCCCAATCCCAAACCTCATTTGTGAAGCACCAGCATCTTTTAGGCTGTGGAACTAAGGAGGGAGGCAGGGAATCTGCCAGTGCAATTAAGGTTTAGCTGCATGACCATGAGGGGAAGAAGAGTGCTTGAAAGCTGCTGTTAATATCCTTTGCCAGATCAACGTGATCCTGTGAAACTCATTGGAACACAAAACCAATGGCAGCAAGGAGGTCGTTTGCTCTCCGCCACCCCTGTCTCCTTCCCAAAACGTCCCCAAAGCTGCAGCCCACAAACCTGGCAAGTAGGATTGGGTAATATATGGATATATCTTCCAAAACTGGTTTGAAGTTCACATTGTGATAATTGTTTCATAATATAACTCACCAGCTAAACACTGCAAACCTCAGAATATCACCTACTAAACATTGCAATCTACCACAATGTCTGAAGTAATGATGGGACTATACAGAGGCAAACAGGACAATGTCCAGGCAACTGTTACTACTTAGGGGTCTAAAATGGATACATGACAATATTATCAATCATCACACACTCAGTTTACTCAGCAGGCAAGCCAAAATGCACCCAAATGAGACTTTCGGTTTAGGGCTTGGCTGCCAAATGGTGGTATTCAGGACAATCCAAAGTACGGTGAGGAGTCATAGTGAATACAAATAATCTGGGACTGCCAGGCTGCCATAAGCAGCAGAAGCCTGGTGGTGGCAGAATCAACAACCGGGGGAGGGGGGAGCAGTGGCAGCATGCGAGGCCTTGTTGTGGTGGCAGCAGTAGCGGCAGCCTGCAAGGTCTTGTGGCAGTGGCAAAGGCGGTGACAGCCTGGAAGATCTTTTCACAGCGGTGACCATCGTGGCGGCCTGCGAGACCATGCGGTGGCAGCAGGAGATGCTGGCAGAAGCAGAGGCGGCCTGCGAGGCCTCGGTGAGGCAGGCTGCCACAGCTTCTGTCACCGCCTCCCACTATCACCAGGAGGACTTGCAGGCCGCTGCCACTACTATTGCCACCATCTGCTGTCGCCACCGGAAGGCCTCTCAGGATGCCGCTACTGCCGTCACCTCCTGTCACTGCCGTGAGTCACCACAGGCCTCTGCAGCAGTTGCCACAGCATTGTCCTGTTTGCCTCTGCGTAGTTCCTCCCTTATCACAATGCTGAAAACCAGTTATTGCCCAGCCCTACCGGCAAGTGCTGAGGGACTGCTTTGCAGTCTACTCATATATTAGGATAACAGGTTCCACTAATGAAATCCCCACTACAGAACTGAGATGCGTATGAATGATGGCAGCTCCTAGCTTAGCAGGCAAGAGGAGTTGCGGGCCGTCATCCAAATGAATGACACACACAACCTTCTTCCCCTGAAGCCATTCTTCAACTGCCTTGGAGAAGTTAAGAGCCAATGGACACCTTTAACACAAAAAGGTGGTAGACCAAGCATCCACCAGATGTTCCTCCCATCCTCCATGACCACTGGCCATGCTGGTTGGGGTTGTTGGGAGTTGGAGACCAATAGCATCTGGACTCCAGCTCCAATCACTCTGGGCGGCTTCCAACACATACGAAAACATAATAAAACACCAAACATTAATAATAACAATCTGATCTGCAATAACAGGCTTCCTCAACCTTGGCCCTCCAGATGTTTTGAGACTACAATTCCCATCATCCCTGACCACTGGTCCTGCTAGCTAGGGATCATGGGAGTTGTAGGCCAAAAACATCTGGAGGGCCGAGGTTGAGGAAGCCTGTGCTAAGACTTCCAGATGGTGCCATGCTGCACTCCATGAGCTGTGGTCATTGCTCTGAATGCTCCACAATGTTATTAACATCAAAATGCCAACCCTGTCCACCCCCCCATTCAATCTGGATTTGCCATTTATGAGGAAAATCCAGTAAGTAACAAAACAAGACAAGACAAAACAAAACAAAACAAAACACTATGCCCAATTATCCAATTGTGCTAGCAACAGTCCATTGGCAAATTAAGTGCCTGTCCAGAAGCACACAGGGATCATTTGCTGAAGTGGATTCCATCAGCCCCAGGCAATAGCCAGGGATGGTGGCAGTTTGAGTCCAACTACCCCTGGAGGCCTTGGCATCCTCATGCCCTCCATACTGCAAAGTAAGGTGGGAGGGTGGCAGTGCTGGAGCTTGAGAGGTCTAGGAGTGGAGCTGCCATAAGGAGGGACATTCAGCCCTTCCCCTCCATGGACTTTGTTCCTCCTTCAGAGGAGGGGAAGGGTGAAATCATTCTCCCCCACTCACAGTCACGAGGGGCGGGGTTTGCACTCCTAGAAATCCTATCAGCTCTGAGGGCAGCTGTTTCTTACCTGTTCTTTGGTTTGCTGCATTGGCTAAATAAAGCAAGTTCCATCTATATCTTGGAATATATTGATCAATTGTCCCATATTCTGGATTGTGCATTTTCAGACTGAATGGCTGGTGGGGCTCTTCTGAACATCCCTTTTATTTGTTAACAGCCCTGAAATTACCAGAGGCGCAGAATGCTGCTCATAAACTCTCCAGGAAGCAAGTTAGAATTGTGCGCTGCATCAGGAATTTATTGGCAGAAGTGAAGCAGCAGGACTGCAAATTAAGAGACAGGCCCCTGAAGCCAGTAAGGCTGTGGATATTGCATCTGGGGAGGACAGCATTTATGGGGCCCACTCCTTTGCAGCCAAGATGGCTTGTCTGGGCTTTCTCATTCTGCTCCCGTTTGATAGGAGTTCTGTATTCAAACGGTATTTTACAGATTCAAGCTCAATCTCACGGGAAATGAGCAGCTTTATCAGCTTAAAATAGGATGTAGATCTTTTCCTTCCGAGAAAGAGAGAGAAGACATTCTCAATTCTAAGAAGTAAGCAGTTTGACAAATGCAATGACTTGAGGGATCTTTGCTAGAAGTGTTCTGCATTATGTTTCCAAAGCTAATGTTCAAGGATACCTTAATTTTAAATTATGAAATGTTGTTGTACTGCGGATCACTCTTCTGGCTTCCTTGCTGTTACTAGGCTAGAGTACAAACACATGAATAACCTGCTGGGTCAGGGCAGTGGCCCATTTAGTCCAGCACCCTCTTCTCATAGGGGCTGAACAGATTTCTGTGGGAAACCTGCAAGCAGGACTCGAGCACAAGAATCCTCTCCCCTCCTGTGGTTTCCAGCAAGTTATTCAGAGCAGAGCCACCCTGGCCACTAGCCACCAAGAGTCCTTTCCTCCATGCATTTGTTTAATAGTAATGCACGTGCTAAACTCAGCTTCTTGGAGTCACCGATTTTGAACATGCTACTCATGCGCTGCTCCCAGAAAGAGGCAAGTCCATTTGAAAGGCAAATGAGCCAGGAGAGAGCTGAGCCACCAAGAATCCCTGCCAAGGGACGGCACTGCATCTGATACATAAAGTTATTTGGGAGAAGTTATGGCTCTGTCAAAGCGGCCTTTCCTTCCCCGCCATAAACAAGCCCACCGCCTTGCCAGAGGGATGCTGAAACCTCCTGTCACATTGCTTCTGGTGCCTCCATCTTCTTTTCTTTTTTAAATGTTACCCCAGCTGTTACAAAGGATTGCATCTGTTAATATCACACATTATGACGCTTCCACTCATCACCTCCACTGGCTGTGTTTATCTCTGTTGTTATGCAGATGCTCAGCGTTTGCTTTGGCTAATGCTATTTACAGCTGCTTCTGAATATATGCCACACATTACTTTCAGTGGTTAGGAGATACATCTTTGCATTACTCCTGTGCATTACTCTCCTCCCCTACCCCAGTACTATTTATGGCTCTTGGATACACCCTAAACATTGCTTTCATAGCTTCTGCTTATAAGTGTCATTTTGCAGAAATGTATGGCCTGCACTTAACTTCCCTTCCCTTCCTTGAAAATTATTCAAACATTTTTGTAAGTTGCAAGGTTGGGAAGTGATGGGTGAACCACAAATCTGTCCGTTTTCCAACCCCCTGCCAAACCCAAGGTCTTGTAAACCAGGGCTGTCCTGGCCAATGCAGACTAAGGAGTTAATTATGGTTTTACTCCGCTGAATTCCTTCTTCACAGAGTCAGTCCCAAACTGGATCTTGCTTCTCCATAACTCCCTTGGCAGTGCTCTTTGTGGTCAAGAGCTGAGGAAGTTGCTCTTCCAAGGGACATGCAGAAACCACACACAGTTTGTGTTGCATGCCAGTCTTACAGCAAGAAATTTGGTCAATGCTTAAACTTTTACCAAATCCAGAGGTGAATGTCAGAAAATTCTGATGAGTAAATTTGAGAGCCAGCTGGGTGCTTTCCGTAGATGTCCAAATGCCAGGCCAGAATCAGAGGGTGGCAAGGCTAAGCAGGGCTAAGAAAAAGCTTTCTGACTCAACAATGCAATTGTTCTAATTTTGCATGGAGCATCCTAGAAGGCCAGTTAAGGCTATCAATGTCTGGATAAGGCTAAGTCACCCAAACCCTCTCTCAAATGAGAAATAAGGGTAAGGCTGTGACCATGGCTAGTAACCCAGTGGCCATGTCCTCCCTCCTCTGAATACCAGCTGGTGGGATGCCCAAGTGGCTGAGTTGCTGTTGCTCTTGGGCTTTGCTTGTGGGCTTCCCATCCACACCTGGTGGGTCCCTGTGAGAGCAGGAGGCTGGATTCGGTGGTCCAGCAGGGCTCTTCTTATGTTCAGTGGCAGGCGCGTGGGAATTATATCTTTGTGTTAGTGATGTTGCTGCAATTCATAGAGCTCTCTGGCTTGCTATATTAATTTGCCCAGGCTTAAACGCTGGGCTCTGCTAAGAGTCAAGCCTCATTTCCCCAGAAGGACTCTGGCTCAGAATATTCCACCAGATTCTGAGCATGTGCACTCAGCGCTCAGCAGATCTAGTGGTCAAAGATCTAGATCACTCTTGAGATCAGGGTGGGGGCAGACTTTGATGGTGGTTTTTAAAAATAGAATGCCAGCATCTCCCCAATCCAAGCCGGGTGCAAAAGAAACAAAGAACAAGAATCAAGAAATAAAGAACAAGAAATAGCTCAGTGTTAGGGCATCTGCTTTGTGTGTAAAAGGTCCCAGGTTCCATCCCCTGCATCTTCAGGCAGGGCTGGAAGAGTTCCTTGCCTGAAACCTGGGAGAGCTACTGCCGGTCAGTGTACATTGAAGGAGCTAGATGCACCGAAGGTCTGATTCAGTATAAAGCAGCTTCCTATGTTCCTAGGGTGCCTCTGAGCCTAGGAATTTGTTTTCAGTACCAAAACTGAGCTGAGCTTGCAGTCATTGCACACAAAAAGTCTGTGCTTGGGTATATATATATATACCCAAGCACAGACTTTTTGTGTGTGTGTGTGTGTATATATATATATATATATATATATATATATGTATCAGTTTATTACATTCATAGCCCAGCAGTCAGAGAATAGAATATTAAGTGGATAAAAAACAAAACTGATAAAACAGATAAAAAAAACTAAAAACAAATTTAAAACATTCAGTAAAACAGACAATTAAAACAATGTACAACAATGAATTTAGACACACTGTGCAACAATAAACTATCCCAGGGAGTTGACTCAGAGTCACCCATGGAACTGGGTTTGGGGATTTTCATACTGGACTATTTTGAGTTGGGTGATAGTCTGCGTCTACAGATTTGCACATAGAATCTGGCGACCATCCAGGTCTTCTTCTGGTCTTTGCCTAACAGCAAAAGGTCAAATTTTTGCTTTTGCGGGAGGTCGGCAAGCCTCACCAGTAGGGGATCAATGAACTTACTGCGTGCCTCTTCATAAAAGGGACATTTAAAGAATAAGTGTTCTGGGCTTCCTATCTCTCCCAATGGACAGGTGCAAAGTCTCTGGGCATAGGGGACTTTTCTAAAGGCTCCATCCAGGACCGGCGAGGGATGAGCCGTGCTTCTGGCAAGTGTAAAGGCCCTTCTTGCATTTCTAGATACGAGAAAGGAGAAATATGCTGCCGATGCGGCTATGTATCTCTCAATTTCTCCAATTTTATAGTGTAGCCTTACTGGAGTTCACCGATTGGGTCTGTGTTGCTCCGGGACAGGAGGAAGGAAGTCAAATGACACCGAGTTGGTTCAAAGAAAGAGTTTATTCTGCTCTCCGGATAGCAGAAGGCACTTGCGTGATCAAGTCCATAGCAAGTCCAAAGAAATGACAGGTTTCATGTAGTTTATATATCCTCCAGGCACCCTCTCACTCCTCCCCTAGGAGCCCAACCACGTCGGCCTACATACGCAGGTTGACATCACATATGTTCCTGCTCTGGTACTCTCAACCATAAAAGGATCTTCCTTCCTGTACTTCTGACCATAAAAGGATCTTCCTCTTCCTACTCTTATCTGGGACGAGGACACCATCTCCGGGAACACGCTTTTGGCGTTTTCCCCAGACATCGGTCTTGCACGTATTTTGTGGTCAGCACATAAGATAAAGTTCTGACGTGTTTTCTTTGTTCCCCTAGAGAGCCAAGGCCATCCCTTGCCGTGACTGATAAAGGAGAGAGCTTGTTTATGTTTTTGCTCAACAGCTCAAGTTTTATGCATTTAAAAGTGCTCTCTTTTGAAAGAACAAAAAAAGGGGGGTTGAGTCAGTTTTAAACTTACTACACAGAAAACCATTCCTTCAATAGTCGGGGCACCTTCTGTGCTTAGGGAGTTTTCTCCATTTCAGCATCCTAATAATGTTGTTGTTGCTGCTGCTGCTGCTGAGGCTAAACCACTGGAAGTCTGAAACCTTTGTTGATCTATTGCTGGTTGCTCAGCAGATCTAGCAGGATATCCCAATCCACCTTCTGTGGAAGACACATGCAATGAAGATCTTCCATGTTAGCCTTTACTCTTAAGGAGCTATGTGAACTGCAAAACCAGCTGTTTCACAGGCACAGAAACAGAAATTATTAATACAAACCACATGCTTTTGATTAAAATTTAACAGATGTTCTGTGACCAGGCCATGCTGCTACAGACTACGTTACCAAGCCAAGGATGAATGTTTTCCAAGACAGCTGGTAAAATCTCAAGCCGTTTCCAAACTCCCAAGTGAGCAGCATTTGCTCCTGAATCATTCACACATCCCACTTCTTTCTGGCTCATTGTGATCACTGAGGAACTCCAAACTCATGGAACTGCCCAAATATTAACCTCCTACAGGTTAAAATGTGTTTACTGCGCTAGGGATGTAAACATCAAATCATACTTCCTACCACAAAACGAAGTCACTTTTCCCATTGGTCCTCTAAAGAATTGCCATTAAATGTCAACATTCACCACATTTCCAACACTATGACACAATACAACTCTTCCAGCATTGAAGGGGGTTGGACTAGATGACTCTTGGGGTCCCTCCCAACTCCACAATTCTAACTAGCTTTCACCATGTGGTTCTTTTCTTCTCTTATGGATTATTGAAAAGTTTTAAAGACATTTACAGCAGAAGTATCTCCTCCTTTAAGGAATAAAAATATCACTTTTTCATAAAAGGTCAGAAGACCTCAAACAGTTGCAACACCTGAGCAACAGCTTAGGAACCGCAGGCTTGCTTGGAGGCTTCTCTTTACTGGCTTGGGGTTAGAACACCTGAAAACATGGCAGCTTGCTGTTAGGCTGTGCTTTATCTAGACACCTCAGCATGCTTTGGCAGGGGAGAACTTGCGTACACTTAGGGGGTGGTCGAGATGTGGTTTTATCACTTCACTTCAGCATGCTTCAGCAGGGTAGGACTCTGGTATGCCTAAGAGGGTGGCAGGAAGTGGCTTTATCACTTGAGTAAATGTGTGAAAGCATAGGAACACACTTCCTTATTTGGGTAAATGTAATTAAGAGTGATGGTCCCTGGATTTAGCGGAATGGGAGATGTCAACAGGGGAGGAGAGTTTAATATTTTAATTAGGTGGTCGTGATAGGCTGTAACCCCTGCACACCCCCAGCCAATGGGGGACAGGGGAGGGACCTTTTTGCTCAAGGGATGGTGATATAAACTTGTGTTTTTCTGAAATTGGGTGTGCCTGCTTTTGGGACACCCGATTCTTGCAAGAAACATTCATGTAATCAATAAAACTTTTTGTTGCTTCACCAATTTTGCTCAGATTTTATTTTGAGGGTCTCAGGACCCCAGGCGTTTTTATATCTCACACCCTTTCCCCCGCTTGGTGATACAAGAATTGCACCTCCTGGAAGTAGACTGACCACAAGGCCCCATGGCATTAGCCTTCATCTGATGGTAGATGATTGGCCACTGGGTATGCTGACTGGGGATGATGGGAGTTGGAGTCCCACAATTCCTGGAAGGCCACAGGTTCTCGGTCCCTGCATGAAAGTTATATACTGATCAAACTAGGATTATAACTCATTCATATACTGGTTGGCTGACACTTGTATTTCCCACTCCAACCAAGGTTTAAATTGGGAGCCATCTGCGAGAAGCTTTTTCCTCCTATGCTACAGGTCTCATGCCTTTCTAAGGTGGCCTCTCCATTTAAGAGCCACTCCCATAGTTAAACCAAGCCAACACGCTTCTGAGTTGGGGGGAACCAGCTGATCGCCCATCACTGGCAGAGGAAGAGGTGTGCGGGGGGAGTGCACTGCCCCTGGCAGTGCAACCCCGGCAGGGTGCCATCACGGCTGCCCCCCTGCCCGTGCTGGGCACCATGCCCCTACGGGCAGCACGCCACGCCCCCGGGACGTGCGCCAGCCCCGCTCCCCGCCACTGTTGCCTATGAGATGCAGCTGGGAGAGCCAAAAAACCCTCCAAAGGCATCACTGGCTTTCCTGAAAGCAGCTGAATCAACATCTCACTTGGTTTAATCCTCTCAAGCAACATATGGGGTGCAGCAACCAGCAACCTCTCACCTACTTCTCATCCCAAAGGAGCAAGAGGAAAATCTGTTTCAGTTTAACACCTTCTGTTCTTGTGATATTCACTGGGGACATTTATTTTCCAGATAAGAGGGTATTACTTTGCACAAACCTAATTAAACTTCTTTGAAAAGGGAAAAGAACAAACAGACACCTTCTTGGAATTAGCCAAGACAAAGAAAAAGATCATCCCAGACAATTAATAAATGTGCCTGTAATTGTGACTACAATCTCTACAGCAGGTAGGACTCTAGCATCTTTAAGGCCTTGTTTTACCATGGCTGGGAATGAGGAAGAAAGTCAATTCAGATTGCATTTAAAGGCAAAGTTACCTAATTCACACTTTCTGAAACAATCTTGGAACAGAAACTTGGCCATTGTTCAAAATTTGCACTTCTCCAAATTTTCATTGCAGTTTTTCAGCCAAGTTGTGTGTTCCAAATGGCTTGTATGCAAGGGCGAAGTGTGCATATACAAGCACATATTAGTGCAAGTATCAAGCACAAATGCATTACGTCAGGGGAAATTGCTTTGCAGATTTATTTCATAAAATTTATACATCGCTTGAGTTTTTAAAATCTCTCAAAGCAGTTTACACAAAGAATAAAACAATAAAATTATCAATAAAAACAACTGTTTAAAACAACTGTTTTGAACATTCAAAAAAATTAAAAAAAATCATCAATAAACTGACAGCAGATCATCACACACATCCACATTCTACATGTCTGGGTGGGCTTGTTTAAGAAAAAATGTTTTTAGCAGGCTTCAGAAAGAGTACAGCGAAGGAGCCTGCCTGAACTCAATAGGCAGGGAGTTCCAAAGTGTGTCAAGGGAAATTGCATGCAAAAATATATACAGTGGTACCTCTGGTTATGTACTTAATTCGTTCCGGGGGTCTGTTCTTAACCTGAAACTGTTCTTAACCTGAAGCACCACTTTAGCTAATGGGGCCTCCCGCTGCCATGCGATTTCTGTTCTCATCCTGAAGCAAAGTTCTTTTTTAAAAAAAAAAAATAATTTTTATTGAATGATTTTATGTTACAAAAAAAATTACAACCATACTACCATTAAAGATGATTGAGAACACAGACATTTTGGATTTAGAAGGTTTCAACAATGTTTTTGGGTGGCATGCATATGTGTGGTATGACAAGGTTAAAGCACATAAAGCATTTAAAAACCATATTGTCAGGAAAGCATTGCTAAATGTCTGGATAAGATATAAGGACTTATTGGAAAATAAAACCCCTAGGTGGTTGTCACCGATGGAAGCAATGGCTCAGAAAAGGCTCAATATGGAGGCCAAATGGCCGAAATATTGGGAAATTTTGGAACAAGAAGGAGACAAATTGAAATTGCAGAGTTTTGAAAAATTAAAAGATAAAGTGTGAGACTGGCTTCATTATTATCAGATAATGGAGGCATATAATTTGGATAAGAAAATTGGCTTCCAGGTGGAAAAATCAAAATTGGAAACAGAATTGTTAAAACCCAATACTAAGATTTTGTCAAAAATGTATAACTTGTTGTTGAAATGGAATACTCAGGATGAAACCGTGAAATCTGCTATGATTAAATGGGCACAAGATTTAGGATATAACATTATGTTTGCTGACTGGGAACAGTTGTGGACCACAGGCATGAAATGTAATGCCCTAAGAGAGAATATTATGAAAATGACATACAGGTGGTACATGACACCAGTCAAGCTTGCAAAAATTTATCATGCGCCCGATAATAAATGTTGGAAATGTAAAGAAAATGAAGGTACTTTCTTTCACCTTTGGTGGACGTGCCCAAAGGTTAAGGCTTTCTGGGAGATGATATATAATGAATTGAAAAAGGTATTTAAATATACCTTCTTGAAGAAACCAGAGGCCTTTCTCCTGGGCATAGTCGGCCAATTGGTGCCAAAGAGGGACAGAACTTTCTTTATGTATGCCACAACAGCAGCAAGAATACTCATTGCAAAGTATTGGAAGACACAAGATCTACCCACCTTGGAAGAATGGCAGATGAAGGTGATGGACTATATGGAATTGGCGGAAATGACTGGCAGAATCCGAGACCAGGGAGAAGAGTCGATGGAGGAAGATTGGAAAAAATTTAAAGACTATTTACAGAAATATTGTAAAATTAATGAATGCTAGAATGATGTTGGATAGAAACTAAGTGAACTTTAGCTGAAAGGTTATAAGGAATATGAAAAAATTGTTTATTAATATGTAAAAATCTAAAATTACAATATTTTATGATTAATGATTAGGATACATAAAGAGGGGAGGGATTTGCTGAACGAAATAATTGAACTGGAATACAAAAAAGGGAGGTGTGAAGAGGTCCTGGAACTAAGCAAATGAAGGTCAAGTAATGGAAGGAATGAATTGTTTTTAAATATTTTTACTTTGTATTTTTTTCTTTATTGGTGTGTTTTGTAATATCTTGAAAACTTTAATAAATATCTTATAAAAAAATAAAGAAATAAAAATTACATACATCAATATTTAGTTTGTAATTTGTTATCTACCGTCTTATTTCCTCCCAAACATTCCATACAAAAACACACATATGTACACACACACACACACACACACACACACGTGATAATAGTGAAAGTAAATATTTCCCCCCTTTTATCTTACAAAATCTTTTCTTCAACTTTGACTTCCTGTCAAGTCCCTTTGCATATATTTTATCTTACAATCGAATGTACACAAAACAATAAACCTTTCTATATAAATTTTCCAATACATTCTGAAAACATAATAAAACCTTAATTGTTGTCCACCTCCTTTTAGTTCCTTTATCACTCGAATGCTAGCACGGAGTCAAAACTATTATAGTATTTTTGAAGATATCTTCCATAACCATTCCATTTTTCTGCAAATTTTTGCTTTGAGTTTACTCTGAGTTTGCTAGTCAATTGAGCCATCTCCACCAATTCCTGCAACTTGATTTGCCAATCTGTTATTTTTGGAGCCTCGTGATCTTTCCATCCCTTGGCCACAAGTATTCGAGCCGCTGCGGTTGCATACAAGAATACCTCTCTTAGATTTTTTGGGATCTCTTTATCTAAAATACTTAATAGAAATGCCTCCTTTTTTTAGTAAAAGTTATCCCCATCATCTTTTTTAATTCATCCCCCAATCTTAATCTTTTCACACGTCCACCACACGTCACCGTTATTTCCTCCACATCTCCAACAAGCATTCGCCAAATTTTTATACATTCTTGATAACCTGGAAGGGGTAAGTTAGGTGAAGCAAAGTTCTTAACCCGAGGTACTATTTCTGGGTTAGCGGAGTCTGTAACCTGAAGTGTATGTAACCCAAGGTACCACTGTATGGAGAAATCCACAATAAAAGGAAGGATTTCCATGAGGACTAAAAAATTTAAAATTGGCAAACTGATGCTGAAATGGAGAGGCCTGAATGTAAAACTGTAAAAACAAGAAGGCGAACTTCACATATCTGCCCCTCCCTGGCCACAGCAGATGTAAAATGCTAACATGCTTAGTGGCACTGCAGCTCAGGCCCCACACCTGCAAAACCTCTGCTATTGTTCTCTCTGTTATTCTCCTTTGGAATCCCAGTCACTGTACTTGTGATCTTGCTGAGAAAGCATTGAGGAAGAAGGAGAGAGAAGCAGAAGCATCACTGGCAAAAGAAAACTCAGTCTAAGGGGTCTAATTAGGCTGAGACTGGAGAGGCTACACCTCATTATATCCATGAACATCCTGCCTTATTTGGACGAGTTTGGGAGCTGACAATTCCATGTACATCCTTGTGGTAAAGAGCTGAGCATCAAATGGATATTAGACAAAAGAAGCAGAGAAGCCACTAGACTCCAGCCTCCGCCTCTTGATATTACAAGGCTTGTGTTTTCAGATGATTCATCTGAGGAATGCCAGATTCTCACAAAAATAACACAGCCTTATGAGGAACAGTTGAGAGAGCTGGGCCTGTTTAGCCTGGAAAAGAGGAGGCTGGGGAAAGATATGATAGCCACCTTCAAATATCTAAAGGTTGTCACATGGAAGAGGGAAAAAACTTTTTTCTCCTGCTCTGGAGGGTAAAGGACTCAAACCAACGGCTTCAAGTTACAAGACCAAGAGAGGATCCAACAGTCAAAAAGGCGGTTTCTGTATGTACTAGAGAAGTGTGGGGCAGAAGGGGCAATGTCAACCTGGGAAGGTAGCTCATTTAGGAGAAGGTAAATGCTGATCCTAAACCTCCACTGCCTTGCAGGACATCATTGGGGAAAGAAAAGACGAAGAAGTAAACCCTAGACAAATCCAGACTGGAGTCCCTAAGGTGGTTGGATGGCATCTTGTACACCTCCTTCCTTCAACACCTGCAGCCAAGCTGGTGCTAAACTTATTGATCTGCTCTCTTTTGGACCCCCTCAGTGAGTCTGAGAGGGGTCTCTTTTCATCTGGGCAGCCCAGGATCTCAATCCACACTGTCCACACTTGCGCTTCAGGGAGGTCACTTTGGATTCATCCCCATTGTCTCTCAAGACAGATGGATGTCAACAGCTTTGAGGAGAACTTAGTTGTAGAGAATCCCCTGTGTCTTAGCCCACACAGTTTGATTTAAAACTGCCTGGGCAAAGGAAAACATATCACCTGATTACAGATAGGTAGCCGTGTTGGTCTGCCATAGTCAAAACAAAAAAATTCCTTCCAGTAGCACCTTAAAGACCAACTAAGTTAGTTCTTGGTATGAGCTTTCGTGTGCAAGCACACTTCTTCAGATACACACTTCTTCAGATACGCAGTGTATCTGAAGAAGTGTGCTTGCACACGAAAGCTCATACCAAGAACTAACTTAGTTGGTCTTTAAGGTGCTACTGGAAGGAATTTTTTTATATCACCTGATGTCATTGTGATGTCAGGTGACTGAGAGGTGGGCAGCCCCACCCAGTTGCCCAAATGGCCTGTTGGGATTGGGTGCCAGAACCAATTCCCCCTCCCTTGGGCTAGACAGAACAATGGTCTGACTCAATGTCCAGTAGTTTCCTATGTGTGCAAAGGACAAACTCTCCCAATACTTACTCCAAGTTTCTCTTTAGACAAAATTTCTGCAGCTACTCTGTTTGTGAGTAGTGTGGTTAGATGATCCTGACTCACATCAGGGGATTAAATTAAGTGGCCTTTTGGTCCTTTCTGACCCTGATTTTATAAATCTAATGACTTTTGTTTCTCCCTCCCCCTGACAATAGCAAACCATCTTTGTTCCATCTTTCCCTTCAATGTGTGAAAGCCATTACCTTCCTCTTCTCCCTTCTTAATCTTCATTTCCCAAAGCTCAACATACACATTTCTTCCTGCTTCTCCTGACTTGTCACCATCCCAGATGCTTTATTGTCTGTGTTACTCTTCCCTGATAAGTTCAGCGTCATTAATATATTTGAATATATTTATCCTCATAAAGTATTTGGAAGGGAGGGAAGTGCCATTATCCCTATTTTCTTTTATTACAGTATGCTTCATTTATCTGGAGATGCTCAGAAGCAACATCTAAAAACAACAACAACACACAACACCATTTGGATAATGAGATGTTTGGATAAACAGGAGCACTATTTACAAAGGACTGCATTTGCAAGAGCTAAACAAACAGTGGTGGATATTTCATAAGGAGCACTGAATGTGGGCAGTGTTCAATGTTCCGACATGACCAAAACACACACACACACACACACACACACACACACACATACACAACAACAACAACAACCACAACCCTGCCCTTAGAAAGCTAGCAGGTCAGGAAGAAGCCTAGGCTAGAACTCTTCTCTCTGACTTGGGTTGGCATGCTTGTCAAGGATGACATCTGGGCTGTCCCAAACAGGAAAAGGCCCTGCCCACAGAAAGCTAGCAGGTCAGAAACAAGGCTAGGTTCAAATTCTTCTCCCTGAACTTGGTTGGCACAATGGTCAACTGACCTGTCAATTATGATATCACTTTTAAACAAAAAGGCTTCTAAAGCAGCAAACAGCAAGTTAAGCAGGGTACATTCAAACGGCGTAAAGGAAGGGCCACATTCTCTCATGGGCAACTTTGGAAAGGCCAGATCCCCCTGGTGAGCAGGACAGAGGACAAGGGAGCAAGAGCTCTCTTTCCTTTGCACTGGAAGCTTCATTCAAGATGCTTCTGCGCAAACCTCTCTCCATCCAGGCAAGCAAGTGGCATTTTCACCATTCGTAGAATTGGAGAATCGTAGAGTTGGAAGGGACCCCTGAGAGTCATCTAGCCCAACCCCCTGCAATGCAGGAATCTCAGGTGGCCAGGCAGCCTCTGCTTAAAAGCCCTCCAGAGCAAGAGAAAACAAGCTTGCTCCATCTTCTGCGTGAAAGCCCTTTAAGGTTACCAGATTTTTTCCAATGAATCTGGGGACACTTTAAATAAATAAACAAATAGTGTGTGTGCGTGCGCACACGCGCACATAAAGTTATTTTAAAAAATTAAGAAGTAATATCTTCTCTTCTGGGATGCAGGTGGCGCTGTGGGTTAAACCACTGTGCTGCTTGGGCTTGCCAATCGGAAGGTTGGTGGTTCAAATCCCCACGAGGGGGTGAGCTGGGGGGAGCTGTTGTTTGGGCCCAGCTCCTGCCAACCTAGCAGTTCAAAAGCATGCAGTGCAAGTAGATAAATAGGTACCGCTGCAATGGAGGTACCTCAACAAGAGCAGCCACAACTTAAAAGAACATAAGGCTTCTCTGCTCCATTTACACCTATTGTGACACAGAAGGTGCCCCCCCAAGCCCCATCCCACCAATATCTCCCTTTTTATCAAAGGGAAGGGGAGGGAGGCAAGCAAGCAAGCAGAGGTAGCCTCTTTTTATTTTTTTAAAGGTTCATTTTAATTTTTTGAAGGTTCCTTTTTCAATAAGAAGGGAACAGGAAAGCTGTTTAGGGGGAACCAACATAAACATCCCCAAAATAAACATAAAACATTCCTCCCCTTTTATTTTTTGCTAGTGGGGGTGGGTGCAAGAGAAGAAAAATGAAGCATCCAATGTAGCTCACAACATGCAGAATGGAGCAAAAGAGGCAACACAACCCCCCCTAACTTTGAAGCAACAGCCTCTGTCTGGGAGAGCGAAGGGAAGGCTCAAGGCAGCATCCTACTTTCTGCCGGCTTGGTAGCTCACAAGCAGGCAGAATGCAGCAAAGGGGGCTTTAAAGGCATGAAAAAGTGCTCCTTCTTCCTCATGAGCAAGCAGGACAGAGTAGTTGCAGAGATGTCGTGCAGGGAGACTTCTTCCCTGCACCTTAGCTCTGCCGGTCCAAAGAGCAGCCTTGTGTCTCCGGCTCAAGCAAGCAGGAGGAGCAGGGCTGTTTGCAGAGCTGACTGTGAGGGAGGTTTCGGCGGAAGAGTTGTAGCAAAGTCCAGCTGCACCTCCGGCTCCCGAGGAGACCCTCTCTGGAGCTGTAGCGGATGATTGCTTCGGGCTATGGGGAGGGTCTGGAAGTCCCCAGGCATATGATTAATCCGGGGACATTACATTAAATCCAGGGACATTCTGGGGATGGGTTTTGTCTGGCGACAGATTGGTAAATCCGGGGGCTGTCCCCGAGAACCGGGGATGTCTGGTAACCATACTTTAGACCCAATCAGGCCAGGCAAAAGCACTGAAGGGAGGTGGGGCGTGAGTGAACTGTGTGGCACGGGAAAGGGCATGGCCTGGGGAGAAGCCGGGGGGGGGGGCACATGACCCCTGGGCCTGAACTTCCCCACCCCTGTCACAAATCAATCAGCAAGCGAAATAATGCAAGACAGCAACATCACAACATAGGGAGGGCAAGGAAAAAATCTTCCCAAGCCGGTGGACTAATGAGCTCCAGGTGGCATGCAGGATATTGATCCTCCTATTCCCCTTAAGCTGACAGAAAAGAATCCCAGGTCAGCCAGCAAGCATCATGGCTGAATGGGAAGTTGAACCTGGGTCTCCGGAGTCTGACACTTTAGTTGCTTCATCAGAGCTAGACAACCTGGTCCTCTCTCAATGCTGTTGGACTCCCAGCTCCCTTCCTCCCTGACCACTGACCATAGTTGCTGGGGCTGGTGAGAGATAGAGGCCAGCAGCATCTCTCCCTGTGCGACATAGAATCAAAGAGCTTGCAGGCACCTCGGAAAACTATTCTAATCCTGGGCTCAATGCAAGATACGCAGCACAGATGTAAGTACAGCATCTCCAACAGATAAGCCATCCAGTTGCTTCTTAAATCTCTCCAGCCAAGGAATCAGATGGAGAACATTACCATCCCATTTAAAGAATAGTACACACGAGACTGGAAAAGATATCCCTTTCATTTAACGTGGAATTAACTTTTGTACAAATCACCAGGGCCTTGAATCACAGGAGGAGCATGGGTCTGCTTTGTGAATGCAAGCTGCCTTCCCAGCATACATGTAAGGCACATTTAAAACACCCTCCCAAAGAATCCTGGGAACTGTAGTTTGATAAGGGTGCTGGGAATGGTAGCTCTGTGAGGGGTGCACTACTGGTCCCAGGAATCTTGGGTGTGTGTGCATGTGCTGTATGGAGCATCTACAATGACAAAGGCTCTATCTTCACTGTATATTTAAAGCAGGATGCTGCTGCTTTAAACAATCATGGCTTCCCCCAAAGAATCCTGGGGGCTGTAGTTTGTTAAGGGTACTGAGAGATGTTCCAAAGGCCTATTCCGCTCCCAGAGCTATAATTTTCAGTGTGAGAATTGTAGCTCTGGGAGGAGAATAGGGGTGTCCTGCAAGTATCCTTAACAAGACTACAGTCCCTGGGATGCTTTGGGGGACACCATGAGTGTTTAAAGTGGTACGATACTGCTTTAAATTTAAGAAGGACATTGACAAGATGGAAAGTGTGCAGAGGAGGGCAACCAAGATAATGAAGGGTCTGGAAACCAAGCCTTGTGAGGAACTGTTTAAGGATCTGGGTATGTTCAGCCTGGAAAAGAGGAGGCTGAGAGGAGATACAGTGGTCATCTTCAAATATATGAAGGGCTGTCACATGGAAGATGGAGCAAGTTGGTTTTCTTCTGCTCTGGAGGGCAGAACCTGCACCAATGTCTTCAAGTTACAAGAAAGAAGATTCTGACTAAAAACACCAGGAAGACCTTTCTGATAGTCTTCTTCTTCTTTGGTGATCACTTGTAGCTGAGTAAGATCTGAGTAAGTCTTCCATAAACATGGTCTTAACAGTGAGTCCATTACTGTGGAGGCCAGTTCTGCATCCGCACATCCTTCCATAGTGGGGACATAGGTTTCCGGGTGGGAGTTAATCATGGTGTGGGTTTGCCAAGCGTGCCTTCATCTTGGCATGTTTCTCCCTTGCGTCCTGAGTTTGAGTGTCTTCAAAGGCCATGACACCTTTGGTGAAGGCTGTTCTCCAACTGGAGCACTCACAGACCAGTGTTTCCCAGTTGTCGGTGTTTATATTACATTTTTAAAGATTTGCCCTGAGAGAGTGTTTAAACCTCTTTTGTTGACCACCAGCATTACGCTTTCCATTTTAAAGTTGGGAATAGAGTAGTTGCTTTGGAAGATGATAATCAGGCATCTGCACAACATGACCAATCCAACGAAGTTGATGTTGAAGAATCATTGCTTCGACACTGGTGAGCTTTGCTTCTTCCAGTCACTGGCGGAGGAAGGTGGGTGCGGTGCGCACCAGGTGTCAGCTGTGAGGTGGGTGACATCGCTGCGCCATCCACCCCCACTCGCTGTGCGGGCGGAGCCCCTGGGCCCTCACTGCGCGGGCGGTGGGCTGCTAGGAATGCTGCTGCTGTGGGTGGCTAGCAGCACCCCCCCCCGACGCTCACCATGCGGGCAGCAGAAGGCTAGGGAAGCTCATCACATGGGTGGCAAGTGGCACCCCCCCAGGCTTGCTGCATGGGTGGCAGACAGCTAGGGATGCTCCCCGTGTGGGCAGCTAGCAGCGCACCCCCATGCTCGCCGCATGAGCGGCAGGCCGGCTAGCCCCGCCCCTTACCTCTCCGGGTGCCAGGGCAGGTAGCTCTGTCCCTGCTTCCAGTACACTGGCATTAGTTTGCCTGTCTTCCCAAGTGATGTGTAAAATTTTCTGGAGGCACCATTGATGGAATCTTTCGAGGAAGTGGCGTTTATAAGTGGTCCATGTTTCACAAGCGTACAGTAAGGTTGGTAGTACAATAGCTTTGTAAACAAGCATTTTGGTTTCCCTGTGAATGTCCCGGTCCTCAAACACTCTGCACTTTAGTCGGGAGAAAGCCGCACTCGCAGAGCTCAGGCGATGCTGGATTTTGGCATCACAATAAGAGCTGTTTGGCAGTGGAACAGACTCCTGTAGGAGATTGTGGACTCACCTTCCTTGGGGGTTTTTAAGCAGAGGCTGGATGGCCATCAGTCATGGATGCTTTAGCTGAGATTCCTGCATTGGAAGGGGTTGGACTAGATGATCCATGGGATCCCTTCCAGCTCTACAATTCTATGATTCTATGAAATGTATTGTGCGGATGGGGCCAAACACTCAGTTTCAATGGTTGGGTCTGCTGCTGTGCTCCCACTCAATCAGTGGAGCTGAACATTAGCAGAACTCATTTTTTATGTTTATTTATTTGTCTATCTTTGTTGTTATATTTCATAAGACCCCTTTGCTGCTAGGCTAGGAAGGCTTGGCTGCTCATTACTTCTGTGTTCAGCTTTCTAGAAGCAAGGGCACAACCTGCCTTAAGCTGGGAATAGTCCTCTGTGAGGACAGAAGCCTAACTAAGCTGATGGAGCACAGTTTGGGCAGGATGTTTTCTATTTGAAAGAAAGGGGGGGGGGAGAAATCCCCAAGCAGCATTTCAGAGTCAGCTAATAAAAGACAATCATAAATTACATTTCTGATGTTTACCCTTGAACCAGCTGCCTGCATGAGCATCTCTTAAGTTTCTCACCATTGACTTCAGCAAACCTCAGCAGTGCAAGGGCAGAGACTTAAAAGTTTAAGGTGGCTTGAGATGGCGTGGCTTGGAGAAGGCTGGGCTGGCGAGGCATGGGATAGGCAAAGAAGGGAGGAGGGACCCTTGTTCTCCTGTGTTAAGGCTGCCATGCAAACTGTGTTGTAGAAAGACTTACTCATCCACCAGGCAGGAGATCTAACTCCCATGTCACTCTAAAGGGATGCTGGAATAAGGAGTGCCAGTTGGTAGCGGAAGAATGTAACAGACAACTTGGAGGGATCAAATCCAAAACATCCATCACAGGTTCTTGATTTCCACTTGTTGGATTTGTTTTGCAACAAAAGAAAGCAGTTCTTCCCCCGAGATCTCCACCATCCATTATGGATGAGTATTATACCTGAACACTTTTGGCCTTTAGCTTACACATTCATGAATCCCTTTGCTCTTCTAGAAGGCTGGCTCTATATCTTACCTCTTTTATGGGTCCTCTGGTTGGTTGCTTCCATTTTTTTTCTGTGGCTCAGCCAGTAGTACTGGGCAGTGCTATTTTTCTAGAGAAAGAGGTGCCAGAACTCACTGTGAACACCTCCCTCATTCTCTTAGGATGGCAATGGTGCCCACCTGAGAGAAGCCAGAACTGAATTCTGGCTGAAAAAATGCCCCGGGGCTGGGATAAAGAGCTCACCCACACCTCTGCTTGTTCCACTTTCGCCCATGCAAACCCACTGTTCACTGCTGAACAGGAACAAATGGCAGTAAGTTTTTCTGTGGATTGATGTTTGTTCTGGTTCAGCAGTGAACAGCAGGTTTTCCTGGGGAAAGCAGTGGGACAAATGAAAAACTGCTCAGCCACATGCCTAGGAAGTGTGCTCTCTAGGCAGGGGGCGAGAGGAAGTGTGGACGAGCCCTAAGCTCAAAGTCAGTATTTGTCACGTATGTTGTGTTTGTTATTAGGTCTTTCTCATTTGTCTGAGCAAATTTCAATAAAAATCAATTTAAACAAACGTAATTCTGTGAATTCCTGCATTGCAGCGGGTTGGGCTAGATCACTGATCTTCCACTGGTGGGCCGGGACCACAAGGGGGCCATGGCCTGCACCAAGGTGGGTCACAGGAGCACTATCACCACACAAATAGATGGCAAAAGGTAAAGCAATGGGCCCTCAAATTCATGTTTGAGTTAAAAGTGGGTCCTGGGTTTGAAAGGGTTGAAGATGCCTGGTACCTGGATGACCCTGCAGACCCCTCCAACTCTCCCATTCTCTGACTCTGCAAGAGGCTCCTCTAGTCCACCCCTCTGACCTCACAGTGGGGAAGCAGATGCCGTGGGGACCTGGCAAAACTGGATGTGGGTGGCGCTTTGGTCTAAACCACTGAGCCTCTTGGGCTTGCTGATTGGAAGGTTGGTGGTTGCAATCCCCAGGATGGGGTGAGCTCCCATTACTTTCTCCCAGCTCCTGGCAACCTAGCAGTTCGAAAGCATGCCAGTGCAAAGAAGATAAATAGGTACCCTTGCGGCAGGGAGGTAAACGGCGTTTCCATGCACTCTGGCTTCCATCATGGTATCCCATTGCGCCAGCGGTTTTGTCCTGCTGGCCACATGACCTGGAAAGCTGTCTGTGGACTAACGCCGGCTCCTTCAGCCTGAAGCAAGACGAGTGCCGCACCCCATAGTCACCTTTGACTGGACTTAACCGTCCAGGGGTCTTTATCTTTTTTTTATTATTCAGAGGCCCCCTGCCTCCAAAAGGGGCAAAAGGGGCAAAAGGGACAGATGAGATGAGTTATTTGCAAAACATTTGCTTCTGGTCAACTTGCCCATTCTGCATCCTGAGTGACTCTTTGTGATAAAGTAGAAAGTGAGCCTAGGTAGGAGGCGTATCTGGCAAAGGCACAAGGTTTTTGGGATGTGTGGATGACTGTTCAAAAATTATTATGAAGTATAAAAAGCACATTTCCCCCTCTAAAAATAGTAACGCTTGTTTTTGAGAGCAGTTATTTCAGCAGATCCTGACATTCCCAGAGAGTGGAACTATGAAGGCTAAGACTAGTCAGGGAGGTGTCATTGCACTCCAGAGTTTAGCAGGTGAGCCTTGGAGGGACTCTCTACCTGTCTTCCTCCGCCTGGTCCTGCTGGATGTAGGTGGACTTCCATTCCCACCAGCCTCCACCAGCCTGGCAATGGTCAGGGATGATGGGAGCTGGAGTTCAGGAATATCTAGAGGACCACAGGCCAGGTAAGGCTGCTCTGTACTAGGAATATTTATTCCTCTGGTACATTTGGATAGATCTCAATGGATTTCAGCATGAATGGACAAAGCTCAATGGGCATGCAAGTAAGTTATCATCCCTAGATCTGCTCAGGTTACAGGAGAGTGGATCTTGACTCCCAGGGATATCGCAAAAGTAGCCTAGAACTAATCCTTGCATTTCCATTTTGGATTTCTTTTTAAAAGCCCCCGAGTCAGGGCTTTGCAGTGCAGTCCTCCAGCTGTAAGCTGCTAAATAAAATTTTATTGAACTCAACACAGGTTTAGAGATAAAGGCTCTGGGTTTACAAATAAATATTTAGCAACTTTTTTCCTGCTGCTAAGAGACTGGCTTCTGCAGACCTCAGGCTTTGTGCTAAGTATTCCTGCAGCTATCTGCAAAGCAGTGAAACAAAAGGGCGGCGGGAATGCTTTAATTTCCAAACACGTTTATGCCTTTGTCTTCTCCTTGCTATTCACTCATTTTGGTCCCCCATCCTCCACCTCCATTTTTAATGAAGGAGTTGACTGGCAACTGGATGAGGTCAGAAAAATGAGACCCCTGCTCACACACCATGAGTGACAGAGAGAGGAAGGTCACTAAAAGCAGGCCCCCAACAGAATCCCCATTGCAGCTGGTCCTGGGTCAAATGGAAAGGCAGGGGCTAGGACTGCTACTGTCTGAGTGAATTGCAGCCTCTGCCTCATATTAGTTTCCCTCAAATCCAAGATTTGAGGAAACCACCCAAAGGGTAGAAGCCCTTTGAGGATGCTCACCAATGGTGGGATTTTGTTTTTTCCTTTTTTAAACCCCAAACCCCCAAATCTATTCTAACTTAAAAACAAAATAGGAGAGAGTTGTGGAACTCAAGTTTCATCTAGTTTTACCCATAATCCTAGACTTTGGGAAGCTGAGATAACAGAGTATATACACATCACAAATCAAATTCATTGGTTGTCAACCAGTGCGCTGTTGCACCCTGGGGAGACTTGAGGAATGTTCACGGGAGACCCAGGCATCCTTTCATTTTCTGCACCCTAAACCTGGCCAGCTTTGTGGGTGAAAACCTGCACAGCCTTTCTTTAGCGGAGGAAGTCATGTGACACATGCTGACCTCATTGCCATTTCCACCTAACATTCTGAAGAATAACCTGCTTCCATATTGAGCTTGCTGATAATAGGTTTATTTAGTAATTTTGCTGATGTTTCGGTTCACTTCTGATTGATCCATCTCAATTGTAAACTAAAATCCATTGGATTAAAAGGCTAGATATAAATGCCTGAAATAAATAAATGCATTGGACTTCTCTGCCTTCAGTTTTGTAGGCCTGTAATATGTGTTAATTGTTGTTGTTTGGTACAGAAACAGAAAATGGTAGTTACTCCAGATTAATTTGCCCAAAATACAAAGGTATGCTTTGGGGTGCTCATTTTGTTTTTGATGCTTTCTTTTTTTGAATGGTTAATTGCTTCCATTTTTCAAAAGGTCACAAAAGACACCTGAAATAAAAAAGCAGCAAAAAATTGGGGAAACACTTTTGCATGACTGTTTATCTTCTTAAAATCCCCCAAACAAAAATCCTCCCCAGCTTCAGTAACTAACAGTTCCTTAGTTTTTACACAGAGGGCTTGAGAAATGCAAGAAAATAGCAAAGCAGCTGGATGGTGTGTGTGCTTGGATGTTTGTGTGTCGCATAAGGAGAGATGTACAAATAGCCCTACAAGTGGAGAATGTTCTCTGTATTACTCTCTCCTTCTACTCCCGACATCCCTTGCCCCTCTTCCTCTCTCCCTCCCTCCTTCTTAACAGTCACCCAGCTTTATAGGGGCAAGGAGTCTGGAGCCTCTCCTAACCCTACCTGCAGATGCCAGCGATTGAACTTAGGACCTATTTAATTCAGCCCTTTATCCAGAGACATGAGGACTAGAATCTTACAGTAGCTCAGTGACAGAGCATCTGCTTTGCATGCAGAAGTTCCCCGGTTCAATCCGCAATGGCGTCTTCAGGTAGGGCTGGGAGAGACTCCTTGCCTGATATTCAGGAGAGCAGCTGCCCCTGAGATGAGAGAATAAGGAGCTGAATGGACGAATGGTCTGACTCAGCACAAGGCGGCTTCCTATCTGCTTTCTTTGGGAAAGCTTGGAAAAACTGGGCCAATTATGGAGAGAGCCAGAGTGTGCTTGCCCACGACTAGTGACAAGCCCCTTCTTGGATGATGGAGCACCTCAGGAGGGAAACAGAAAACAACACTCTAAACACTTCTTCAGTATTGATGCTCTGACCTTTGCTCGAATAACTGCACTAAACTCATGTTACATCTCTATAAAAGGGCCTGTTGGGTGGGGGAATGGAAGAGGGCAGCAGAAATATTCAAGGGCAAAGGAGTGCTTAGGCAGAGAAGGAGAAAAGGCTGGATAGCTAGGTATGGGGACAAGTCGAAGGGACTGTGAGCAAATGGGACATTCAGGTCCCCTCTGAAGGATGACAGTAGTCATACCCTCGAGTTCTAATGTATCTGCTTTTGAATTAAGTCTCACAATAATTGCAAAGCTATTGCTTCCAGCATTTTCCCCAAATCTCTATACTCTGTTTTCTCTTCCTAACTTCCAGCTCTGACTGTCATTACCTGTTGCAGAGGCCAACTTGGTTACACTCAGCAAACACATTTGACATTAAGAACAAGCACTTTTGCCTGTGGTAGGGGCTGCAATGTGACCAAGTCCCCTTTTAGTATTATTAATTTTAAAAATTGATTTGGTTTTCTTAACATTCATAATGGCTTCCCAGTTCTGCATAAATGCATGAATCTTTGGCCAGCCTTCTTTCATCAGCTTTGCCATGATGGCATACTCAAACAGTATCAGTTTCATAACACACAATTTCTTTTCTAACAACATCGACAAACGCTGAACAACTCCCTTTCCTGCCTCACATTTCTCTCTCTCTCTCTCTCTCCCCTACACACACACACACTTACAGTGGCACAAACCCTCAAATCACCTCCTTTCTTTGGACTTCATTGGCACAAGGACTGATGTTGGTCAGCAATTCATGATGGCTTTAAGAGAGGATGAGACCAGTTCATGCAGGAGAAAGTTACTGGTTGTGGCGGCTATATGCCAGAGGTAGCCAAGAGGATGCTCTACAGATGTTGTTGGACTACGACACCCTTTTCTGCTGACCATTGACCATGCTGGCCAGAGCTCCTGGGAGTTGCAGCACAATAACATCTGGAGGGCATCCCCTTGCCCCCCCCCCCGTTTGCTATATGCCTTCAGGATGAGAGGAAGCATTCCTCTGAACAGCAGTTCCTTGGAGAGAGGGCCCATACCTGCCTGGAGGCTTCCAGAGGGACCAGGCTGGAAACGGTGGGAAAGAGGATGCTGGACTATAAAGGCCTTGGTTTGGATCCATCAGGGCTCTTCTGAGGTCAGCTAGGAACCCATAACCCTTCACTTCATTGGGAAATATATGGAGATCCCCAACTGCTGCTATGCCCACTTTTAATTCTCCGTCACCTTAAGAGCCATGGGTGGAGTGAATGGGTGTTCTCTCCCCTGCAGCCACTATGCAGGGAGCAGGCATGAGGGGGGCATTTTGGATCTGAAGAACAGCAGGGACCTGATCCAGCTAGCAGCTCATAGTTGGCTATCTTAGAAGGAATACACGACACCTATGTGGAAGACACGTATTTTGGCACTGAATGGCTATCATAATCAATTCTTATCACCAAAATCCCGTTGTTGAAGGACCTTTGAGCTCTGCCACCCATAAACACACAGAACATAGGATATGGTCCCAAGTCTTAATAGCCATGGCTCTCTCTTTGCCTCAAGAATGACTGTTTCATTTGTGCTGAGGACATTCTTGCAGATCCAGGATGGGGGACTCTTGCTCCCTCCCCGATGTTATTAGATTCTGCCTGCCACCAGCTCTAGACCAAGAGTGGCCAAGGATGAGGGCAGTTGGGGCCATAAGTTTCCTGCCTCTGCTATAGATATTTTGAGGTATATATACAAAAGGAACAAATGCCTTAAGTTTCATTACTCCCTTTCTATTTGAAAGTGTGGGATGTTATAACCACAAATGAGCTGACTTGCCAGGCTTTGGGGGAATCATTTCTTTTCCAGAAATGTGGTTCTCATCTTTTGCATGTACCAATGTTTGCATCTGGAAAAGCAGAGGTTCTCCAGGAACACCCATATATTTCCTTGTACATAGGTATGGGGAAGATGAGAGCAGCCATCCTCATTAGGCCCTTGGACTGGAAATTCACGTAATATTTCTTCTTTCCTCTCTCTGTGCGCCTGTCAAATGTAATCTCTATTGAGCTGAATCTTGCATGAATCAATTCCACCCAGCGACGCAGCCCGTCTACTAAGCTACTGGGTTCCAGTTTCCAATTTGTGTGTGCATCTTGTTGTTCCTATTTATTACCATTCTCTTTCTGCTGAAAACCTCAAGACAGATAATTTGCTTTGGGGAAAAAACTCCAAAGGCTAAACTAAACAGGATCGCAGGACTGGCCAAAGACATATTTCTGCCTGAAGCAAAGGACAAGAAGGAGAGCCCCCCCCCCACTCGAATTCCACATACAGAAGTCAATTGGATTTGCAAAACTAGTGATGGGGCAGCATCCCCCATAACACCTGGTTGCTGGAGGCCAGCTTCCGCGGTGCAGGGCACATGCAGCTCCACCCCCTTGTTGCTGCCGCTCCCCCCTCAAGCCTCTGGCACCTGAGGCAGCTGCCTCCTTCTGCCCAACGGCAGGGCTGGCTCTGCAAGGCTGCTATTTCAAGGCCCAACCAGAGAATATGTGAAATGCAGGAATAATGTCTCACAAACAGGTTTTATTTACATACAGTACATATGGGTGGGTGGATATGGGGAGCCAGGATTCGTTCTATGGCACACTAATGAAAGGTGAAGGAGGAGTTAGCCTCCTCTCCCTGATGCTGTTCAACCTGCGACAGTTATTTGAAAATACAGTGGTACCTTGGGTTACATACGCTTCAGGTTACATACGCTTCGGGTTACAGACTCCGCTAACCCAGAAATATTACCTCTCGTTAAGAATTTTGTTTCAGGATGAGAACGGAAATCCCACGGCAGCAGCAGGAGGCCCCATTAGCTAAAGTGGTGCTTCAGATTAAGAACAGTTTCAGGTTAAGAACAGACCTCCAGAACGAATTAAGTTCTTAACCCGAGGTACCACTGTATACTGAAAAAGTTTTGGCTTTTCAACGTATAGCAAACTTCATATGTTATGTCATTCAGTAATACGCCATTGTCTTTCCCCCCCATTTTGTTGCTGTTGAAAAAATTAATAAGCACCTCTCCCCAAGCAGCACAATTCTTATCACCATGGTTGCTATTTAGTTCTTATTTTTAAACACATGTGAGAAATGCACACAGGTATTCCACAATTCGTCTCGTTTTGCCCCCCAAATGGCAACCCAGTTTTTGCAAGGCAGCGCAGTGGGAATGCTTCTCTTCAGAGTGATTAAAAGAAGAAGCTCTGCATTGGATTCAGCTGGACTGCAAATTATCATCTCCATGCAAATGTCTCCCCTCTCCCCCCTTCATATCTCAGATTACCATGGCCCTTCCACCTCAAATAAGATTTTCTCACGCTCATCTTGCACACGCCTCAGTGACCCACCAACAAAGAATATGTTCTGTGAAATGATCAATAAGTAATTGCGAAGGCAGCTGAGCAGAGCTGAGGTGCAAAGCCCAAGAGAGCAGGCTGCAGTGTGGAATGGGGGGGGGGGGCTTCAGCTGTTGCCTCTCAGGCTCTAACATCTTTCTTGTCCATATAAGACCCAAGGTTTCCATTCGCCATGCCCTGCAAAGCCTCTTTTTTGTAGGTCATTATTTTGTATCTCAAGCAAGTGATTTGAAGAATGAGATTTTTTAAATTATATGTATTTATAGTCTGTGCTCTCATGTGAGAAAATGGGTTGCCCCATTTTCCCCCGGGGACACTTGCCGGGAACGTACTCACACCTCTCTATCCTCTCTCCAGGCAAGCCAAATTCATCATCAGGTCTCAAGGACATACAGTGGTGCCTCGCAAGATGAAATTAATTCGTTCTGCGAGTTTTGTCGTCTTGCGATTTTTTTCGTCTTGCGAAGCACGGTGTCGGGAAAGTTTTGGAAAAGCTTCAAAAATCACCAAAGTCTTTAAAAACCTCAAAAAAGGCTACCACACCGCGTTCTATGAGTTGCTCCTTGAAGTCAAGTCGCAACTGTATTAATGGTGTTAAGAAAAAGGAAACAAACTTGCAAGACGTTTCCGTCTTGCGAAGCAAGCCCATAGGGAAAATCGTCTTGCGAAGCAGCTCAAAAAACAAAAAACCCTTTGGTCTAGCGAGTTTTTTGTCTTGCGAGGCATTTGTCTTGCGAGGTACCACTGTATTCCCAAGGAGAGTGCAAGCAAAGCTGGTGAAAGGTGTGGCCTGAGGAGAGTCCCAAGGACCAGTTCGGGGGCTGCAATTGGCCCCTGGGCCTGTGGGAACCCATCCCCTGCAGTAGCCCGTGGCTAGAGCCTTTCTCTGATCACACAACCAAAATGGTGGAAGAGTTCAGTCCAGTGTCCCTTTTCTGCTAGTTGCCAACAAAAGCTGGATAACCATCTAGCATAAAGGCAGCCAAAGAATAAAACGCTCTCTCTTAGTTCTTACACTGTGCAACATCCACCAGGCCCTGAAGCAAGGATGAGCTTCCTAAGCTGGTGTTTGGTGGATAAAATCCCCTCTTTTAGTGTGTAACTTTGGCAGACTCAAGCAGCAAGGGGTGTCTGGCACCATGTCATTTCCATCCTGCAGGCAGGGGGCTGCAGAGCGAGGTGCACACCAGCATTTAAAAATAAATAAATAATCTAAACATAGTCACTTCCCAGAGCATAGAAAACTGGCAGAATAACACTTGCTGTCATTTTAATGTTACTTGGGATGACATGCTAGTGTCCCCTGGGAAGGCATCTCAGAGGCAATGACAGAGTGGGGGAACCCCAGATCCAGGGGGGCAATACGGCCCTCAAGTCTTGTCTGTCTGCCCCTCGGGACCCTCTCCAGGACACTCCCCTTCCCACTCACCTCACTTTCTCTCCCTTCAAGTGTCCTGATTTCCCTGGGGCATCCTGGAATTACAGAAGCCATGTCCTGTTTCTCCCCTCCAGCACCCCCCCAAGCTTGGGGAGGTGGGTGAGCCACCCCTTGCAGCCAGCGCTTGCACTGGTGCTGTGCTCTTGCACGAATCAGCTGGCTCCCGTGAGAGCCACTTAACTCAGGCAGAAGCACCACACCAAAAGACACGCGCCCCGATTTCCATCAGAGTAATGTTGGAAGGTCTGCAGGCCATGCTGCTCACCTGCCTTGCTCTACATTCTCTTTTGCCTGGCTGGCATGTGCCCTCAAACTCCAATAAGGACCTTTGCTTTCCTGGAGGGAGAACACTTAGAAACTAGCCGAATGTATATGCAAAGTAAAGTTTTTGCATTCCTTGGCCTGGGCTACTTTTGCCTCTGGGGCCACCCAACACGGGCACGTGACTCTTTAAGGGGTTGCCCCAAAGAAAGCCTTGGGCTGAAAATGTGCCCACCCTCAGCTGTAGGCTGATCTGGATCTCCTTTTCTTGGGGAGGAAAGGTCCACCCTCGAAGGAGGAGGGGGAACCCTATAAGACCTCCACAGCCTATTCCAGAGGTGGATTGAGAGGAGCACAACCCATTCAGTCGCACTGGGCATGGAGCCTCAGGGGAGCTGTAGGAGGTGCCACAACTATGATGCAGAATGGAAGGCAAGAGAAAGGGGGCAAATGTTGACGTTACCCAGGGCACTGCTGAAATTTGAGACCCCAAGGTCCACCATCACCTATGCCTTATTGAAGTTGGCGCTTCAGTGTTGGTACCATTGGGAAGTGCCAGGGGCAGAGGTGGAAGAGACACATTAATTCAGTTCAGGTTTAAATGCAAAGCTACAAAATCCATACTTTCAGAAACAATACGTGAACACAGCTATCCTTTGAAATGCCTACATCTCCTAATTTCATAAGGCAGTTCCCCTGCCAAACACAAAAATGCCTATAGTCAATTAATTTCCTTCCTTTTTCAGTTTTGTTTTGCTTTTGCAAAGCAAAGAACATAAGAAGATCCCTGCTGGATCATCAGACTGAAGGCCACTGAGTTCAGAATTCTCACAGTGGCAGCCAGATCCCTGCAGGAAGCCCACCGGCAGAACCTCAGCTCAGCAGCACTCTTCTCACTTGTGATCTCCAGGAACTGGCATTCAGAGGCATCATGTCTCCGACCGTGGAGGTAGGACAAAGACATTGTGGCCAGTAGCTGGTATATGATGGATATGATGTCAGTGCTGCATGGAAAACACTCCAAAGCACTATGCACATGCGCGGTGCTATTGTCGTCGTCGTCATCATCATCTTTCCAAGGCAACAAGGTGGCAAATAATTCCAAGGCATTAAAAGTTCATTAGGCCTCCAACAGGCAGCATTTGAGGGTATTAATGCCCTTGTACGGGCATTAAATGCATTTTGCAGCCTCAGAAGAGATCTGAAGTGGATTTGTTGGCAAGTGTTCTCACGCCTCCATAATTATTTGGAAGAGTGGAAATTGGAAGAATGTGTACGCCAATGGCTTTGAGAGACACTGAAGGAAGTGGAGCAGACACAAGCTATACTCACAAAACAAGAGGGAGAGCAAGGCAGACATTTCACAGAGTTCCTGCGTACCCCATAACGCCTGTTGACCCTAGAAGACATGACTGATGAGAAGATGCCAAGCTGGTGCCAGGTGAGTTCCAGAGAGTATTTGGGATGACTTTTAGGCTGCAGCCAACTGGGTGCTTTGAACCAGCCTGGCAGACCCCCAGAGTGGCCACCAGAATGTTGCCTATGCACTTGGAGATGGAGAGCACTTGGAGCCCTTCCTCCCACTTGAACCTGCCTATTTCCATCTTCTATGGAAGCCCCTGCTTTGGAAGAGAAGGTCGGCTTCTACCAAGAACAGGGCTTTTTTTGTCATAGGTCCTGTTTTATGGAATGTGTTACCCAGGGATGTTCACCATGAGCATTTGCTGACATCTAACTATTTCATTTGGCAAGACATTTGGTTGGTTGCAAATTATTTTATTTATTGAGTGGTTAAATTTGTATACCGCCCTTCATCCGGAGATCTCAGGGCATTATGCAGAGTTTGCTCTTCCTCATTTAGTACAACTGCTGCAAGCTTTTTCCTTCCTTTTAAAATGTTTGCTTCATTCATATATATATATAGAGAGAGAGCGTGCGCGCTTTATTTTAAAATTTGAATTGAACGTCTGGGTATAACTTTTGTGAAGTAAATAATATGCAAGATGAAATCTCAGCTTCTATCATCTATATCTATCTATCTATCTATCTATCTATCTATCTATCTATCTATCTTTCTCCAACCCCAACGAAGTGAGTGATATGGCCCAGGAACAAGGGTGAGAGGACCCGGTTGAATGAAACAGTCCCTCTGATGAAATCCTCACCTTCATGTGAAGAAACCTTGAAGTGGAACAGTGATGTGAGACAAGTTTTGGAATACAGAGCAGGTTGCATAAATGCTCTGCTGAGGAAAGCAACGCAGCCTAAACCATCATTTGCAGCCAGAAGGAAGCCAGAAGGAAGCTGGTCAGAGCTGTAGATCAAAACATCTGGAGGGCAAGGCAGGGATAGCCTTCATGCTGCCCTCCAGATGTTTTCATCTACAGCTCCGACCAGCCGCATGCAAGAAGGCCAGCAGTGAGGGAGGATGAGAGGTGTAGTCCAACACAGCTGGAGGGCCCCATGCTCTTCTAAGGCATGCAGAAGTGAAGTCCTGCCACCAACAGTGTATCTACCCAGCAACAAGACAAGACAGAGCGGCAAGGCCACCAGAAGCACGAGTAAAAAGCTGTTTCTTTTCTTGAAAACAGCTTTACGCTAGTTTTTATTAATTTAGATAGGGGATGATTCTGCTAGAAAGATTTGTATTCTCATGGCACATCCCCTAAAATAACCTCCCAATTAATGTGTTGCTGTTTAATTATGCAAAGGGCTGGTGTCGTATCATCTGCGCTGCAGCTCTGGAGCAGGATCACATGAGCCATAATACGGGCACAAATCACTATGTCCTATCGGTTTATCTGCAGACAGCATCGCTAAGCCACAGTTATCGCCCAGCACACTTCAGGCAGTCAGAACACCGCAGAACTGATGTTCCGATAACTTCCGATAACTCACGGGCACGGAGAGGTGTTCTTGGCCAACACGGCAACACTTCCAATGACAGGTGAGCACTGATACAGCTTGATTAACTTGACATTGTGAGCGCAGCCAGATTACCGGCAGAGTGAAGAAGTCTTAAAGTCATCTTGATAACACTGTTGCCTCTGTCACCTGGTGGAGAGCTACAGAGCCCCAGTGCTGAGATACCAAGGCGAGAGAGGCTGATGGGAGTGCCAGGAATGAGCCACGGGGAGGAGCGGATGGGACCGAGAAACAGCCAAGTGGACATTAAAACAGAGGCCCAGGAAAGCATTTGTCCACTCAACACAGACAAGTGCATTTTCCATCCCACGAAGAGTCCCCAGCCCACATTTCATTTTTGCCTTTGATTTGTACATTGCCTTTTTATATTGCTATACACAAGGCCATTTACAAGCTGTAGAAGCAACAACAAATACAAAAAAGGTCACATGCCTTATAAAAATCTGATCCAATGCAAATAAGTCATAATAAAAAATATGACTTTAAAACAAGCAACTTTTATCAAGTAAAGTAGTATTCAGTAGGGGGAAGAGGGGCATATTGATACACAGGGCACATTGATACACCAACAATATTTCCATTTTGAGAAATGTTATTTGTGTCGCGACATCACTAAAACGTGTCTATACATGTGTGAGTATAACAGTTGCACCCGTGCTGCCCACCAGTTAGCTGTTAGCGTTTGACGAGAGGAGGTGTGTTTTTAGCACGGCCAACTAAAAAATTACGTGAAATGTAAAAGTGTTCCAACACTGTTTTACGTCATTTACTTAAGATGTAAAAATACCAAAGATAAGTTGTTCCACTCAGTAATGAGGATTACAAGTGATTTTATTAATAATTGTTAGTTTTTTTGAAAATGTCTTTCGGGGCACTTTAATACACCAAGACACGGGGCACATTGATACATATAAAAGCTAATGTACAATAGTGCCCCAATATACAAGTTTGCGTGAAATCTCTAAACTCATTAAATTTGAAAAAACAACAACTGTTGTTTACTACGTGGCCAAAGTCATTTCTAAATATAATATGACCGATTATCAAGTATCATATCTCAGGAAAAAACCAGGATCTTGTATGTTTGTTTTCCCCACTGTAGAAGATAAGGCAACTGTTGATTTCAAGGATGTTGTTTTGCTAGAGCCGAAACCAAATTTCCCAAAGGGCACATCTCAAACATCATCTCTTTATACTTTTTCTATTGACTTAAGTGGATAGAATGTGCAATAGAAGCTAAATGTTAAGTAATTATCTTATTTTTTATAAGCATTTTGTTTAAATTACTATTTTTTGACTACCTAATGTGAGTTCTTATACTTTCTAAGTTTTTCCAAAGTTTTTTTTTTTAAATGGATAGGTGTTTGAGGAAAGATTAATATAAGTTTTGATGTTTTGTTAAGAAAACCTGTCATAAAGTCTATGATATGTGTGAAACACTGTTAAGTTTTGATACGTAATTTAGATTTTAAGTAACAAATTGTAAGGCTGATTATGATCTCTCACAATAAAAATTGTTTTTTCATTAAATTTTTGAAAATAATTACCATTCTCATACAATTTACGCTTTGTATCAAAGTGCCCCGTCCAATGTATTAAAGTGCCCCGTAGGTGGGGCAGAATGATACAAAACCCATTTTTTTTACTGGTCATTATATTCTCATGATCTTCTAACTTTAATGGTTCTTTTGATTGCTATTATAATATTGATTAGTTATGCCATGCATCAAGCAAAAAAAATATTATTTGACTCATTTTTGTTACATAAAATATGAGATTGAATTTTTCTGTATCAATCTGCCCCACTTCCCCTAATCCATTTAGAATATTACACAGTAACATTAATTATCAGTGAATGATTATTAAACAGAAATCCACTCCAAATCATTACAGGAAGGGACCATTTTGCATGGGGGATCCATTCCTGACCCCCGGGTGTGTCGGCAAAGTGTGCAGAAGCCCTCCCCATTTCCCGGCCACTGGAAGACATGCAAAATGGTCGCTGCCTGTACTAGACTAGAATCAATAAAAATAGGCCATTTACAACGGTTCAGCTGAGCAGCAAGGGCACATAGCTTATAAAATTACAAAATGCACTAACATAACTGGTGCTTTGGTCCAGGCCAACACTGAGGAAAAGGGAGGGCATCCCACAGATCTTGCACTGGCTTTGGAAACTGTTGCTGTTTTCCCAACCTTTCCCAAGGTTCCACATGATACCTTGGAGATTCCTCCTTCTGTTTCCCAGAGCTAGAAACTGCCCAAACCTTTCCAGACTGTTTTCTGGGCAATTCTAAGGTCCAGGACTACCCAAATTCCAAGGATCAGTCCAGACTTCCTAACCTGGGGCTGGGGCATGTCACCCCAGTCATGCTGAGCACGAGAGGGTATTGCGTCATCTTCTGCATGAGAAGCCCTTCTAATGTTGAGAGACTGCTGTCCCGACTTTGCTTTCTCCTGGTTTTTCATTCTTCTCAATCCTAGGTTTGGTTCTCCACATTTCCTTGCCAGTTTGTGCTTTTTCCTTTTTTTAAAGAACTCCTCATGGAAAATTCATCAGCATTTTAGCGTGAATTTCTCCCAATACAATTTTTTGTACACAATTTCACACAATATGACTTTTTTTGGGTGAAGTAATTTCCCACAACAGAATGCATGTTTGCATGTTATTTTCACTAATTTATGCATTTATTGGCACAAATCCCCAGAGTATATGCAGTTCTGTACACATTACCTGACTGCAGAACTACATTGCAAAATTCAGAGGAGTGCGAATTTTGAAGCACAGCTGTGCTTTGGTTCACTAGGACCAGGAGGAGACTAGGGTTCCAATCCCTACTTGGCCATGAAGTAGGGCCAGTTGTTGTGGGGAATTAAGAATTAAATATGGAGGGGGAAAGCCATGGATGCCACTTTGAGCTCCATGGAGGAAAAAGGTGGGATATAAATCCAATAAATAATAAATTTAGTTCAGCTTTAAATGTAAACTGGATCAAATTTCTCCCCCAGCCCTCACCATGACTGCCTTTCATCTTCTCTTCTCCAGGCCAAACATCCCCAGTGCTTTCAATCCTCCCTCGTAGGACTTTGTTTTCAGACATCTTGCGATCCTGAGGCCCTGCCCTGCGGCTTCTCCGTGTCCTTCTTAAAACGCAGCACTGCATGGAGAGGCAAATCTGTTTGGCAGTGGGCCCAGGCTGCCTTGGGAGGTGGCTGGCTTTCCTTCACTGGACCGCCATCCCTTAGGAATGCTGCAGGCGCATCCTGCCTTGCGGATCCTACACTATGTAAGGGGGTTGGACTAGGAGGCCTTTAAGGTCCTTTCCAACTCTACAATTCTGCTTTTGTGAAAGCACTAGTTTGTCCCAGCCCTTCTGATCTTCACATTGTTGTTGCTGTTGTTAGTCATTTCCAACTCTTCGTGACTCCCTGGACCAGAGCACGCCAGGCCCTCCTGTCTTCCACTGCCTCCTGCAGTTTGGTCAGACTCATGCTGGTAGCTTCAAGAACACTGTCCCGCCATCTCGTCCTCTGCCATCCCCTTCTCCTTGTGCCCTCCATCTTTCCCAACATCAGGGTCTTTTCCAGGGAGTCTTCTCTTCTCATGAGATGGCCAAAGTATTGGAGCCTCAGCTTCAGGATCTGTCCTTCCAGTGAGCACTCAGGGCAGATGGCAATTTTCTCTTCTTGCCCCCCTCCAACATACCCACAACAATCTGGACATAACTAGCCACCTGTTTCCAATAAACCTAAGACTGTAAGCTCCTTAAGAATAGTCTCTTTGATTCTGAGCCTGTTAGGTTGCATTCCTAGTCCAAATCTGGGGCTCTGGGGGACTTAAACACAACACAATACAGAGAAACAAAGATGGTTAGGCAGCAATTTGGAACCAGGAAAATCATTGCCACTGCATGATGGTGACAAAGGAGACCATGACAGGCCCCTGTTTGCAGCAGTCTTGTGTGTCCCAGAGCCACAGCCATACATTTCCTGCCACTGAGAGGCTCCATTGAGCCTTTTCTGCCCACCTCTCTTCGTAGAAGCAGAACTGAAAAATCACTGGTGTATCTAAGTATTTGATATCAACTCCCAGAAGCATCCCGCAGCCACAGGCCCCGAGGCTCCTGCTGCTTGCAGCTCAGTATTGCCACCATCAACTCCCACCTGCCTCTCCAGGTACGGGCTCTTGCCCCATACCTTGCAGCCATTCCAGAAGAAGCAGAGACAGGCCCACTGTGAGATTAAACCATGCAAGAATCACCCTGTGTTCCTTAAAGAGGAAACAGTGAAGGTTACCCTACCCAGTGGTGCTGGTCCATTGGGGCAAATGGGGCAGCACCCCCCCACCTCAGTCTGGACGGAGCCAGCCCCTCCCACCTCCTGCTGCTCTCCCTGCTTTCCCCCTACCACCCCATGGGCAGCAGCCCTTCCCAAGCTGCTTCAGGAGAGGCTATTGGCAAATGAATGTCCACTGATCAAGGCCAACAGAGAAGAAGGCTAACAGTGATAGCTCCCAAAGGTGATAGCCCAAAATATCCTGTTCCCGCATTAACTCCCCAACTTTCCAATTTGCGGTTACAGATGGATCATGTTGCTCATTTCCACCCTTTCCCATTTATTTTATTTTTTTGCTGAATGCTACATCCACTTTATTCTGCTTTTCAAGTGAATGCATCATCCCCCCAGAATTTTTTTTGGAAGTTGTATACATTTTATATGCAAACATAACCTAAAACATGCATTTGTGGGGGTATGCTTTTCAATGCATTTCACCCTAATGTATGCAGTTTGTACATCTTTATAAGGTAATTTCTTTTACATAAAATACATATTTTGTGCACACTTTCAGAGGGCCAACTCTGCATCACAAAATCAGGAGACATATGTAACTGTTGCATGTTTGGGTGCAACTCCGTTTGAGGAAGAGGGGTTTGCATGGGGTTAACCCAGAGATTAGGGACCTCCAGTTTCCCATACTATCCCTGTATCTTTAACCTCTCAAGCTGACCTCTTTATCTCCACATTGTTTATACTGATACTCTCAGGCTGCATCATGTTTTTGCTCCTCCTCCTCCCACTTCCTTCTCAAGCCTCAAGGTGGCAAGTCGCATTTAACTATCCTCAGAGAGAATAAAGGTGCAAGCATGGCTGCCGTATTCTTCTCTGACCTTTGGGGTCCCTCCCAACTCTACAATTCTGTGACTCTGATTCTGTCCAAGCCATGCATCTCCTGCAAGAAACCACTTTGTGCTTTTCTTACCTACAAGCATCTCTTTGTGTGAGCTTGCAACAAGACAGCTCTGCTAGCTGAAAAGCTGCTCACTCTGCATACCAAAAGGGTTTCAATAGGTCATTGATCTGATTAGTAACTGGATTGATAATGTCTTCTGATCCATCTGCAAGTTCAGGAACAGCGAATGAGATCAGTCCGCTGCAAAAAGTGAACCAACCGGTTTTCTCCTCCATGCCTGATTGACAGCTTATTAAAGTCTGATACAGATTGAATCCTTAACAGTCAGAATCATAGATTTGAATTTCTATGCTATCGGTTCCAACTCCCTGCTCGATGCAGGAATATTGGTCTTCACTACTTCAAACTAGTTTTTCTGGAGCTGCCTCTGCTTGGCAATGTGTATGTGTGCACTCACACAAACACATGCAGGTCATAATCTTTGTGTGACAACAGGGAAGTTGCAGATTTACACAAGTGTATTACTTCCAAGCTAAGGATAGTTGGATACATAGGGTGTGAGCACAGCTGAGCAATACAGAGATAAACCTGTCAGAGGACGATCCTTCAGTTTTTCATTCAGAGTGCTCTACGTCACGTGAATGAGGCGAATGTTTCAGATGGGTGATGCTCAATCAAAACAATCCCTGTTCCATCCATGTGGATATCCCAGCAATGCCTGGTGGATGCACAGAGAGTGAGACAAGCTGCGCTCTGTCAAAGGCCTGGCCTGAGGAGATTTCACCCCTCCCATATCCAAGAATCTCCTGAGGAGTCTGCTGATTCTCCAGAGAGGAGGAGGCGTGTTCTGCTCTCTACTTATTCTGCTCCAGCACCAAATCAGTCAGTCAGTCAGTGTCGGAGAGAGAGAGAGAGACTGAGTGTTAGAGATTGTGTGTAGAGATAAGGTTGTTGCTAAGAGCAGCTGCAGACACTCAGTGCAGTGCAGCATTTATTTATGCTTAGACCTATTAAGCTCTGTATATAGTTTGTATAGTTGTAGTTATAGAATAAAGAAGATATTCTACAGAGCTGCTCTCCGAGTGGTTTATATACTCTGCTAGACTCTGCTGTACTCTGCTGTGCGACGACTGTCTTCTTGTTGGAGTGAATCCGGTGCTCACATCTCTAAGCTGTGAGTCCACAGCACTTTGACCTGTTCCTGTGCAGAAGGTGGTCTCTGGAAGTGCTACCCAGCTCGCCTAGCCCAGTCGGGGCTGAAGTGGATGAGTCCAGTTGGTGGCACTGGCTCAAGGGCGATGCTGACATGGCCTACCACCAAACCACAGGTTATGGGTCAAAACTGTTACTGGGTTGCAAGCAGAGGCTTCTGAAGAAGCCAGAGGCCATCTGGTCTGCCTCTTAGTGCAGACCCAGGTCACTGAGCCTGAGCTTCCACAGCCATCTCCTGCCATGAACCGCCCTTGGCAGGATCGGAAGCAACAGCAGCAGATCGGTTCCATGGTCATGATATCATCTTATTCCCTTGTTAACTATGCTGTTTTAAATATATTTGACTTTCTGTTTCATGTTCATTAGGTTGTTTTGAAGATATATTTTATATTTTACTTCCTTCAGTAATGTTTTATTCTGGATTTGTTGCAAACTGCTTTGAGATTTCCCTTGCTCCAATAATGGGCCCCATTTTGAATTGAGTGCAGACCTAGGAATAAGGTTCAAGGTGAAGCTTCCTTTCCCAAACTTGCCTATGCAAATGTGTGTTTTGTGCTCAGCTCAAGGCAGGTCAGCTGGCTTGTCTATCTGTGTGATAGTGAGTTGGACTCACTCCTTATACAGTAACAATCCCTGGTAACTAGCCAGCTTCCTGGCAGTAAGCAGACTCCTGTCAAAACAAAATTTAAAAAATTCATTCCGGTAGCACCTTAGAGAACAACCAAGTTTGTTATTGGTATGAGCTTTCGTGTGCATGCACATGAAAGCTCATACCAATAACAAACTTAGTTGGTCTCTAAGGTGCCACTGGAAGAAACTTTTTTTATTTTGTTTCGGCTACGGCAGACCAACACAGCTACCTACCTGTAACTAGACTCCTGTCAGTTCAAGATAGTTTTTATTATAGAAACAAACATCCCGAGCGGGGCTTCACACTCCTCTCAGCAACAATAGATGCTCTAATCTGAATCCGAGTTCCGCTTCCAACAGGATCTACGCCAGAACCTCGCCATCGGCTCTTCTCCACTGGCAGTGGACAGAGTCTCTCTCTTATCTGTTGGCAGCCTGGCCTCTCCTTGGCCTCTTCCAGCCCTGCCTCTTCATCTGAGCTAGGAGTGTGAAGGGAGGGCTGTGGGTGTCAGTTTGGAAACCACTCCTTCTCCCTGATCAGAACCTTCAGCCTATGACCTGCTAGCTCTGAAGTTAACCCTTCTGCCTCTTGTTCACTTTCTGAGGCTCACCCTTCTGCTGGGTCCTGGAGGGCCATGTTCCTGACACTCCTGCTGCCAGTTACCGCCACCTTTGAGCTTTCTGTGCATCTCTTCAAAGCAGCCACAAGCCTCTTTGGTGTTTTCACATATTTGCAAGAAGAACATGCAAAAGCAAGGGATATCTTTGCCAATTTGTGGCTATCTTGCTTTGCTTCTTTATTTTAACAGGGTTCATATATTGTTTAATTGTAAATAAAACCTCTAATCAGTTTGCAAATAGCGTAAAATATACGCTAATGTTGTCAATAAATGTCAGTTAAAAACAAGCTTTAATAAAAATAAAGCCAACAAATTAAATACATTATAAACTAAAATAACCATAATGTCTGGGTAGAAGCTTTTAGCAAGAGCAGAAAAAAGTACTGATGGCGGCTGCCTAATGTCAATGGGCAGGGAGTTCCAGAGAGTTGGACTGCCACTAATAAAAGTGGAGAATGAACATCATGTGGCATTTGTAGAAGTGCCAGTTGCGCTGACTGAGGTGGCCAAGTGGGCATTCGCAGGGTAAGGCAAAGCAGTCCAGCAATCTCTGAAAACTGTCATGAAAGTTCCTGCATGCCCTAATGTTCAGTCTGACCAGCTCAACTCACTGAGCATAGGCCAATTTTCAAACATCTTTCTGTGCCTTGCTATTCACCCCTGAGTATGGATACGGCCCACTGGCAAACTGTGGCACTCCCTGCCACAAGATGCAGCAATGGCCATCAACCTGGATGGCATTAAAAAGAGATTAGGACACCTTATTGAGGATAAGTTATCAATTACTACTAGTCATATTGGCTAGGCATTTTCTCCAGTATCCGGTGCAGTATGTCTCTGAATACCAGTTTCTGAGGACTATGGACATGTGAGGGCTACTGCAGTTATGCCCATTTCAGCACGTGATCAGCCATGGTGGAAACAAGATGGACCTTCGGATCAGTCGAACAAAGCCTTTCTTATATCCTTGCCTACTCGTTCTGCTGCCCAAAATGAGGGATTGCTATTCACCAGGGACAGGCATTGGAAAACAGATAAAACCAGAACAGCTGGAGCATGGCAACAGTGCGCCGTTCTGCCAAGCACAGCAGCCGGGTGTCTCTCTGCTCTGCAATACCTGCATTTTCTTTTGCTGGAGCCAAAGGAGACCTGGTTGGTTGCTAGAGCATGCTCACCCCTCCCTCTGCAGCCATTCAAGGCCCCCACTGGCTGCACCATCGCTTTGCTTTGGGGCAGTGGGGGAAAGGCTGTGATACGGAACCCGGCTTCTGAAGGTGACACTGCTGCAGCTGACGATACAGAAAGGAGCAGCAGACGCTTCTCTTCCCCACCTGTCTCTTCTTGCAGAGATTTCTCCCTGAAAAGCCAGATTCCTGTCACTCCCCGGGTTTTTGTCAAGATGGACCTAATAACAAAAAAGTATGGCCCCAGGGGAATGCAGAGAGAAAGGATGAAATGAGAGGGAGGGTGGGAGGAAGGGAGAGAGAGTGTTGGGGGGGGGGAGCTCTGGCTATGATCATTCTTGCAGCCTCCCTGCCTCCAGGCTGGTTTTACTTCCATACAAATATTTTCTCCCCTTCTCCTCTGTGTCTCTCGCTTGTTTGAGTTTACATTATTTATGGCTTTGTCCATATTTGCCGTTATTGTTTCATTCAACAATAAAATGGATTAGATAAAAATGCCAACTGTTCTCTGCCTTTGTTTGTCCTAAGCACTGTGTTGTGACGCTGACGTTGCCTCGCTTTGGAGAGGAGCAGCATCCCATTGTTTTCACAGCAGTGAACCGCCCAGAGGACATGGCTAATTGGGTGGCATATAGAATGCCCAAGACAAAATGAATAAAGAGGGAAAGAGGGAATCGAGCTGTGAGCCTTCACACACACACAGAAGCCAAGGTGTCTGGCTTGCAGTTCCCCAGAGGTCTCCCATGCAGGCAATGTCCCAAGTCAGACATGATCATCTTCAGCCAAGAGGTGGTCCTGTGGGCTCCAGCATGGGGCCGCCCAGATGCTGTTGAACTACAGCTTCCTTCCCAGCCAGCAAGGCCAACAGTAAGGGATGATGGGCATTGTAGTCCAACAATATCTGAACATCACAACATGGGCTACCTCTACTCTGGGTCTTGAAGGTGCTGTTTTGGGGGTGCATGTGCTGCCTTTGCTAACCCAAAGGAACCAGTCATTTTCTCCCCTTCAGACCATTCTTCTCCAGCCTGTTTCCTTCTCCTCCCACTTTTCCAGTGAGAAGCTGGTCTCATTATAACTGCTAGGGAACCATCTGGATGGAAGCAAAAGACAGGAATATAGATCTGGTCACACCCATATCTCCCTCTCAGTGGGACGTTAGGAGCTCAAGTATTCAAAATTCACGATGACCTGGTTTGTACAGGAATTTGCTCAGCTCATTATGCTCAGTTGGGCTACAATTGGAGCCGTTTTCTGGGCCAGAAGTTCTCCACCACCAATGTCAAGCCAGCAGGCCCATGCGGGGGGGGGGGGGCAGGTGGGTACACTTGCCCCAGGCCTCAGAGGGCTAAGTTGGTATGGGGGCCCCCGCCAGGGACCAGCTGCTGTTTTACTTGAGTTTATAACATTATTCCAAGAAGGCTCCCGCCCTGGGTCTCTGACAAGCTCTGCAGGGGCCTGCAAACCTGTATTGCTCGGACCAGCATTCCGCAGGCCAACAGACATTTTCAGGGAATCCACTTGGAAGGGTCTGATACGCCAGCAGATTTCATCCAGTTATGTTAAAAGGAAGGAGGAAGTTATAGCCATTTTTAGCTTCCACACTGTAGTGAATGGGGAAGAAACACTCCTAGAATAATTTCTCATAGTGAATTATGTGAACAAAGAGTGCTTGGTTTGCACTGAATGTACAACCCTTTTGCTCTTCACTCAGAATTGGGGTTACCCTTCTTCCAGATCTTTGCTGCCTTTCTTTTTTTAAAGTGTGATGTGGAAAATTGTAGTGATTGTTAATTACTGAATCCGATGCCTGCATACTCCATGAGCTAGTTAGAGACCAAAGATTTCCAATGCACAGCCTGGTCCATTGCTGCCAGCGCTCTGGAGAAGAACGACACGTCTGATCAGCTCTTGCCTGAGACTCCCTGAATTAAAGTTTCCCTCGCACAAGACCCCCACAAGGTAGCCTGTGGTAAATGGTAGAAATTTGTTTAACAGGCGCACCATGCGATGGGTCCACTGTATTTAAATGGGGGCAGTGAGCGGGGGGAGTCCATTCTCTACTGGAAGGGCAGCTGGGTCCAAATCCAGTTAAAGAAAGACCTAAGGTTTAAAGATAAAGAAGGGAGAGCCAGGGGGCCATCAAGAGTGAGCCCCTGGCAACACTCAGGTGGCACACGGGTCACAGTTTCCCCCACTTAAATCACAGCTATTATTTCTAAATTTGCATCCAGACATAAACATTAGCGCATGCAAATTGCATGCAAAACAGCGTCCTCCTCTGCCCTCTTTCCCAGCAAAGCATAAGCAGACACCCCACTTGGCTAAATCCCACAAGCTCCGCTCTGTTTCACTTGCTTTTCCTGAAGAACTAGACTCTGAGTGATGACAACAGAAATAAATAAATAAAAATATAATGTCAGCAATGATAATGATGAAGGGAGAATTCACATTGGACTGCATGACAATAAAAAGTAATCACAGGAAAGTGCCGACATTTAATTTAAACCAGAGCAAGTCACAGCAGCCAAACCTGACTGCTTCCCTCACGTGACTTGAGTCTCCCAAGCGACAGCAGGCAGCCCGGGAACCAAGAGATGGGAGGAGGCAGATGCTGGCCTCAAGAGCCCGCCTGGGCTGCCCGGCGTTCGCTTCTTCCTGCCATTGGCAGAGAAGGGACTTGAGCTGCAGGTGTTCTGTTTTTGAAGCATCCCCCTGGGGAGCTGTTACTGCTGCAGCTCACATGCCACTTAGCAAAGGACGCATCCAGTAGCCTTCCAGCGGAGAAAGGCCATTGCTCTAGAGCAGAGCCAGTAACATCAGCTCTGGAGGTGGGGGCTGGAACTGATGGCCCCCTGGATGTTGCCAGACTCCCACTAGTCCAAGCCAACATGGCCAGGGAGGATGGCAGTTTTCATTCAGCAATCTCTAGAAGGGCAAAGCTTAGCAGGCACTGACTGAGATAATTTATTTTTATTGTTTATTTTATTTATAAAATTTTTATCGGGATGCGGGTAATGCTGTGGTCTAAACCACTGAGCCTAGGGCTTGCCGATCAGAAGGTTGGCAGTTCGAATCCCCGCGACTGGGTGAGCTCCCGTTGTTCAGTCCCAGCTCCTGCACACCTAGCAGTTCGAAAGCACGTCAAAGTGCAAGTAGATAAAGAGGTACCACTCTGGTGGAAAGGTAAACGGCGTTTCCGTGTGCTGCTCTGGCTTGCCAGAAGTGGCTTAGTCATGCTGGCCACATGACCCAGAAGCTGTCTGCGGACAAACGCCAGCTCCCTCAGCCTATAGAGAGAGATGAGCGTGCAACCCCAGAGTCGTTTGTGACTGGACCTAATGGTCGGGGGGGGGGTACCTTTACCTTTATACTGTCCTTCATCCCAAGATCACAGGGCGGTTTAGAATATAAAACCACAAAAAGACGTACCATAATTACACATAAAAACAATTCCCACCCCCAGTTTAAAAGTCCACAGATTATTTAATTGGCCAAAGGCCTAGGAGAAGAGGAAGATTTTCACCTGGAGCCTAAAGATATGTAACAAAGGTGCCAGGTGAGCTTCCCTGGGGGGAGCGTCCCACAAGCTCATGAGGCCAGGCCCACCTCCCCCCCCCTCAATGCCATGTGTTTTGTGAAGCCTGTTAGTTTCCCTCTCATTCCTTATCCAAAGTCGAAACAGATCCTTTTATTCCTCTGTGGCTATGCAAGAGGTTTAATCCTGGCATGTTCGTGGTGCCTCGAGCTGAGGGCAAAGGTTGGCACTTTTTGATGCTCTGTTCTCATTTTCAGTTTAGCATACCCTCCAACATTTCTCCAATAAAAATAGGGACATCCTATTCCATCATCATCATTTTACTATTTATACCCCGCTCATCTGACTGTGTTGCCCTAACATATATAAAAAACATAATAAAAGACTGAACTTTTTTAAAACAAACAAACCCTATACAGGGCTGCCTTTAGATGGCTCAGGGGTCAGATAACTCCATACCCTCCAACATTTCTGTGATGAAAATAGGGACATCCTAAGGAAGAGCAGGACATTCCAGGATCAAATAAGATACCAGGACGGCTTCTATAAATCTGGCACATCCCTGGGAAATAGGTACACCTGGAGGGTCTAGTTTAGTCCAGTTTCAGGTTAGAGATCAACATCCTTCCATGGAAGATTAAACACAGGACCTTCTAAATGACCGTCTTTCCCTTGAAATTCAAGCAGCACACAAGCAAAAGCCTCACCTGTGCTAAAGATGACACTACTTCACAATGCCCCCCCCCCCGGTAGATTTCTGGGAGCTGTTGTCGCATCCCGGGGCAAAGTTCGCTACCAGGAGCATCTATTTCTGGGTTAGCGGAGCTCGTTACCCGAAGCGTTCGTAGGAGGACAGTACGTAACCCGAGGTTCCACTGTATAGTGTAAATGGCCAAAGTCAAGCAATTAATACTCCCTTTGCTAGAATGGGAAGAAGCCGCCTTCTAATTCAATGTTCTTCAACCTGGTGCCTCCCAAATGCTTTCTACTGCAGCTCTCATCAGCTCCAGCTCCAGGGATGGTGAGGAGTCACCATCCAACAGCACTGACAGTGCGGTGTAAGGGTTACAGGGCTGGAGCCATAAAACTCACTGAGTGACCTTGAGACAATCAGAGCCCAGCCTACCTCACGGGGCTGCTGCAAGAATAGCCAAGGGGCTCCTTGGACAAAAGGTGAGATAGAGATTTAAAAACATACAATGTAAGTGAACAAATCAGGGGGGCCACCAGTTTCCCATTCATGCTGTGGGTCCACAGATTTCACATCTGTTAGGGTTGCCAGGAAAACCCAGACATGGCACCTTTGGGAGGGCCAACATGCCCAGTTGGGCAGATTTTTACATTTTAAAGGAAATGTCTGGATTTGGGGGTTGGGGGGGGGGGCTTGGGCTCAGGCAGCTCAGCCCTCCCCAGCACCTCTTTCCCCGGCTTGGGCTGGCAGTGACTTGGACTGTCCTCTTTTTAGCACTTCAAGATATGGCAGCCCGTGTGCCATCCATGCTCTTCAGCTGGAGAATGGACCTAGGAACCTTATATCTATATTAATAGAACTGTAGGGTTGGAACTCAAGGGTCATCTAGTCCAACCCCTGCAATGCAGGAATCACAACTAAAGAATCCCTGACAGATGGCCATCTAACCTTGAAAACCATGAAAAAGAGCCCCAGAAGCAGAAAAGTAGCACAGCAGGATAAGGACTGTACTGGGCTTTCTTTTCCCCCATTATTGGTTTGTTTTTGTTTTTATCTTAAATACATTTTTATTATGTATTTTGTGTTTTTTATATTGTAATTTTATGCTGTGAACTGCCCTGAGATTTATGGATGAAGGGTGGTATACAAAATTTAATAATAATAATAATAATAATAATAATAATAATAATAATAATTTACTAGCTTTCAATCTGCTGTGCATTTCCCTCTGCCAACAATCAAGGGGATTTTTTATTTATTTTTTTAAATGTGGCCCATCACTTGCTGTCTGAAGTGGTCCTGTCCTCTCTCTCGCCCTAGGATTCTGCCATACACATTCCTGGATCTGGCCTTTTATCTGAAGCCACCAGGGAAACTGAGGAGGAAAATCAGGCAGGGTGATTGGTAGTGCAAAATACAGAGAGGATCGGGGAGGAAAGAAAAGAGACCTCTTTTGCAAATATCTCTTGCAAATGTGGCCAAATGTCTTGAAAACGCAAATTTACAATGCCCAGAAGTACAAAGGAATATTTATAACTTCTGGCCAGATACTGGGTTATTGCAGCATGGGGATCTCAAACATTCAGGCTGAACTTCTATACAATGGTGCCCCGCAAGATGAATGCCTCGCAAGACGAAAAACTCGCTAGACGAAAGAGTTTTCCGTTTTTTGAGTCGTTCCGCAAGACGAATTTCCCTATGGGCTTGCTTCGCAAGACGAAATGTCTTGCGAGTTCTTGCGAGTTTGTTTCCTTTTTCTTAAAGCCGCTAAGCTGTTAATAGCCGCTAAGCCGCTAAGCCGTTAATAGCCGCTAAGCTGCTAATAGCCGCTAAGCCGCTAATAGCCGTGCTTCGCAAGACGAAAAAACCGCAAGACTAAGAGACTCGCGGAACGGATTAATTTCGTCTTGCGAGGCACCACTGTACTCACTTGCCAGGGAATGTCCTATTAAGCTCAATGCAGCTTACTTCTGAGTAGTCGTGCATAAGATGGCACTGCTGTATTTTGTTATTGGGAAACCTTGAGATGGGTGGCCTCAGCATGAGAGCAGAAATTTGCCTGTTTCTAAAGGGTGGGAAGGAACCTGACCCAGACATTGCTGTGATCGAGAGATGAGAGGGAGGGGAGGCCTTCTCAGAGAAAGCCAGAACCACCAGGGCAACCGGAGTTGCCTGGGGGGCACTGGGAAAGAGGCAGAAACAGCGGGGGGCGGGCAGAAGAGAGTCAATAGGCAACTGTCTGGCAAAAGAGCTGGTTTGACCATAAAGGCGATGGGTTCGAAAGATATAGCTTTTTCCGTAGTGGTGGCCAGATCATGGCATTCTCTTCCAGATGAGCCAATTAATATAGATTATAGAAATCTCTCCTGTCAGCTTTTGAAGTATGATCTGCAGTTTTAAACTTGCAATACTCTTGCTGTCGTTTTCTTTTTCATTTTGAACTGCTGCTCATTCATACTGTTACACAGTTAATGTATTAATATTGTCATTTTAACTGCCCATTTGCAGCTACCCAATTGTTGCTTTTATTTTTGCCACTATTTTCACCAGACGTTGCTTCAAGTGGTTGTGCTTGGTTTATTTATTTAGTTTTAAGGAAGCAGGATATAAACACAGTATTTAAAGTGAAATGAACAAAATGCAAGTGAACAGACTGGGCGCCTTTGAAGAGCTGCCTCCATGAGGTTCAGGGTGTAGATGGGAAAGAACAAAAGCAGAGCCTGGCTATAGGATCAGCCCAAGGGACCATCTAGCCAGCATCTGGTTCTCACCATTGCCCAGAAAATGCATATTGTGATGCCCAAAATGCACAAGGGCACACTGCCCAGCAACTTGCATGGAGAAGCAGGCTGCCTCGGACGCTGGAGGGAGGAAGAGAAGCTTCTTGAAGTGTCAGCTGAGTGGAGGATGCAAGCAGCCTCTTCCCAGAGGGCTGTCCCTGAGTGACCCAAAGAGAATTAATTTGTCGCCTGCGCAAAAGAGGTGAAAGTTGTGCTCTTGTTTTCTCCCCATCCTTCCTGTGTCGGCCAGTTGGCTAAAGATACAATTTATGCCCCCCCCCGCCCCTGTCAGTGATGGATGGCACTCCAGACTTCCTGCTAGTGCTAAAGAGAGGATGGTGGCCTTTGTGGCATTTATTAGCATTTATTCAATTCCCCGGGTCAAGAAGACAATTAATGCTCACCTGCCTCGGACATGTCCACTGCTCTGCCATCCATCTTTAGAGAGCCAGGTCCTCTTTGCTAGCCAGCAGAGGCCAACGCTCAGGCTTCTCCAGGCACACATGGACTCCAGCAGCCTCTTCTCACAGTGCCCCCCCCCCACGCCCCAAGCTGCAACCAAAGAACATGAAAAGAGCCTGCTGGATCAGGCCAATGGCCAAGCTAGACCAGCACCCTCTTCTCCCTGTAGCCACCCAGATGCCTCCAGGGGAATCTCACAAGCAGGATTCACGTGCCAGAGCCCTCTCCCATCAGAAGCCAAACTGAGCAGAGTAAGCGCAAATCCACGAGGAAAGCTTTCAAAGTGGGATGAATCATCCATGGAAGAAACACAGCCTTGTGGGGTGGGGGGAGAGCTGCTGCTTTGAATGCAGGGTCCAACCCCCCAGCATCTCCAGGGAGGGTTGGCTGGCTGGCTGGCTGGCTGTCACCTGGCCTAGGTGGACAAGCAGATTGGCTCAGTCCAAGGCAGCTTCCTGCATTCCTCTGGGAGAAAGGAATTTTTTTTAAAGAAAAGAAAAAAGGGGTGGGGGAGAAAGCCAAGAGGGAAGGAGGGAAATGACAAAAGTGCAAATCAGAAACTTGCTTGGGAGGTTGTTCATTCTGGCTGCCACATGCTTGCATGCACGAGCTCTTGCTGGCCATGGGGTCTCTGCGAGCAAAAGGAGCAGGCTGCTTCTTTACCAGCAGCTGAGAAATCGCTCTTGTAGCAGACAGTGGCCCTTGCCACTGTCTGCTACAATCCCCCCTCCCTCCTTCCCTTCAAAACGGAGGGAGAAAAATCAGCACAAAATAAAATTGAGGTCACAGCCTTTTGTCACATTTATTATCTATCATCTACCTATCTATCATCTATCTATCTATCTATCTATCTATCTATCTATCTATCTATCTATCTATCTATCATCTATCTATCTATCTATCTATATCTATCATCTATCTATCTATCTATCTATCTATCTATCTATCTATCTATCTATCTATCTATCATCTATCATCTATCATCTATCTATCTATCTATCTATCTATCTATCTATCTATCTATCTATCATCTATCTATCTATATCTATCTATCTATCATCTATCTATCTCTCCCCCTCCCTCTCGCTGGGTGGGTTAAACACTTACCCCCCCACCTGCCCCCCCCGCCTCCTCACAATTCCTTTCAACTCCCAGTTGGCTTTCTTGGCAATTTTCCACCAGCAATAGCATTCATTCTCTCTCTCTCTCTCTCTCTCTCTCTCTCTCTCTCTCTCTGGCATTGGCTGTGCTGCAAAACAAATATCTCTTGGTTGGTCCCTGTTGCATCCCTGGGCTCATCAGATAAGCGATGGAGCTGCTGAATCGACAGATTTGGATCCTTTCAAACATGCAGTGAAGTACACACTGGCATTCCCTCCGCCCCCCCCCCTCAGTTCACGCTGAAACTGGAGACCAGTGTCCTTGTCCTTCTGCACTGCCAGCTCAGGCTGCAGAAGAGGCGCCTGGTCTGGCTCATGCCAGCAGGTGCAGCCAGCCTGGGAAGGAGGCCAGGGGCCCATCAAGGCCAGCATCCTGTTCTCACAGTGGCTGACCAGATGCTTGTGGGAAACCAGCAAGTGCTCTTCCCCTCCTCCTGTGGTTTTCTGAAACTGCTATCCAGAAGCATTGCTTCCTCCAACTGTGAAGGAAGAACAGAGCCATCCTGGCTCCTACCCATCAATAGCCCTCTCGTCCTCCGTGAATTTGTCTAGTCCTCTTTTAAAGCCATCCACATTGGTGGCCATCACTGCCTCCTGTGGCAGTGAGTTCCATAGACTAACTATGCTCTGTGTGAAGAAGTATTTTCTATTATCTGTCCTGAACCTTCCAGCAATCACCTTCATTGGGTGTCCCCATGTTGTTGTTGTTGTTGTTGTTTGGGGGGGGCTCTTCTCTGTACACTTTTTCCACACATAATTTTCCACACTTCTATTGTGTCACTCACATTTTCAGCAAACCAAAAAGCCTGAGACACTGCCGCCTTTCCTCCCCAGGGAGCCTCCTCCGTTCCTTGTGGTTTCTCTTTCTCTCTTGGTTTTCTTGTGATATTGGAGCTCAGAGTTGCCCCACGCCAGCTGCATTGCTCCTCTTCCACTGAGAGACAGTTTGCCTCTGAATTACAAGCCAAGAGGATCTGCTTTAATTCTGCTGCAGCCCTCCTTTCACCCAAAGTGCAGGGAAAAGAAAAGTCTGTGTGTGTGTGTGTGTGTGTGTGTGTGTGTGCGCGCGCGCAGGAGTGGAGTGAGGAGCAGCCCTGGGGGAGAGGAGCGACCATCACACTCTGTCCACATGGCAGATGAGACCACTGACGGGGTGAGTTTATGGCAGAGGTGAGGTTTGAACCAGATCCTTTTTGCTTTGGAGTTCAGTCTCTTAGCCGCTCTGCCATAGGCATAGCCAGGACTGAGGGGGTGGGCAGAACTGAGCTACCTGCAACACAATTGGTCAGCTGGTTAAGCATTTTTATTTATTTCCCTGGTTTTTTTTGGGGGGGAAGCTGCCCTCTAGCCCCCTCTTGGCTACACCCATGCACCCTGCTACTCCAACTCTCTCTTGTAAATATAACATTTAATAGAATAGCTCTGCTCTTTCAAAGTAGAGGGTTTACCAATTGTGCCAAACGCAAGCTGCTAACCAGATCATCCTGAGCCGTTGCGAGCAGATCTTACAAGGCCTCTTTAGAGGGATTATAATTTACAAAAGCAAAAGAAAGCTAGATGTGTACTTTTCAGCCTTTAAGCTTGGCACTATGGAACCCGCTAGTTTTTACACGAAATAAAATGCAGATGAATATGGGTATGAAAAACTTTTAACTTAGTTGTGCTTACATTGTGGGTCAAGGAGTGAGCTATGGGGTGGCAGAGCACCTGCTTTGGGTGCAGAAGGTCCCAGGTTCAATCCCCCAGCATCTCTGGGTATGACTGGGAGAGACTTCCTGCCTGAAACCACACAGAGCCACTGCCAGTCAGTGTGGACAGTATGGAGCTAGATGGACACAATGGTCTGATTCAATATAAGGCAGATTCCTATATTCTTACCTACTAAGACTGCAGTCCTAACCTAATCTAAACTTGGAATAAGTCCCATTAAATTCCATGCAGCTTACTTCTGAGTAAGTAGATGTTGGTTAGGTTAGCAGCTTCAAGGTTCATTCACACTAGAAAGCATGGGGGGGAGGGGTGTCCAAGCAGCTTTCCGGTTGACCAGCACTTTCTAGGTTTGACCTGTTTCCCCCTTGCTTCACTCCTTTCCAGGGAAAGCCCCCTCTTTAGCTTTAAACTGGAACAAACAACAACCCACCAATTGAAAATACAAGATAGAATGGGAGCCCAGGGTATTTTGCTGCTTTAGGTGAAGGGCAAGTGGTGCCCCTCCTCCCTGGCACCAGGCATGCCTGGCACCTGCCTTCTGTGGCACCCACAGGCTTCCCTCCCTGTGTTCCCTCCCCCCTGAGCCAAGTGTGTTTGCCCCAGCCCGTGGAACAGGCTATGGCGTGTGTTGGGCTGAGGCTTGTTTAGTGCCCACAACAGTTTCTCTGATTTGCAGATGTGCCCGTGGAGCTGTCTGCAAAAGTTGGCAGTCCCTGAGAATCCCATACAATTGGGAGAAGTCTCCCACATCAACACCCGTGAGGGATGATATTCTCTGCCGTGCCCTGAGGGAGAAGCTGACCAGAGGGTGCTTAGGGGGTGGAAGGAGACTGCTGCCTCCCTCTGACGAAGGATGGGGCTGGTCCTGGAAATGGATGAATGGATGGATGAATACAGAACACCAGAGCAGAAAGGGAACCAATGAAAGCCCAGTAAAATGTAAGAAATGGGGATAAAGAAGTGGCCTAATCCTGTGGCATTGTCATGCTGAAAACACAGCAGCAAATACCAATTCTATTCCCTGGATTGATTTCCACCTGAAGCATGTCACGAATGTGCAATTTCTGCTCATGTGCCCATCTGAATTCCCAGAATTCTCTACACACACCTGTCGTGCAGGTACAGGCAGTCCCCCCTGGGGGTCCCATGCTTGGTTGCAAGCCATCTTCAGGTGTTCTGAAATTCAGCTTGCAAAGAGAGGGAGCAGGGCCACGAACACCAGCCCTGCCCCCAAAGGCCATATCTGGATCCTTCATGGGAAGGACTGGAAGGCAACTCAGCTAAATTCACTTTGTCTCCCTGCCATGATTGGGAACACTTGCGTAACTGGGGTTCCTGCACATTCAGCGGAATACATACATTGAGAACCTCCCTTTAGACCTTCCTACTTAATACTGGGAGGTTGGGGATGAAGCCATACTGTGGGACGCTTGGTGTTGAATTCAGGATTTAATTCCTTCTCCCCTCTGTTTGTCTCTCCCTTTCCTCCTGGGCCAATTTATGGGATCTATTTTTAATGTGAGCCCTTGAAAGGACACAGACCAATTTAACTGCTCCTAGTCACCCCAAGACCCGAGATGGAGTGGAATGCAAAATGAGCCCATTAAGAGCACTGAGTCAGTCAAGATAAAGGGGTGGGATGGGGGGGACATTATTATTATTATTATTTGAATTTATATACTGCCCTATACCCAGGGATCTCAGGGCGATTCACAGAATAAAATCAAAATATAAAAGCACAAAAACATAATAAAAATAAAAACAACAACCCAATAGCTCCCCCCCCCAAAATAAACATATTTTATTTTTATTTTATTTTTAAATAATTTTTATTAAAGTTTTAAACAACAAAAGAAAAAGAACAACACACACAAAAGACAATACAAAACTCAACCATAAAAAACAAAAAGCATAACAATTAAAAACAAACTCTCTTTTCCATTTCCAATTTTAAATTACTTATTTTCTGGACTTCCTCATACCTCCCTCTTTTGTATTCCAATCCACATTATTTGTCCAGCAGTTTCTTTTCCACTTTTTTAATCCCAATCTTTAATTTAATAAAATGTTAAAATATATAACTTCAACTTTTTTAAACCTAATCCTTGATCTTAATATCATATAACATTAAAATTTTCCCTTTTAATATCAAATTTCCATTTCTTTAAACATCTCTGATCTTGATCTTTAATCTTAATCTATCATTAACTTTAACCTGTGCAGCTGGAAACCAAAATAAACATATTTTAAAAGGGCATAGGATGTAAATCAGATCAACCAAAGGCCTGGTTAAAAAGGAATGTTTTTGCCTGGTGCTTAAAAGTGTATAATGACAGAACCAGGCAAACTTCCCTGGGGAGAGCATTCGACAGATGGGGAGCCACTGCAGAGAAGGCCCTGTTCTCGTGTTGCCACCCTCCAGACCTCTCAAGGACGCAGCACACGAAGAAGGGCCTCAGAAGATGATCTCAGGGTTTGTGTAGGTTCATATGGAAAGATGCAGTCCTTGAGGTATTGTGGTCCTGAGCTGTTTAAGGCTTTATAGGTCAAAGCCAGCACTTCAGGGACAGAAGGCAGAGGGGAAGGCAATAATTGCAGCTTCCAAAAAAGAAATGGAAAGAGGAAATGAAGGATGGGTTGATGGAGACAGAACAAAAATGTTTGAAGAATAAGAGCCTCTTGAAGATGGAGAAGAGAAAAACGAAAGACATCCTTGGTCCATCGTGGCCAGGATTGTCACCATCAAGCATGGGAAACTAAGGAAAATTCCCCCTCCAAAGCAAGCATAGGCACTCTGTTTTGTTTGCTTTTCTGCTTTTACATGTTTTCATATTGCTGTTTTATTGGTTTTTACATTGCATTTTTGCTCCAATGATATACTGCGTTGTCGTTTTCTCAGACTGTACACTGCTTAAGAGATTTTATTTTATTTTTTTACTATTAACTTGCTTGTAAATACCTTTATAAAAATATATAAATAAAGCTGGCAGTGTCCTTTGAAGGAGGGAGCAGATGACAGAAGGGGATGTGGATTTGCAGAAATGGGGAGCTGAAGAAACCGTAGCCTGGGGTCAAGAGGCAGCCAGCAGCAGTTACTGTCTGCTGCTCACAGAGGGAGAGTGGGCAGAGCACAGGGTGGAGCACGAAGGGTCCGTGCGGATCAGTCAGGATTCTATGACACCCTTGGCTGTGGTTTCTGCTGCCGCTGCTGCAGCCTTTGCAAGCTGGCCGCCCCATGGACACGGTGAGAGCCAGGAAGTGACCATGGCTGAAATGGACATATTGATCCAAGCTAAGCTATCAGCTCTTTGGCTGCAAGCTCTTAGCTCCATTTTCTTGTGGCATTTGCATTCAGAATTGAGAGCAATTTTTGGCCAAGGGCTTCCCAACAGCTGGAAACCGAACGCAACGCCATCCTCCACTCTGACAGCACTTTGGGAAGCCCATAGTTCAGCAACAGAGTGTCTGCTTAGCATGCAGAAGGGTCCAGAGCCAGCCCCTGGTATCTGTGGGGAGGACTGGGAATGTCCCCCTGCCCAAATCTCTGGAGAGCCCCTTAGAGACAGAACTACTTACATTAAAACGACAACACCTGCTGCTATTGGCCACTCTGAGTTGGTGGGAAAGGGCAGGCTGCACATCAAAACCAATCCATAAGGAGTTTATCCTGCCCTCCCTCCAAGGAGAGAGGATGGTCCGGGCCCCTTTATCCTCACAACAGGCCTGCAAAGTAGGCTAAGCTGAGAAGGAGCGACTGGTCCATGGTCACCCAGTAAGACTGCATTGCTAGATTGCACTGTCCCTGGTTATTATGAGCTGAACTTAAGACTTTAGCTTGCTCTTGTGGCTACTTTCATTTTCTTATGCAACTGTGTGTGAAGCAGTTGATCAAGAAACAGCATCTTCTTCTGAGCCTATGAAAATAAGTAATCCTATGTTATATATATTTTTAAAGGTTCTTTTTTAACTGTGGGGATAAGAAAAAACAGGTATGTCACCCTATGGTAAAATTACTTGTAGTGATCAGAGGGCCATCAAAGGCTGTTAGCCAGGAAGCCTCTGCTCTGCCCCCCCCCAGTGCAGGCAGCCATGCTTCAGAATGGGGCAGGGGTTGCTCTTGGGCTCGTGTCCTCCTTGAACTAGGTGGGCCATTGGCCTGATCCTGCAGGTTCTTCTGACATTCCATTTTTAAAGCCATCCAAGTTGGTGGCCATCACTGCTTCTTGTACTTTGCCGCTGCGTATTGTGGTGATCCAGACCATGCTTGGGACAATGTGCCTTATTTCGGATCACCACTCTCTCTTAGTCACAGGACATCCCATGATCCTGGCAGATTCCCTGCCAGGTGATTTTCTGCCTCCATGACCCAGTGGACAGATGCTCCTGGCCTTCCACAAATCCCACTCATTGAATAGAAAAAGCTCCCCACTCTCCATATAGTTTATCTTCCATTCTCATGGTTGATGGCGCTTTTTTGCCCTCCACTTTGAGGTGTTTCTTTGTCCTAGTCCCCCCTGGCCCCCCCATATCCTATATTCCAGGGGAAGATGTGATCATTTTCCTGCGCTTGGCTGTACCCATAACTAACAAGGCATGACCATGCAATACACAAGATCTGCTTTCCGATAGCTCTCCGCATACTTGTCCAGAGCTCTGCTTCTGTTAGACAGTGTGGCTGTTCATGGGCATCCAACCACGGAAATCACCCAAGAGGCAGGATCCCATAACTGGAGGAGAATTTGAACGTATGCTCCAAAAGGCCCTTTTTAAAGCATCCTAGTCCTGTCTGAGCAATCATTGGCTCACAGTTGTGTCCCCGCCCCCTTTTAAAAAAAGCCTTTTGAGGAGATGCTATCTTAAAAAGTTGTTAGCATGAGTCATTTAGCATTGCCCTTCTCCCTTCTGACTCCCCGGGGTCTCTGAAAGGTCATTGTTTCAGCCAAGGTCACCAACCATTTTAGGCCTGATCTGGTCCTGATCATCCTGCCCCCCAACACCCCTCCCCACCTTCCACCATGAGCTGCAGGAAGGGGGGAATTTGGGTTGCACCAATGGGACACACGCCCGCCAGCATTCTGAGAAAACCCCTTAACCCTGGCTTTGGTAGATTTACGGAAAGAAAAACACACACCAACAAATAAATTTTAGAAAGGGGCGAGATTAGACAAGAACACACAAAGCATTTTTTTTAAAAAATCGAAACTCCTTGTGCTCCGCTCCACTTCCCTTCTTCCCTCCCACCCACCCACCCACGGCACCCCTGACCTCTGCCTGCCACCCAGAGCTAGTGTGTCCTGTGGGGCTGGGCTACGGCAGCCTCTCCTCCTCCTTGCCTGTTCCCCAGCAGCTGCTGCGCAAGGGAGGAGGCCAGTAGCAGCAGCAGCCACCGCCGCCATGGAGAGGCAACAGGAGCTCCCTCACAGCTGCCACTGCCACCATTTGGGACAAGCGGCAGCTCTTCCTCCTCCCTACGTTTGGCAGCGACACTGGTGGAAGAAAGAGGGATGTTTCAGGATCAAATCAGAAGCCTGGGTGGCTTTTGTGATTCTAGGACTGTCTTTTGAAAATTGGGGCATTTGGTGGGTGTGCGCTCAGTCAACACTCAGGTACCATGGAACCAGACCACTTGCCCACACAGAGCCGTCTCCTAAGCGGCACTTGAACTTGGCGATCTGTTCCCAAAGGCATCTCCCAGGCGGCGGGTGGAAAGGAAGAGTCAGGGATGCCGGTTCTCTGTGGGTCTGCCCTCCGGCAAAGGCAAGTGGCACTTAGCAATGAAGAAAAGAAAAAAGAACAGCATCCTGGTTCTTATAAACCAATCCAGACTTTCAGACAGGAAGGAATCGTGACCCTGGGATGTCACAGACCACAGACTTATAATGGAAAGATCACTGCACAGTACTAATGCATCTCATAGCCAAGGCCGGGGGGGGGAGGAGGTTTGTGTGTGGAATTATGGCTCAGGAGACTGGAATTTGTCTCCATTCATGTTGCTGTATCTCCAATGCCACATGGATTTCCGCAATCTATGTTTCTGGCAAATGTGGCACAAAGCTTCTAAAATCCTATCACTTTTTACCAGACCATCGAAAGCTTCATCTAGGACCTTCATTCTTACTTAAGATAATTTGTCTTCAGCTGAAGCAGTTGAAGACAAAGCAAGGGGGTGCAGTGACATCCTTTGCTGGGTGCACCCCTTTGCTCTTTGTCCCCTGCTCCTGGGCTTGGCCACTGGGGGCCACAGGATGCTGCACCCTTGGGGGCGGGGAAGCTCAGGCCCAGGGCCCAAGGCAGCCCTCCAGGCCCCCTTCTCTGACCCTCAGGCTACACCCCCCCTCCCTAGGTCACATCCTTCGCTGGTCCTGCTTCACACCCCAAGTGTTTTTGTCTACAATGATAAAATTAAATTTGTTGTGGCACCTGCTTTTGCCTCCACTACACTGGCGTGTGGCCCTTGGAAGCCTGTCCAGAAGGGAGTGTGGCCCTCAGGCTGCACATTTCCCCCACCCCCGCTTGACAGTATGCAAAGGCACCTGCGTGGGCAATGAATGAGATATTGCATCCATCAACATCCATGAAACACCAATTAATTTTCGTCCCACCAAGGCAACTTTCCTAGCACCATGATAAGGACACCCCCCTCTCCTGCACTGCCTTAGAAACTCAGGCATACGAGCTCTTCACTGCACGTATCCTTAAACCCAGGCTATGGGTGCAGCAGCAGAATGTTTAGGCATGATTTTTCTTCCTGCAAGATTACAAAGCAAAAAATAAAAAATGTGTATATTGTCAACATTAATATATTTATAATTCAGCCTCACATTTTACCTATTACAGTAATCTTCCCCCCCCTCAAAAAAACCACACATGAACTAATCCACAATTCACATCAGTGACAAATTGTTAATACATATAACATTCTTAATAGCAATTGTTAATTGGACACCACAAACATAAATGGGGCTCACTAGACAAGTGGATATCTCTCAGAATGCCCATTCTGGATTTAACTTTTTCAGTCAACTTATCAGCTGTGACAGAAAGTTGTGTAACATGTTCTAGGTAACTTTCTGGCTAGAAGAATGCCATTTTTTCCCCTGGTGAGCACCTATGGCTGAAGCATATGCAGATGAGGCACAAATTCAACTGGTGATGCTTATTTTGTCACTGTGTCTCTGAAATGGGGAGGTTCCAGCAGTTTGACTTCCAAATTCTGCCTGCTATCAAGCTGTCAAAGGTACAGAAACCCTGTCATTAAAAAGCTGTAACTCTGGGTGGGAGCTGGTTTATCAATAAGAACAAAACCAGAGTTGATATAATACATTTAACTATGTTTAATGGTTTTGTGAATGCAATTTCCAAGCCTCTTGGCAAAACTGACTGCGGTGTCAGAACAAAATCTACCACAGAGATATCAAAATTTGCAAAAGTAGGGGGTCCATGGCTTGGCTTTTGAAAAACAAGAGGTCTGCAATACTTAGGTGATTGGGAACCACAGCCCTAGAGGACCACAGATTCCCCACCCCTGAGCTAACGTTTTAAGATGCAGCTCTCTTTATTGTGGCATTTCAACATCCTAGAGTAGGACGCACTTCTTGTATTCCACAGCCATTGGTCCACCCACCTCTGATGCACCAATTCAGATAGCCACGCTGGCTTGCTCTGACCCTTTCTTGAAGGTATTTAGCTTTTGTTCATATGCCTGCATTATTTCTATCCCCCCCCCCCTGCACCTTGCAATTTTAGGCCTCCTCTTTCCATTCGGCTTTCCCTCTCCATTTTCTTTCTCCATTTCTTCCCTCTTGCTTCAGCACAACATTTCTCATCTCCATTTCACTGCGTCTTCCTTTCCCTTCCTCTATCAAATCACTAACCCACGGCACCCCATGCAAGAGCAAGTACAGCCACCTCCTGACAGGCAGACTCCCTCCCTGCCGTGCAGGACACTGGCCAGTAAGTCCCCCGCCAGGAAGCCATGGAGCAAAGGCGAGAGAGAGGTCAGTCGGTGGGGTGTGTGAGATGAGCGCTTGCCTGGATGGAGGGATGTGAGGATGAAGACACTGCCCCATTGAGGTGTTGCTGCCATTGCTGCTGCTGACCCAGATCCACATCTGCTGCCCCCCGGGCACCCCTGGAGGCAGCTGCCTCCAACAGCCTCATGGACCTGGTTGTGGGCTTCTCATCATGGGCATCTGACCGGCCACTCTGAAAACAGGGTGCAGGACTAGAGAGGGGCCTTTGGCCTGAGTCACCTGGGCTCTTACGTTTTTATGAAGCTGACATAGATCTCTAAATCTTTTAGGTGCCACCTGGCTCTTTGCTGGCACTCTCCAAACTCCTGACAGGAGCAGCAGCAAATCCCTGTCAGATGGTAGTAAGTGAAATGAAAGTGTAATGATACACCAATTTCCATGTTGTCAAATGAGGTGCGGCTCTGAGGTTAATATGCAGGGGTTAGCGGAGAAAACTTCCAAAAGCCATGAACTAACGTGGTCAAAACTGAAGTGTGTGTACCATTGACCTTGCAGATCATGTCATGCGGTAGTAACTGGAAGTGCCACCAAATAAATTACATTATAGATACAGATGTTCTCATCAATGGCCAGGACATCTGAGAAGAAGATGTGAGAATGACTTATACTGCTTTCTTGTTGCTTGAGGTTAATGGAGTTGTATTTAGGCATACCAGCATTGTCATATCTGCAGATTTGACATCGCTGCTGCCATTTTTTAGAGGCTCCTATGATTTTAATTTACTTTGTTAAACCTCTGCACTTTTTCTGCAGATCTTTACAGCGTCTAGTTTATTGTTTCATGTTTAACCTGTTACTGAAAGAGTTATTGAAATGGGTTGTTTGATATGCCAGTGATATTTCTTTTGCTATGAGTTACTGCTTATTACCTAGTTACTGTTCTATTCTTAAGCTGCCTTGGGTGCAAATTCTCCTGCAGAGAAGAAAGGGATACAAACTGAATTAGGATGCTCAATGGCTACCAGCCTTGCTGGCTCTGCTCCCCTTTCTCTGTCAGGCATTCAGGCCCCAGAAGACCAGATGCTGGGACTCAATACGTGACGCGAGCACCACTGTGGGGCTTCCCGTGGGCATCCAGGTGGGTGAAAACCAGTGTGGTGTAGTGGTTAGAGTGTCGGACTAGGACCTGGGAGACCAGGGTTCAAATCCCCACTTGGCCGTGAAGCTCCCTGGGTGAACTTGGGCCAGTCACAGCCGCTCAGCCTGACCTACCTCACAGGGTTGCTGAGAGCATCAAACAGGGGAAGGGAGAACCTTGAGCTCTGCGGAGATAAAGCAGGATAGAAATGGTGGGAGGGGGTAAAGTAAGAAAGAACGTCCTTATGACACAAACACATTTTTTTACACCCTGGTCTGGTTTGGATGTCTTGACAAATAAAAAAGCCAGGTAAAGGTGTGTGCTGGGGAGGGGCTTGGCTGGGGAGGGGAGGGGGGCGGATGTGGCCTAGGAGGAGTTTCAAAGGCCAAATAGAAAGATCAGGGTGTGGTGTCACATTTGGTCCTCAGGCATCAGGCTCACCAGCCCTGACATAGTGTGTTATACTCTTCCCAGAAACAATCCCCCCCCCCCCGGCAATCCCAATGTTTCTGACCCCCCCCCCCCGAAGTGAGGCTATAGGAACCTGGGAAGCTGTCTTATACTGAGTCAGGCCTTTGATGCATCTAGCTCCATATTGTCTGCACAGGCTGGCAGTGGCCCTCCAGGGTTCCAGACAAGGTTCTGCCCTAGCCCTACCTGGAGATGCCCATGGGAAGGGAACCTGGAACTATTCTGCATGCTAAGTAGGTGCTCTACCTCTGAGCTACAGCCCTACAGCAATCAGTATTGATATGCAAAGAGCATGCAAATCTCTGCCATACCTAGTGATGCCCCTGTAGCACAGGCTTCATCCCTGCCCAAGGGAGAAGAGGCGAGCAGGTGGCTGTTGCTTTGCATCCTCTGCAAAGACAGGTCAGGAAGGATGAAGCCGACAGACATCCAAGTCAGATTCACTCCTCACTGTTACATAAAGATGAAGTGAATCTGCTGGCATCGCTTATTCTGGAAAGGAGGCAGCCCAGGGTGTGGGCCTGTGCACAAAGGCCAAAAAAGGGGTGACTTGTGGACCATCAGATCTGTAAACCTTTCTCTGGAGCCAACTGCTTTTGACACTTCCCACCAAGATAAAGACATACCTCTAAACAGAGAGATTTCAAAAGCAAGACACCCTCTTTTCTAGACAGTTTTTTAAAAAAATATATATACTGCAGAATATGTGGGCTATTTTGAGCTGCTCAATACTTTTTTCCTGATGAAATTTTATGTATGACTCCAAAGCTGGCATACTTCTATTCCAACATTATAAGAGCATGATGAAAAGAAGGCTTGGACATTTCTGATGTGAGATCTGCTGAATGTGAAAAGGGCTGAACACTGGAAAGGGCAAAATACTGGAGAAAAGAACAACTGATGATCAAATGCTGTTAAAGGCATGGGAGCAAGGGCCAGGGAAATAGTTGGCAACCCTAGCCAGGAAATAGCCAGCCCTTCACATACAAGCCCCACTGTTTCTCACAGGGTCAGAATAGTAGATCCAGTCCATCAAGACCCTGACTGTTAGGGCAGCTGCATTACCCAGCGGCTTGGGTGCTGTTCTGCCAATCCTCGAGTCTCTGGGATTTCACACGTGCATCCCTGAACATTCTGGAGAAGAAGGAAAGTGAGGCTAGAGAATAAAATAAAAAATTATTTCTTTGGAAGTTGCAAAACAGGAGGGCCTAAGCTATCCTGCCCCACTCTGTAGCGATGAGAGGTATCATCTCTCTTTCTCTCTCTGCAAACTATTCCTGAGTTAATTCTCCATTTACAGGCATTTTCTGTGGAGCTGATGACCATACTCCCAACTGGAAATTGGCGTGTGGAGATGTTTGGCTGTATAGAAGAAGTGGTGGTGGAGGGGGGGCGGGGGGAGGATATACACGCCCAGATTTCTGCCTGGACGACAGTCTGGGAGAAAAAGAAATGCTTCCTACCACCACCGTTACCATCTGAGCCAATGGTCCCCAAATCATTTGGGGCCACCACCACTCTGGTTCCATCACTCATCCCCAGAGCCCCCTGCCCTGCTCTACAAAAAGCATTATTGAGAATAGAAGTTTGCACAATCTACAAAGGAAAAAAACAGCACAGTGAAATTCAAAACAGGAACAATGAATTGCACATTTATCCAGCCGAAACTAGTGTAATTTGTTAAACAAAACTGATGAGCTTGATCCAGGGATACCAGCTTTTCAAAGTCCGATAGCCATTTACACCGCCAGTGCCCCCTGCTGCCCCCTTGCCTCTTAGCCTTAAGTAATCCCATAGCCTGTGGGAACCACTGATCTAAACCCAGAATGGTCCTGAAGCTGCAAACCTTGTCTGCTCCATTTTTGCCCCCTCTCCCAACTTGGGAAAAGGATTTGTAATTGATGCATTCTGTATGCTGTGTTTTGGGATTATACAGTCAATTAGATGATCTTTCATTATTACTACCAGACATTTGCAGTGACACCAGAGTGGTTCAGAGTGAAAAGGCAGACAGGGCTCCTGAGCCTAGAACAGTTGTGCAGGAGGAAGAATTTTGGCTGGGATATCTCATCCCACTACAGCGCTGGGGTGGCAAAAGCTGTCATGAGCCAAAACTCCTTCTTCCTACATGACATCCATGACAAAATTCCTATCCTCCCAAAGCATGTGCTCATAAAATTCTTACTCATTCTCAAAGGTTTTACAAATGTGGGTTGGGGGTGATGAATTGGATTGAGAATAGGCTTTTGACCCTCACCATTTTGCCCCGGGGCGTGATCTGAAGGAAAGCAAGGCCGCACCTTCACTGAAGGGAACGTGGCCTAAATCTGCTTAACACCAGGATCCTACACAGCTCTGCTTGTTTCCCTAAAATGCCCTCAAAATGTTTTGGAGCACATTTCCCATCAGCTCCAGTAAGTGCAGCCAAGGGGTGATGTAGCCCAATACAGCTTGAGGGCACTGGACTGGAGAAGGATACAGGACCATCTGCTTGGGGGGGGGGGGGGAACGACCTCAGGCCCATCGGCCCAATGCAGCCCCCACTCAATGGAGAGCTCAGATGGCAGAGCACGAGACTCAATCTTGGGGGCTTGGGTTCGATTCCCATGTTGGACAAAAGATTCCAGCATTGCAGGAAGCAGGACTAGGTGGCCCTCCTGGTCCCTTCCAACTCCATGATTCTATGAAATCCTCTCCATCTTGCCTGGGGGGGGGGCGGGGGCTCTTGCCCTGGGCACGCCAATGGCCACCTCAGTTTGGCTGGTTGGAATATGTATTGAAGCTCTGGAAATTCTTTTGGCTCACCCAGACAGAGGAAAGAGAGGGATGTGAGACAGTGTCTAGGAACTAGCCTACCATGTGGAGGTAATTATTACATGTGTTGCTCCTCCCCCTTTTACCTTGGCCCCACCCACTGCTGGCATGCAGCCCCTGGAAAGTTCCCCACAAGGATTGGCAGCCCTTAGGCTGAAAAGGTCCCCCCACCATTCTTGATCTACTTTGACACCAGAGTAGGCCAAGAGCAGTCCACCAAAGCCCCCAAATCACATCTCTCCATCCTAGCTGAAAGCCTAGTAACTGAAAATGCCCCTGACTGAACTTGGATCTTTCTGCACGCAAAGCCCAGAGCAACAGGAGATGGAAAGAGAACAGAAACATCTGCATCTGCTCTGGCTATTCTTCTTCTTCTTCTTCTTCTTCTTCTTCTTCTTCTTCTTCTTCTTCTTCTTCTTCTTCTTCTGTTTGCTATTTTAAAGCCCAGGGCTAGAGGCAAAATTGCTCCTTCTGGTAATAAAACCCACAACTGCTTAGAGAAAGAAGAGTGGGTTGCTATCTGGGATCAGGGCCACCACTTTCAAACCACTTCAAGACTACTTCCAAAAAGGCATCACGGGAGATGTCTCTGAAGGAGCTGTATTAGCTTGCATGGGGGGGGGGGTGTATGTGTGATGCTCTATGCAGTAATCTAATGGATTGTATGTTCATTTTCCACTCTCATCTAGGGAAGGAAGAGGAAGGACCACAGTTTGATGGCACAATTTTGGCAGGCTGAGCTGGGAAGGGCCTTCAGACAGGAGGTTCTCCTCGGCTGTGCTGAAAGTATCCAAGTGATGGACTGTGTCTAGGGAAAGTGGTAGGATCTACATTTATTTATTATGGAGTTTTGCCCCATGGAAAAATATTTGCATCAAAGCTCCCCCCCCCCCATGTTTTCTTTAATTAGGTAGATATTGTTTCAGCAAGAATTGGATAGCAGGTGGGATGCCTGATCAGCACTGGGCACTTCCCTAAAAACACAGCACACAGCAAATTTGCTGTTCCTGTCACATACAAACTGAACTGAATGAGAAGAAGCCCTGGAGCTCTGAGAGAAACTCAGAAGCAGATTTTTGCTTGGGTTGGGGCTGCCCAAGGTGTTTTGCTGCCTGAGGAGAAGTGCAAGGTGGCACCATGACCTTCCCACATATAGAAACTGACCGCACTGGCAAGTGAATCTCATTTTAATATTGGTAACGGGACTGCAACGTCCACCGACTTCCGTCGCTCCTGCGGGCAGCAGGCTAGCTATTGGATCGAGGGACAGGACATGAATCTCCCTGCTTGGTCCTCTAGGAGAAGGATGGAGCCAGAGCACTTAGGAGGCACAGCCAGGGGGCTGCCTTCACTTTCCCCATCACCTGATACCTGAGATGCTGATCTCACCCTGCCTCAGAGCAGAGCCATACATAGGCAGATTGTTCCAGTGCATGGCTCATGGGGTGCAAGAGGCAGCTGGCTCTGCCATTCTGCATCTGGTTCCAGTTGGTGGACCTCAGGAAAACATATGAAGAGCCAGGTTGGGTCAGACCAAAGGCCTTGCATGCCCAGCATTCTGTTCTCACAACGGCCAACCAGATATGCACCTATGGGAAGTCCACAGGTAGCGCATGAGTGCAATAGCCCTCTTCCACCCTGTGCTCTCCAGCAACTGGTATTCAGGGACACAATGCCTCTGTTCATGGGGGTAGCATGCAGCCATCACAACCAGCAATAACTGCTGAACTGTACTGAGCCAAAGAAAGCCAAGTAATACATCTGTTGACACTGAATCAATTAGCTTTAGGCCAACCACGGCTGAGAACTATTAGAATCATTTACTGTATTCTTATGGAACAGCAATTGACAGCAGCACAATGAAGCCTAAAGTCCCATTTTTAAGATGGGAAACACTGAGGCTCATAAAGCAGGCACAGAAGTGCAACCTATGTATGAACAAAATATCATTCCTGACGCTAGCTGTGTATGTCTACTACTCACAAGCTTCACTTTTCATGGTTACCATGGTTCAGCTGTTGGGAGTCAGAAGACCTCACCAGCCTATTGCAAATTATCCAAGAATCTGCCAGTAGATCTTGTTCTTCCTTCAGCCCAGGAAGATCAGCAATAGCAGGCATTGTATCTGTCTATCATCCTTCTAATTGAGCAACCCTTGCTAAGCATCCAAAAATCACTGCAGTTCCCCAGAGCAGCCTTTCCCCAACCTGGTGCCCTCTAGATGCTGTGCACTACAACCCCTATCAGCTCTGGCTAGCATGGCCAATAGGGACATAGGAGGAAACTGCTAGGGGCCGAGGGGGCCTTCACCCCTCTAATAAAATATTTGAGGGCCCCCCCAAAAGTTGATGCATGCACTGCTTCATGTGATCCATTATGTGGGGCGGAGCTTACCCTGCCCACCCCCCATATTTTATTCAAGTTGTCACCCCTGGTTAGGGATGGTGGAAGATGTAGGCAAAACAAATTCTGGAAGGCACCAAGTTGTGGGAGGCTATCCCGAAGGCCGTCTGAAAAGCCCTGGTATGCCATGCAGTAGAATTTAAATTGTTGAAATGCAATGGTATATTGTGGCTGCATAATGCAGTGCCATTCAGTATACTCTACAGCATAACCTGCAATAACAGCTAGTATTTTTGACAGGCAACAGCTTGTGAGTTGTCATATTTGAAGCCTGCCAAAATCAACAGTCTAAATAGTGCCCCAAGTTTCAAGGTTTCACATTCAAATAACAAATTCAAGGGGGTCTTCAGCATTTTTCTTTCAAAAGAAGCCTGGTGAATTCTGGAGAAAAAAAATGGTGGGTATTCATTTCTGCTCCACCAGGAGGTTCTTGGTTCATATTCTGCCTCTTTCATAAGCTCATTATACTCAGTAGGTGGCCCTAGGCAATCCGCTTTCTCTTTGCCTCAGTCACCCCATCTGCAGTATGGGAACAATAATACTTACCTCCTGCCTTATACAACTGTTGTAGGTGAAGTGCTCTGGACACTCAAAAGTACTATATGAGAAACATGGGCACTGAGCTAACAACAGTTAAGCACTTTTAAATGTTATTTATTTCAATTTAAATACGTGCTCTCTCGCCCATTTAATTCAGCAGTTGGTAGTTGCTGGATTGTATCCTACGTTGGTGCAGGCATCATAGCAATATCATTAATATCATTTTCTGTGCATTTTCAGCTGTTTTCACCACTTCTTCATGTCCTGGGGTCTCCAGGTTACTCTCCTGCATGTCCTAATCCAGTCTTCCCCAACTGGGTGAGGTTGACCTCTTAATCCAATTGAGTTTTTCACTCCCAGAGAAACCTCTTATCCTCAGGCCAACATGCCAGACTGGCCCACTCGTATGAAGAGTTGCCTGAGTCTTTTGCACAGATGTGCACCAGTTGCTGACGTACACACACACACACACACACACACACACCCCTTGTGTGTCAATGTGGCACATTTTCATTTGTCTGTCAGTTTCTTTGTCCAGAGGTCAAGCAATCTCATACAGATGAATACTTTTGAGTTGAGCTACCTCTGGTGATGGGGACTTGGCAAGCTTTCAAAACACACAGAGCCCTTATTCAAACCATTGCCTTCTTTAAATCTCTGATGTATGTAGATCCAGAGTGGCTGGAGCAACTCAGTCAGATGGGCACCATATAAATAACAAAATTATGATTAAAATTATTACTTGGAAGCTCAGAGGCAGAGCACAAATTTTGCAAGCAGAAAAAGTCCCAGATCCAGGCATCCCTAACAGAAAGGGATCTCAGGTACCCGGGCTGAGAAGGGCCTCTGTTGAAGTCTCCAGAAGCCACTGCCAGGCCAAACAGCCAACAATGCACAATGAGCACAATGTACCATGAGCTAACTCATCAGCTTTTAAGGCTCATGTACTGGTTGGCATCTTCTGTTTCTAGATGTCCCATTCTTAGTACCAGAACATGGCCTGGAATGCCAGAAATACAAGTAGTGCCACTGGGCATGCGCAAAGTCACTAAGCCACTGCAATCAGCCCACAGACAGCAGAGAGTGTCGGGGTCAGATAGCCAAGGGGCACAGCACATTCTTTGCTCATAGAAGGTCCCAGGTTCTATGCCTCAAGATCTACAGTCCAGGGGACCAAGCGATAAAATATCTCTTAAGTCTGAGATTCTGGAGATCCCAGCCAATCAGAGCCCACAGCACTGGGCTAGGTGGGTGAACAGTCTAATCTGCCATATGGCAGCTTCCTAAATGTGATTCCTAGGCAGCTTAAAATCTCTGCACTGCACTGTGCTTTTGCTCTCCCAGGCTGCAACTGTTATGGTTTACATTTTTGATTATTTGGTTTCTTCCTTGTTTGTTATATTTGTACTTAACTAAATCAATAAGAAGGAAAAGGGGAGGGGGGACTAGGCACCTGCTTTGATAGTAACCTGGCTTTTAACTGCCTCCTTACAGTTTAGGACACCCAGGTAAACAATAACCTTAAACCCAGCTGGCTGCCGGCCTGGACACTGAGGGGAACTTTGCTTCCGCCGACCCTCCCAGTTACATCCAGCAGAGGGTCACCAATGTTCGATTCCCAGCTCTCTGCCCAGGGGCCAAAGGGCCCATCAGGGCAACCCTGAACAGGCCCAGCCATTCACCCTGATGCCAGGGGAACCCTGTGCAGCCTGTTTCTCAACCCCATCTAAGTACCTGCCCCTCCCCCTGCTTCACACACTTCCTCCCAAAGGCGATAAGGGGGTTCAGTGGGTTCCAGCTAAAGATGTGGGGGCAATGGCTGTGCAAGGGATGCAACTCTCCTCACATGGAGACCTAAGGCTGGGGCAGCTGGTGTGGCCACAGGGAAAGCCAGTGAGTGGTTTTGTCGAGGGGTGGGGAGGTGGGGAGAAGGAAGGAAGGAAGGAAGGAAGGCATTGTCAAAAAACCAAAAAACAAAAGCCTCCAGCTCTGAGGCATCATCATCCAAGAAAACATTGTGCCTTGGCTGCTGGGGGGGGGGGCTCTCTCGACTCATCCTCTTGCAACGCAACACATTCCTACACTCGAAAAGGACTGACCCCCAACGACACCCTTTTCTTCTAGACCCCTTGTTTGGTGTGCAAACAGAGACAGAAAGAGAACTGACAGGTCTCCTCTGATAACAGATCTGCCCCGAAGCACCCAGTCCCTATCCCTTTCTACAAGGCAGTCACACACACAACCATCGTAGATCGGGACAAAAGAGAAAGGGACATGCATTGCATAAGAAAAGGCGACCCAGAAACGCTCACCTGGGACAAAAGACCCAGAGATGATGCAGAAGGGAAAGGCAACACCTCAACCCCCACGCCGTCCATTGCAGGATCCACCCAGAGAGATCTCTCATTTTTTACCATTTTAAACCCTCCTCCTTCCTTAGTCCAAAAATAATGCCACATAGGACCATTGTACACCCGAACATCGATTCAAGCAACACATACACAGCCCCACATCTGTTAACACGAACACACACCTGGCAAAGGTAAAGGGAGAAAAAGGCATCGCTAGACAATAAACACACCCAGATGTCACTCCCAAGGAACGCAGCTTATCCTGCATGTACCCCCCCCCAAAAAAAACCCCCAACTATTCTCCTGGTGCGTTTATAAAATCAGCCAGTGCTTACTAACCTCAGAGCAAATTCACCCAAAGCCAGCAGGCTCCATAGGGCAAACCCCAAAGACCCAGGAATGGGGGGGGGGGGTGATGGTGGGCTATTACTGCCTTGTTAACAGCTAGGAGTACCGAGACTGCATGCTAGGAGGCTGGCTGTGGACGGACTGGTGCAGACTGCCCCTCCAACATCAGCTCCCAGAGCAGACCCCTCAAGCTCACAGCTGAACCCCAAATTTGGTGCACCCCCTTCCCAATCGAGGCAGGAGCAGCCCACCCGGTTCAATCAAGCTGCGGGGTGGGGAACAAAACAAAGCCCTAAATCGCGGGAAAGGCAGGCAACCATTACCCCGAGAATCTCAAAAGAGCCAGGAACCCGAAATCTCCACAGCCCCCCGCCCTAATTCTGAAAAGGATAAATGCACACACATCTAGAGCGGAGTTCTGAACGGGCAAAGGAGGATCTCTCCGCCCCCCGCCCCCGCACCTCTAGCAAGCTCTCCATCGCCACAGCACCGAATCTGGAGCACTGTGTAAAAAGACAGCAAATTAGAAGCCCCCCCCGCTCCCCTCCCTCCTATTAAACCTGGCTCGGGTTCTCCGGCACCAAACCAGGCGACCCCCGCCCGCCCCACTACCTATTACAGCGGAGAAGTACAATCCCCTGAGCCGCGAATTATGCCTTGACAACCCCCCCTCAAAGATCAAAATCCGGACCAAGTCATCCCTCACCTTCGCCCCCGCCCCGCCCGGACCCCCCCCCTCTCGTTTCACCAGCCTCCCCCCTCCGGTCCCCCGGCGCCCCTCACCTGCATCTTTCATGCTGGCCGCCCGACTCCCTCACCAAGAAATGGCATCGCCCGCTTCGCCCTCGAGCGCCGCCCGCCCGCCCAGCGCACCAGCCGCGCTGGCTCTCCGGCCGTCCTCGCTCCGCGCCCGGCTCCACTCGGGACTCGGCGGCGCCTCGCCCTCTTCCCGGCACGACGGGGCCACCGCCCGGCCCCTCCCGCAGGCCCTCGTCGGTCTCGCGGCGCTCCTGGCACGGCAACGGCGGCTCCTCAGGGCGCCTGGCGAAGGGCAGGTGCGACGGCGCGCGGGCCGGGAAGAGCGGCGGCACACGGGGCGCGGGCGCGGCGCAGCGGGCAGCCGACGGGAAGCGGCGCGCGTCGCCCCGTCGACGCGCAAGCGGGCGGCGCGCTGCGCTGGGACGGTCGCCGCTTGGAAACGGGAGGGAGGGACGCGCGGGGAGGGGAGGGCGGAGGGAGGGAGGGGAGCCACCGATCAATGGGGCCGCCTCCTTCCTGACTGCAGGGAGGGGGCCAGTTATGCTAATCGCCGCCGGAACAATCCAGGTGCGCGAGGAAGGGGAGGGGGGTCCCTGGATGCGATGGGGGGGGGGACCTCAAAGGCAAAGCAGGAGGGAGCCAAGCGCGGAATCCATTCTCCGCTCGCTCGCCCGCTTTTTCCGCCGCCCTCTCTGTAATGCTCTACTAAGCCCGGAGCAAGCGAGGCGGAAGGTAGAAAGCCAAGAGAGCGGCGGGAGGGGCAGGTTGATTCTGGGTGTGGAGATCTCTCTCTCCGTCTCTCACAGATGGGAAGCCCAGAGATCTCAGAAAGAGAGCGGGGGGAGGGTCTTCTTCTTAGGCGGAGATCTGCCTAAGGAAACGGTGGAGAGAGATGGGAGCGAAGACGAGCCTGCTGGATCAGGCCAGCATCCTGCTCTCACAGTGGCCAATCAGATGCCCCCGTGGAAACCCACAAGCAGGACCTGAGCACAAGCGCCCTCTCCCCTCCTGAAGTTTCCAGCAATTCACAAGCGTTGCTTCCTCTGACCACGGAGGCAGAGCCGAGCCATTGTGCTTGGTAGCCACGGAAATCCTTCTCCATGAATTGGTCCAGTCCTCTGTGAAAGCCATCCAGGTTGGTGGCCATCACGGCCTCTTGTGGAAGCGAGCTCCATAGTTCAACCGTGTGCTCTGTTAAGAAGTAAGCTTGTTAATTCTCTACACAGTCATCAGCTCTTCTCTGTTGTGAGAAGAGAGAGGAGGAGGCAGAGTCCCAGATTCCTCCCCCTCTGGCTGCACACCCTTGTTCTTCAGTGATGTTGGAGCGGTCCAAGACCATCATGAGTGTTTATGCTGGGTTGTCTCCCCCCTTCCACAGAAAGGTGTGTGCAACCTTATTCAGAGTTTTGACACCCCTGAAATTCTAGATCTTCCCCTGCAGCAGCCCTTTGTAACCCCCCAAGCGGAGTGCACACACATGCGTGCGCGCACACAAGGCAGCACAGTTTGCAGGGCATTCAGAACACATCCCTGATTGGGCAGTGGGGAACTGAAATGAGCTAGACAAATGTTGGAGATCCTGCTGGGACAGGCCTCGGTGTCTCCTGCAAAGTGGTCCTTAATGATCAAGGGTGATTTGGATGCAATTGCTCAGTTATGAGAAACAGCAATTGGGATAATTGGGAAATGGGGGCAGGAATCAAGTTCTAACTCATGGCCAATGTTTTCCATCCACCTAATAAGAAATCCAAACTAAATATTTGCTTTGTAAATGGGATAAGGTGAAGTTCTTGGAATGGGCACATGGAGTTCAGCTTTTGTTACGAGAACTGCAGCTGATCCCCAGGTCCAATGGAAGTGCCTGGATGAGCTGTTGTCAGCAGAGACATGGGAAATGTCTAATTTGGACAACAACCGTCCCAATCTGGAACTCTCCAGATGCTTTTGACTACAACTGCCATCACGCTCAATGTTGTGTAAATGTGCTGCCTGGGGTTGAGTCCAAAAACATCTAGAGGGCACCAGGTTGGGGAAGGATGTCATGCAGGATGGAGGCAAAAAATAGGAACATAGGAAGCTGCCTAATATCACCTTAAGGTACTTGTCCACCTAGAGATGTCTACTTTGACTGGCAGCTGTTCTCTGGGGTCTCCTGCAGAGAATGCATTTTTCATCACCTGCTACCTAACCCTACAATAGAAACGGCAGAGATTGAACCTGGGACCTTCTGCATGCCAAGCAGCTGCACTACCACTCAGCTATGGCCCTTCCTTTAAGCTGCTTGTTCACCCAGCCCAGGATCATCTGCTCTGAATGCCAGCAGCTCTTCAGTCTCTGACAGGCAAGTCCTTCCCATCGCCTGACCAGTTTAACTGGAAATGCCAAGGGTTACCTCTGGGGTGTTCTGCAAAGTGTGTCTCCCCACCACCACCCTCTTTCTCTCTCACATGCAATAATTTAATGATCTGTTAATCCCGTATGGTTGGCATGAGGGGACAAGAAGCGTTTTACTCCGCATTCATTGCAAAAAGGAACATGGCATTCTCAGCACCACTTTATGGCCATGTGCTGGCTGCTTAAAATATAAGGCATGGCTGTGGGCTCCTTGTCTGCTTGCCATGTAGATTTCTCTCTGCCACAGCCAACAAAGACCTCCCCCGCCCCCTGGTTGTCTGCAGAGCAGGTCGCTCTAGACCAATGAAGCTGTCTCCATGCAGTCTGGATCTGCAGCCGGTGTGGGGTTCATCTTAAGAGATGAAGCTGCCTTACCCTGAGGACCAAACTGGAGGAGGGATGTTGATCGTTTTGTTAGCCCTTGTGTGTGTGTTTAAATAAATAGCAAGCTTGGGATGTGGGCTGGCTAGATTGGAAAATACCCAGTCAAGATTGGAATCTCTGGCCACTAGCTGGGATGTCTCTGCTCTGCCTCCCTGCTCAGAGGCAGCGATGCTTCTGAAGACCAGCTGCTGGAAACCGCAGGAGGGAGGGGGCTCTTGTGCTTGAGTCCTGCTTGAGGGTTTCCCACTGGCGAATGGTTGGCCAGTGGGAGAACAGGAAGCTGGATGGGGTGGACCATTGCCTGATCCAGCAGACTCTTCTTATGAACCCTGGTGTGGGGGCAAAGGGTCTGCAACCGTTTGCCCCTCCTGCAGTCCCAATCTGGCTCAGACACCCCCCCCCCCAGGCCTGCTATTGGAAATATATATTGCTCAGGTCTTGCTTGCAGGCTTCCTACAGGTTGTCCACTGTGAGAACACGCAGCACAATGAGAACAGGGTGTTGGACTAGATGGGTCTTTTCCTCTCCGAAGGTGGCCCAACTGAAAAAGAAGGATGTTGACTAATGTATCTCTCCCTTAGTTGCCCCTACTTTATCTTAACTGATTATTTCATTCAATAGAAGTGATTTGCCAAATGAAAGCTCTCTAATAGTTCAGAAGGAATGTGCATTCTTTTCATTCTGTGACATTAAAGTACTGAAACAAAAGGATTTTGAGGATAGACAGGTCCTCAGTTTGCTGTCATATTACTTCATTTTTGCTCTTCTTGATTAGGACTGGCCCCTGAAGTTTTAGTTCAGGGGTGACAAAATTGTGGTCTTCCAGGTGTTCTTAGACACCAGTGCCAGCAGGAGGATCACAGATCTGGAGGATCACAAATCCCCCTGCCCTCCTTTACCTGATCCATGGTCTGAGTAAATGAAACAAAGCTTCCATCCCTGTTCAAAAGCTGAGTTCAGAGAGTCTTCTTTCTAGTTCTTGTTACTGGATCCCATAGTGGGAGGAGAGTCAGCATGGCACCTTCAGGTGATGGAGGGTCACAACCTGCATCATCCCTGACTGCTGGCCTTGCTGGATGGGGGAGTCCTACCTCATCTGGACAGCACCATGCTGATTTAGCATCATCACTATCAATACTGTGACTTACGGATGTGAATTGTAGTGACCCGTGTTAATAATAATAATAATAATAATAATAATAATAATAGTTTTATATATACCCTGCCCATCTGGCTGAGTTTCCCCAGCCACTCGGAGGCTTACAGCATATCTAAAAACATAATCAAAAACATCAAACATTAAAAACCTCCCAGTACAGGGCTGCCTTCAGCTGTCTCTGAAAAGTAGTGTTGTTCTTTATCTCCTTGACATCTGAAGGGAGGGCGTTCCACAGGGAGGGTGCCTGGTTCTCTGTAACTTCACCAGTGAGGGAACTGCCAGAAGACCCTCACAGGAGGACCTCAGGGTCCGGGCTGAACAATGGAGGTGGAGACGCTCCTTCAGGTATACTGGGCCGGGACAGTTTAGGGCTTTAAAGCACCAACACTTTGAATTGTGATTGGAAACACACTGGGAGCCAATGAAGATCCTTTAGGACCTGTGTTATATGGTCCTGCGGCCACTCCCAGGCTATTGATCCCTGGCATGCAACCAGTCCGATAAGCAGTAATGAGTCTCTGTCAGCTTCACGTACGTTTATTTACAAAGGACAAAACATCCACAGCAAAACTTCCTGCCCTCTCTCGGCAAAGGAGTTGCTCAGTCTGACTCAGAATCCCTCCCCCAACAGGAAGGACGCCAGAACTGTGCCTTTCTCCTCCTCCCCTTCTGCAAGTCTCTGAGCCTCTCCAATCTCCTGGCATGGGGACTGAAAAGCTGGCTTTCCCCCTTCCCCCTCTCAGTGGACCCTGTCTCTCACTTACCTGCTGGCAGGCCACCTTCACTGTGGCTGCCTTCCAGCTCTCCTTCACCCTGAGAGCTAACAGTGACTTGCTTGGGAAGGAGGGACAGACAGCTGTCTAAACTCAGACAGACAGCTCTCAGCTGAAGAGTCGGCTCCTTGCTCAATGTCTGAGGCTGACCCTTTTGCTGCTCCCTGGGGGGCCACGTTCCTGACACCCAGTCACCAGTCTAGCTGCTGCATTCTGGATTAGTTGCAGTTTCCGTGTCACCTTCAAAGGTAGCCGTATGTAGAGCGCATTGCAGGAGTCCAAGCGGGAGATAACCAGAGCATATACCACTCTGGTGAGACAGTCCGTGGGCAGGGAGGGTCTCAGTCTGTGTACCAGGTGGAGTGACAAGGGAGAACTATCTCAGTGCCTTGGGGGTGGGGAACCAGAATGTTGAAGTGCCTTCCAGGCTAATGTCCCCTATCTTGGAATTCATCCGTGTGCACGCGCGCATGTTGTGAAGGGGAAGCAGGGAGTTTCAGCTCCTCTTTCTCCATGCACATTGTTGACGTCTGGCTTCCCATCCATCAGCACTGCCTGCTGGCTTCCAACAGAGGGCACCAGCGTGGCATGCACAGAGCCCTTGGTGTCTGGGCTGACACCACAGGAGAATCATCCAGGGATGAGAAAGCGGGAATGAGCCTTCCTTGAAGACTCCCAATAGCGTTGTTTCGCCTTGGAGCTGCCTGCCCACCTGCCCTGTCCTGAGGACAGGTTGGAGGAGAAGAGCATTGGCAGCATCCTGCAGAAACAGTCATGTTGGGTAGATGTCCCTGAGAAGCAGGAAAGGTGGAAGGCAAGGGGTGTGTGGCTCTTGCTCAATGGACAGGAGCGATTGAAATGGGTGCCCATGGCTAAGTCTCCGCCTCACCTTTTTCTTGTCCTATGTGCAGAGCCTTCACACATAAACATGAACCAGATTTTGGAGTTCCATCTCTCACATCAGGCCCAGCACATAAGAAGCATGCTGCTGGATCCAGCCAAGAGTCTGTCCTGTTCCTCACAGTGGCCAACTGGACACTTCCAGGAAGACCACAACCAGGACATGATTGCCCCAGCCCCCCCCCCCCCCGTTGGCTCCCAGCAGCTGCAGTTCAGAGGTAGACTGCCTCTAAATCTGGAGGTTCCATATAGCTGTATCATGAATAATAACTTTGCACAGATCCATTCTCCTGACCCGTTTGCCTTCTTTTATAACTCCCCTGCAGTTTGCCTTAATCTCAGTGGGTGTGCTGGCTGACTCCGAAGAGGAGTCTTCTACCACGTCTGGAAGTTTCGAAAGCTTTACTAATGAAATTGCTAGTGTCCCAACCTAGCACTGCAGTTACAAAGAGGTCATCCACACAGCTCCCCTTTCTCCTCCCCCTCTCAACAACAGCTCCATGGGATTCCTTAAATTGGGAGGAGACACATCCCCATTTCCCTAGCTGAGCCAGTGGCACCTGTCTTGAGAGCCACGGACTTCCTGATTTCCCTGCTAGTCTCTCCGTGAACCTTGTTTACAAACACGCAGCCGACGCTCATGCACTCCCAGTCTTTTGTCTTGCTTTTCGCAATGCAATCTGTGAAGTGGCTTTCCATTAATTTATTGATCTCTCAAAGATCAAGTCTCTAACCTTTGTGATTCCAAATACGTGTTTGGCAGCTTACAAGGCAGTCAGGGGCAGGGTCTGTGGTCCTCCTCCTCCTGGACTCTTAACTACCATCAGGCCCAGCCAGGATGACCAATGGTTAGGGACATAGGAGCCAACTCCTAGGGGCTGAGGTTCCTTCGACCCCACCAATAAAATATTTGAGGGGGCTGGACCCCCCCCCCCAGTTGATGGACATTGCAATTCAAATGGTGTGTGCGTGCCATATCATGTGATCAATTATGCAGGGCGGGACTTACCTGGGCCCTCCCCCAATATTTTATTTATATCTGGGCACCACAGTTTAAGAAGGAGATGGACAAGCTGAAAGGCATGCAGAGGAGGGTAATAAAGGAAACTGAGTCTTGTGAGGAACGGTTGAAGAAGATGGGTATGTCTAGCCTGTAGCAGAAGACTGGGAGGAGATGTGAGAGCCATCTTCAAATATCTCAAGGGCTGTCACATGGTAGAGGGAACAGGCTTGTTTTCTCCTACTCTGGAGGGCAGGACTCAAACCCATGGCTTCAAGTTACAAGGAAGGAGATTCTGACTCCACATCAGGAATAACTTTCTGATGGAAAGAGCTGTTTGACAGTGGAATGGACTTCCTTGGATGGTGGCATTTTCTCTTTCACTGGAGGTTCTTAAGCAGAGGTTTGATTGCCATCTATCATGGATCTTTAGCTGAAATTTATGCATTGCAAGGGGCTGGACCAAATGACCCTTGGGTTCCCTTCCAACTTCACAATTCTATAATTCTACCATTATTATTTGTTAAATTTATTAGATACTATTTTGCCGCAGGGAACTCAAAGAGACTTTACAAAAAAATGTGGTGGTGGGGGGGAACCACCAAGATGGCCTCATACATTCATTAAAACCAACATTGTACAATTCAGCAGGAGGCAAGAATGAGATGGCCTGCCCGTGATTGGCTCTCTGGAGGTCACCCTTGCTGTCTTCTGCCCCAGCTGCCCCAATGCACCCCCTTTGGACTCGCACTTACCATTCATGACAGTGAAACCCCCATAGGGCTCTGGTTCCTAGGGGGCTTCATAGCTGAGGAGGGATTAGAACCCAGATCTCACAAGCCCTAATCTGATCCTCCAACTGCTCCAGGATGCCTTGCGCATATAGCATGGGCTTAGGAAAGTAATCACAAAGCAATAAGAGCTTTGTGGGCTTGCCCCCCCCAACTCCTCTCCTCAGCTATTCTGCAGGTGTGAGTCATCTTTGTGTGCAAAAGTGTGAGGTGCCCACACGTGCATTCGTCCCCAGCCCCAACTGGCAAATGGCCCCTGGTGGGCTAGCCAATGTGGAGTGTGGCCCTAAGGCCAAAGTTAGTCAGCCCTGCTCTAAAGCCACAGACTTGGATCCTAATGGCTCTTCTGCTCAGATTGAGTCTTGCTTCCCTCCCTCCTCTCTCTGCAGTGCATGCAGTTCCCAGAAACTGGATCCTTGGGGCTGGGGAACTCTAGCGCTGCCTGCAAGGCAAACTGTTTGGGGTGTTGTTGGGGGGAGAAAACCCCCTATGCATGCAAATGCACCCTCTGCCCATGCAAGAGTGCTTTAGGGCCTGATATTTCAAGTGCATTGTTTTGATATGCTTACAGAACAGACAGCATCTCAATATTTTAATAAACAAACCCATTTGACACTTGAAATGTGTATTTTTAAGATGCACCTTACTTCCGTAACCGAAAGTTGTTTTCAACTGTTTTCGATATTGTGTTTTAATGTTGTATTTTAATGTCGTAACCCGCTCTACGACCTTAGGCAACCCGAGAACAGCAATGATTTGCTTGTGGGGTATTTATACCATTTTTGGTTTTTTTTTTAAAAAACCTTGTCATTGCTTGCTTCCGCCCATGAAATGAAGTGGCGCTGGGCTCAGCCGCTCACTGACCAGAAGCAGGAAGCTCTGCTTCCTGGGCCTCTGCTGTCCTCAGCTTCTCAATGGGCCAGGCCACCATCCACTTTCTGAGGCCTCAAGGCTCCTCTCTCACTGTCTCTCCAGACATATCCTTGGCACTTTAAAATCATTAATAGTAACAGCAACACTTCAGAGGAGGCGGGGGGGGGGAGGTGACTTGGTGTCTCGGTAAGTATAATGAAGGGAAGTGGGCGTTGGGGGGGGGAGAGAAGGGGGAAAGGACAGCAAGATGCCAAAGCATCTGTGTGTATTTGTCATTTGGAAACATATGGGAGAGAGTGGGAGGGAGAAAAGGGGCTTGCGTGAAGGGGGGCAGGGAAATGAGGTGGGCAGGGAAGTGTTGCAGATGGGGAGGGGGACATAGTTAGGTAAAATTTCCTTTTATACTGATGAAGGACCACATGAAAGAGAAAAAATAGAATTCCAAAACAGGGGAAGAAAATTGCTATTCTAGGATGTTTCCAAGATCACAGGGTTGATTCCTTTCCTGTAAGTGACATTTACTATCACTTCAGCTGAACAGATTTTTGCACCCGGTGATAAAAAGATCAAAGACAAGATGCCAGATTGATGCACCTGCGCAGTCCTGCTGTCTCCAAAATCAATGGAAAGTTTTCTTTCTTTCTTCTTCAGTTTTTTTTTTAAGCCTAAAGCAAATCTCACCAACAGACAACCCTGGGCAATTGTATTGGGTGCCGTTGCAGAAGGAGGAGCACTTTAGCTGCTTGGTTGTACATAGGTGTGGCAGATCTGGGTGCTCAGCTGCAGGGAAGAAGCGTAGTTCAGTGGCCAAGCACATGCTTGGCATGCAGAAGGACCCAGGTTCAATCCCCAACATCTCCAGGTAGGCCTGGGGCAAACGCTCTGAAATTCTGGAGAGCTGCTGCCAGTGTAGGCTGGACAATATTGACTTAGGATGCAACAATGATGTGAACCAGTTGAAGGCAGCTTCCCTGTGTTCTTCTGCAAAGTGTCTAGGGCTGCATTCTTATGCATACTTAACCTGAGCCACATTCAATCCAACGGAGCTTCAGTTTGAACAGGTGTCAAATTGGGTTGTATCAGGAACTTGACCCCCCAGAGCGCAGCAGAAGAGTTGGCCTCAGAAATTGAGCTAAGCGAGCAAGGGGCCGACTCTGCAGCTGAGACCTGCTTGTCAGAGTTTAGAGAGGGCAGCCTGGCCCCCCTCCTTCCCAGGGAAGAAGCTGTTAGCTCCTATGGAGAGGAAGAGTTGAAAGTCGGCCTGAGCGTTGCCAGGCAACCATCAGATAAGCCAGAGTCTGAGGCTGTGTCTTCGGGGAGTGGGGAGGAGACAGGCCAGCTGTTCAGTCCCCGTATGAGGAAACTGGAGAAGCTCAGAGAACAACGGAAGGGAAGCAGAAGAAAGGCAGGATTTTGGCGTTCTTCCTGTTGGGGGAGGGATGATGAGTCAGACTAAGCAACTACTGTTAATGAGAGCAGGTGGGATGGCCGTGCTCTGGGTGTGCTTTTTCTTGTAAATAAACTTACATAAAACTGAAGGAGAGTCGTTGCTGCTTATCAGGCTGCTTGCCTGCCAGAGATTGTTATAGGCTGTAAACTTTGTGGTGGTTGTCCCAAAGGACCTTTGTCTGCTGGCCCCACCAAGCCCAAAATGGAAGGCAGTTCATGTTGGGTTTGGAACTTAACTGGTTAAGTTGTTCCCATGATGCCTCAACATTCTGACGTCAGCTTTCGAAGCTGGGAGGAGCTGGGAGGAGTTTCGTTTACTCTGTTCCCCTCTGGTCTCTGAGGGAAGAGGTCGCAGTTTAGTCATGGCTGCGGTGAGCCCAGGAGATTCCTGGGGAAAGTCGGAATAAAGGACCGATATTAGACAAACCTGGTCTCTGTGTGTGTTTGTCTGAAGCTAAGTGAAGCTACGTGACAGTTTTCGCTGCTGTGTTCAACTCTGCTGAGGCGTGACTGGAGAGCTACTGGAGACGGAGCTGAGTGGCGCAGCTCGGAGGAAGCGCGCCGGGCATAAAGAGCTAATTGTGGACCGTAAATCAATTAGCGGGGTCACGCCAATAAATCAATTCCACAGGTTATGGACCCTTAATCACCGATCGTAAAACTGTCACAGGAACGCTTTGAAGTGCCGGAATGCGTTTGAAGTTGCGGCAGGAGGTAGTGAGATTTTTGCCTGTTGCTAGGAGGCAAAGGAGTAGCTGCGGAGCTAAGAGCAGCTGGCTGAAAGACGCAAAGTGTTTGCCTGTGTTGCTGCAGAGCTGAGAGCTGGGAGCAGCTGGAAACGGGTGCCGGATAAGCTGGTGAGTAAGCTTGGGGCCCCGGGAAGACGATGGCAGACAGCCAGGTCTTGGAGGACGTTCCGATTGAACAGCTCACTCTAAGAAGTTGGGCAAGGGCGTAAAGTCAGCAAGGGCTGCCTGGGATGTGCTGTGAAGCTTCAGCAGGAGACCAGAGCCCTGGAGGAAGTATTGAGAAAAGTCTAGAGATGGCTGCAGCCCCTGTTCCTGATGTTTTAGCCTCAAGGAGTGCTAGTGAGCAGATCGGGGGGGCGAAGGATTCCAAAGGCAAGTGTAAAAGCTTGTCCACTGTGCGTGCTGGAGTGGAATGTCAACAAAGCAGGTTCCCAGAAAGCCGCAGTGGGAGCCAGGCCAGAGGGGGCGGAGCTGGCAAGGAGTGCTTTTCCGGAAGAAGGAGGGCCAGGCCAGCTGAAAGGAGCCCCGGGCAGTGTTTTTCCACTGGAGTTCGTCGTTGCTGCCCATGGAGAGCGGAGACAGCTGGGCAGGAAGGTCCCAAGGTCAACCAGCTGAGTTCTCATGGGAACCAGTCTCGGAGAGGAGGCCAGCGTGGGAACGCAAGGGAAAGACGTGGTTCAGACGCTGGGGAGGGTTGTTTTCTTATCACTGCTTCTATGGCAACTGTGAAGAACAACTCCAGCCAGGACACGGTGACACGCTGAGTTTTGAATACTGCTGTTGGTCAGCACCTGCTAAGCGAGCCTGCTGGCGAAATGCGGAACTGCAGGGCTGTTTCAACAGGACACAACTGTGATGTTAGCAGATGGAATGAGAAAGTCGGTTTCTGATGTGGCTAACATGTCTTCTTCTCCTTTACAGGAGGAGCTAGAGGTCTACGTTGTGCCGGGTCTGAATTGTTGTTTGTTATCTGTATCAGCTCTAATGAAGCAGGGATACGAAACAGAGGGGGGAAACAAGTGGCCAACGTGAAAAGGGGGCAGAACAATCTCTTTGTTCTGGAGTCACCTCTGGAGGGTGGTGGGAATGCTGGAAAAGCACAGGCGCAGTGTGCTAAGGTTCCCAGTCATGTGCAAAAGCTGCACAGGTGCACAAAAGGGTACAAACTCCGGAAATGTGGGAGGTCCCTAGGGTGCAGGGCATGCAAGGGTGCACAGGTACATGGTTTTCCCGGGTTTGGGAGGGTAGCCAAAGAGCCCTTTGAGCTCTTTGAGGCAGGTGGTCCAAAGGTTCAGGAAATGATCTTCTGTGGATATGATCCTGCAACCAATGGGTGGAAGTTTGCATACCCAGAGGGTGATCAAACCAAGCTGCTGGTCAGTAAGCAGGCTGAGTTCTGTGAACAGGATGGGTGTTCAAGACTCAGGGATGGTCCTGATTTTCTCTCAGAATGTCTGTCTGATTCTGAGGAGGAAAGGGAGCCAGAGGCTGATCCCGGTGATAGGGACCAGGTCCAGGATCAGGGTTCAGAACCCGGTGATGGGGACCAGGTCCAGGATCAGGGTTCAGGGCAGGTCTGGGCATCTCCAAAGGTTGTGAAAGGAGTGTCCAGGTGTGAGGCTTCATCTCCGGTTAGCGTAATGGAGAAAGCTCACAAACAGGGTGTCAAGTCAGAGGGGGAAGGATCTGACGGAGAAGACACAACTGCTGGCCCAAATGGGTCAGTAGGGTTTCAGGTCACAAGCGCGTGGAAAAGTGTCGCACAGTGTGATTCTGGGAGTGTTGAAGGGGTTCAACAGGTGCCTGGGAAAGATGCCGGGAAGGGGCACAAGGCAAAGGGAAAGGTGTTGAACTCAAAAAGGTCTTGTCAGAATGGTTCGGCAAGAGGGGGTGTTGGGTTTGGAACTTAACTGGTTAAGTTGTTCCCATGATGCCTCAACATTCTGACGTCAGCTTTCGAAGCTGGGAGGAGCTGGGAGGAGTTTCGTTTACTCTGTTCCCCTCTGGTCTCTGAGGGAAGAGGTCGCAGTTTAGTCATGGCTGCGGTGAGCCCAGGAGATTCCTGGGGAAAGTCGGAATAAAGGACCGATATTAGACAAACCTGGTCTCTGTGTGTGTTTGTCTGAAGCTAAGTGAAGCTACGTGACAGTTTTCGCTGCTGTGTTCAACTCTGCTGAGGCGTGACTGGAGAGCTACTGGAGACGGAGCTGAGTGGCGCAGCTCGGAGGAAGCGCGCCGGGCATAAAGAGCTAATTGTGGACCGTAAATCAATTAGCGGGGTCACGCCAATAAATCAATTCCACAGTTCATGTTTGGATCTCAGACCAAAAGTCAACTTGTCCTGTGGAGGAACTTCTGCCCTTGATATTATGCAAATAACCTAATGCAAATCATGTGTCAGCTTGCTTAAATTGACTCTGCAGAATCTCTAACCCTTTTCCTGCTCAAGAAAGCAGTGTGAGGGTTGAAGGCAGGAAGGAGGATTAGGTCAAGAAAGGATGGATGAAGCTTAATGGTGGTGATGATGGGTGGAAGATGGAGTGAGAGATAGGCATTAGACCAGAAGAATCTGTAGGATAGGAGTGGAGGGAACGAGGCAGTCCTGGGGGGCAGTTAGGGCAGGGCTCTGGAGCAAGCATCCTGGGCCCTCTCAGCCAAATGAGAGAGAACTCCCCCCCCCCCAAAAAAAGTGTAGCAAAGCTGGTATGCCAGATGTTGAAGGAAACAGAGCAATCAATGTTACATGGTAATGTATCTAAAGTGTGTGCACTATGGAAATGTGGTGTAGTGGTTAGAGTGTTGCAACTGGGATTTGGGAAAACATAACAGCATGGGAAGAGCCTGCTGGATCAGGCCAATTGCCCACCTAGTCCAGCATCCTGCTCTCCCGGAGGCCTGTGGAAACCAGCAATCAAGGCCTAATCACAAGAGTCCTCTTCTATCCTGTGGCTTCCAGCAAGTGGTATTCGGAACCATTATTGCCTCCAGCTGTGGAGGGCAGAGCATACCCATTATGACCAGCAGCCATCGAGAGCCCTCTCCTCCTCTGTGGGTTTGTCTAATCCTCTTTTAAAGCCATCTAGCTTGGTGGCCACCACTGCCAGCCAGGTTAGCCACTCCTGATCCAAAGAGAGCCCATCCCATGAGACCACTGAGGCCAGAGTTCAAAATTACCAGACTTCACTGCCTTCTGCAGATGATGCTGGCATGTTTACAGGCAAACAGAGTGGCTTTTCCAACATGGTGCCCTGGTCTTTCAAATTTCAGCAGCACCCTGTGGGTGGCCAAAATTCAGTGCCCCCGTCTCTTGCGTTCCACTCTGCTCCGTTCACTACGTCATAGAGGTGACGCCCTGCAGCACCCCAAGACTCTGCACCCACTATGGTGGAAGTGATGGTCCTGCCCTAAATCCACCCCTGGTGCCAGGGATAATGGGAGCTGTAGTCCAAAAAAAATTGCTGCCAGGGCACTGCCACATGAAAACTGGAATTGGTTAGGCATAGAACTCAGGACACCTCTGATGAGTAGAGAAATCTGACAAGGGCAACTTCAACACACTTAAGATATTTTCACACCAGCTAGACATCTGAAATCTCATAATAGTAGTCCTAGGTCCCAGCTGGTTGTGACTCATTCCAGCAGCCTCACAAAGAGAGATGAGCAACAGCAGAAAAGGGCTCTTTAACTCGGTGGCAAGGACTCAGATTATTGCAACCAGCCCTCTCCATGCAGGGGAATGAAACATTGGGGATTGGGAGTTTGTTTTCCCTCTGCCTTCACAAATCTGAATCAGCGCCAAGCATATGCAAGCCAACAGAGCAAACTGGTCACTTCATACATTGCCTAACCAATTGGCACAATCCCAAATGGTGTCCTGGAATGTGCACAAATTGGCAGTGTAAATGAGGTGCTTCATCCATGCATATTGAGACTGGTAATATAGGAACACAGGAAGCTGCCTTATAGCAAGTTAAGCCCATTGGTCCAGCTCATTACTGTCCACACTGATGGTCAGCTGCTCTCCAGGGTTTCAGACAGGGAGTCTTTTCAGGATGAACCAGGAAATGCTGGGGATTGAACCTGCGGCCTTCTGCATGCTCTACCGCTGAGCTACAGCCCTTCTTCTAATTATATTAAATCCCTCCATTGAGTCTGTATTCTCCAACATTACTCAACTGCATTGATGGGCAGGACATGAAATTAATTGCCAAATTAATCTCGCCCTAGATTTATAGAGTTGGAAGGGATCCTGAAGGTCATCTCATCCAACCCCCTGCAAGGCAGGCATCTCAGCATGTGGTCCCCCATCCAGTTTGAAACCAGACCAGACCTTGCTTGGCTTTGCAAACATGCTAGCAGTCTTATTGCTGCACCACTACGAGAGGCTTGTACACATTCTCTGTTTGCCTCACATTAATCCCACCATGGACATTAGCATAGGTGTTGTTGCCCACACCAGGGACACAAGAAAATACCAATCACCAGCACCTTGAGGACTAGTAACCCTTCTTAAGCTGAAAGCTCAGGTGCTCAGAACTCTGCACTGAGTCCTGAAGTTGCACAGGTGTGCAACTGGAGAAGATAAAGAGCCCTAGATCAATATTGTTGCTGGGTTCCAGCTCTGTTAGACATGGCCATCCTAACAGGGGTCAGCCCTTCCCATGAGATGCCAGCAGGACAGGGAGCTTTGCCTAAATGGAAGGAAATATTATCTGTGCCTCCGCATGCTCCTTTGTAGTATCGCTCCCGTTGAGGCTGCCTCATTTGGCTTATGCTGAGGTTGCTGGTGCAGCAGTGGCTCTGGTTGCTGAGCTGCTGGTGTGAGATGTCACAGGGGTGATGTGGAGCTCAGATGGAGGGAGCTGAACTGGAGAGATGCACGTTTAGGGCACCTGTGTCTCTTCTGGGCCACCTGAGCATCAACAAAAGCTGCTTCTCTTCAAAAAGCGAGTTAAGGCAGTGCAGCAGGAAACCTGGCGAGTATGAGCAGCTCTCAGCGAGGTGGCTGAGCTGTGCATTTATCAGCAGGACTGGGCAGGATAGTTGTGAGCCAGAATTTCCTGTGCAGCCCAGGCAATGAGGGGCCGCTCCACCATCCTGATGTGCAGCATAGGAAGCAGCTGTGGCGAGGAGAGGGCACGTCAGAAAGCCAAGTCAAAGGGAGGGTGAAGCTTTCTTGTGCTCAGGAACAGGTGAGCACCCCCTGCCATTCTGCAGGAATGTTTCCTGGGGTGCAACATTTGCCCTGAAATGCTCCCCTCCCACAGTATTGGTTTTGTCCTGCCCCCCCCCCACACGCCGGTGTCTCACCCCTAAGTCCCACAGGAGAGACAATAATAAGGATAGGAGTGCCACGACACAAGCACTTCCATGGCCCTCCCTCGGAATGGAAACATATTTAATTCCCTTCTTATGATTGTATTCCCAGCTTAATATTTTGGTAGGAAACAGAGAGCAGCTTACACGTGGGGCTCCTAGAGGGCAGCTTCTGCGCTTCAGCCCTGCTATAGGATTAGGCACTCAGTGATGACAATAACTAGATTCCAGTAACTATAACAGGCACTTCAATGCATGTGAATTTGTGCAGCCAATTTCTTTTTTCTTCTATTGCTTGCAAATGGAGAAGAAGAAGACCCCCCCCCCGCTTCATAAACTGGAGCCTTAAATAATTTATTCATCTTAAATGTCAGCCCACAAGCCTGGGATTCCTTGTTTTCATCCTTACACTTCCAGCCCACTTCAGGTAGACACGAGGAGGGGCTATTTGGCCACTGATGCTCTTTCCACTAATCAAGTTTTAATCTCCTCTGATTAACGAAGAACCATCTCACTGTGTTGCCAGTCCTGCGGCAGAAGCTCTTGAACCCTCTGCCCTTTTGTGTGGACCTCAGAACAGGCAGCTGGGATGGCACACCTGTCATTCGCTTGCTGTCTTTGATGTATCAAGCACACTTCTGGGCTAGAGGCTGAAATTACCCTCACGGCTTCAAGTCCCAAACAACAGCAAGGTCTTACACATCTTAGGCAGGGATTCAAGTGACAAGAAAGGAGATTCCGGTGAAACTTCAAGAAGAACTTTCTCACAGTAAGAGCTGTTTGACAGTGGAGGTGGTGGACTCTCCTTCCTTGGACATCCATCTGTCAAGGATGCTTTAGCTGCAATTCCTGCATTGCAGGGCGCTGGACTAATGACCCTTGGGAGTATTCATACCTTACATTTAAAGCACATGGCTTTTCCCAAAGAATCCTGGCAGCTGCAGTTTGCTAGGGATGCTGAGGATTGCAGCTGTGTATTTGGGAACTGCAGTTCCAGGATTCTTTGGGAGAAGTCGTAAATATGCAGCAGTGCTTTAAACGTATGGCATGGATCTGTCCTGGGAGGGCAGCAGTAGGGCCTGACTGTGCTGGAGAAGAAGTACAGAGCACCAAATTCAAATCCTCCCTTCAGGTTCATTGGCCAGGCATAGCCTCCAGCCCAAGCCCGACCTCACAGGGTTGTCGTGAGGGTAAAATGCAACGAATAAACCAAACATCCTGTCTTCTCTGAGGGATGTGGTAAGCAGTCATGTCCATTAGCATTAATGCGTTTACTCTGAGAAGGACTAACCCTAGAAGCAACCCCCTATTTCTCAAGAGCCAATTCCATCCTTTCTGCAGGTTGATTTGTGGCTGTTGTTTTTAAATATATGCACAGAAAAATGCACATATCCATATGTATTTGAATACATTTTAAAAATCAAAACATTTATAAATGCAATTTATCTCAAGATACACATGCTTTCCCTTTAACTTTCCTTTTTAATTTTTTAAAAAAGAATTTTCTTTTTTGAGCCAAGAACTGTTTGTCAGAACATTTTGCATTTGGAAAAGTGTGAAAGCTGGTAGGTAACTGAATTCCAATCCACACATTAGTTTCGGAGGCAGCTAACAAGTTAGTCCATACAGACAACCACCAATTCCTCCGTTGTGGCTTCTCCCTGGCCCTGTCTGTCTCCCTTTGGGAGCAGTGGGAGGGGCCCCAGCTCAGTGGGCAGAAGAGCGCTTGCATGGCAGGCACAAGGGTTCAACCCCTGACTTCCCCAAGCAGAGCTGGGAACAACTTTGCTAGGAAACCCTGGAATGTCACTGCAAATAATCAATGTGAAGCAACCTGTGGAATGGGCCGACTTGGTTTGTGGCAGCTTTCTGCATCCATATGGACACCCAACTTCGTAAATGCATTGGTATAAAGGTTTCAAATACTCTTACCCCTGGGGGGCTGATTTAGGCCCTCATTTGAAAAGCTCTGGCTTTGCTTTCCTGGGCTTAAAGAGCTTCTCCATCACAGCCAAGTCCTGCTGTGTTTTGAAAGGGGCTAAGTTGACAGGAGACAAAGAGGCTTTTAATTATTCCCGTTATTCTTTTTTCTTTCACATCTTCACACATTCCTTTTTAACAGGCAGAGAGACAGACAGGAGGAGGGAGAAGACGAGAAAGAGTGACACCACTGAAAATACCAGGTAAATCATGCTACACCTGGATAGGCTGCTGGCTGCAACTCTCAGAACTTTAAGAGCACGTTGTTGTTGTGGTGGTGGTGGTGGTGTTTGTCAGTTGCTTCACACAAGGTGGTGGACTTTCTTTAATCTGCCAGGGATCCCTTAGCTGTGGCTCCTGCATTGCAGGAGGTTGGACTAGATGACCTGTGTGGGTCCCTTCCAATCTGCAATTCTGTTATTCTAAAAGGAAAAAGTATCAGCACAACTTAACATAGGTAGTGCTGGGGAGGGCAGGGGATGTGAAAATAACATCTAGCAATACATTCCATTTGGGGACATTTTACTTTACAATTTACAAAAATGTGTAAATTGGAAGAAATTCCCACAAAAATGCATTTAAAACACTAAAACCTTTGGATACTTTCTATTTCTCATTTCTCTAGTCTTCAGTTCACTTCTCCACAATTTGATTAATAAAAAAATAGAATTAAATAAAATTTAGTTTGAATTTCTCCTAATAAACACATTTTTGTAGGCAATGTTGCCTAACACACCCATTTCTGCAAAGCAATTTCCTCAAACGTAATGCATTATTGGATGTTGCATTCCTTAATATATATGCATCATTCTGAACACTTTGCCTCAGTCAATGCATTTTTGTGTACATTGAGTGGCTGAAGAACTGCGTTGCAGAATGCGAAGAGGTGCAAATTTCAAAGGACGGCTGTGATGCTGTTCTCATATTGTTTAGGAAAGTGTCAGTTAGGTCACTTTGCCTCTAAATGTGAACTGACTCTAATATCTCCCCCATCCCTACCTTAGTCCCAGGCTAGCTCCATCTTCCACTTACCAGAGAAGTGGAATATCTTGGAAGCAAGAGGTAAATTAAGGCCATTGCGTGAATCAAAATGTCATCTCTGTTTTACCTTTGGTGCTTGCATGTAAGTAAGCAGATAACATTTGGTTTGGGGTTGTTGTGTGAATATCTCCAAAGCCTGTTTGGCTGGAATGAACTTGCCATCTCTCCACAATGTGGCACTTGCAACACAAACAGCCTCATTCCGCTTCCTTATGAAAGTAAGGGGTTTTTTTGAGGGGGAGGGGGACCCACCAACATTATTTGTGCCTCGTTCAAAGAATGCCTAACTAATTCCTTGCTCCCCCAAATATTGCTCATCTCACACCTCCGTTACTCCCTCTTCAACTAATTATTCCAGCGACATCTCAGATATGGAGAGAGGCTTCTACTGGGTGTGAGTCATTATTTTCAGACACCAGCTTATGGAATTAAAGGCAAACCCACCCACCTTTCCACTGGATCATGGCCAAGGGAAAAAATTCTATGCAGATAAAATTCCTAACGCATAGATCTACTGCCCACTCCCTGCAAGTGCAGCAGAAGAGAAAATGTCAACATCCACTCATGGATATGAAGAACACTGGAGGAATTTGATCTTTGCATGTACTGATACAAACGAACCTGATCTGCACCTTTGAGACAAGGGCGTGGATTGGAACGTGAGTTTTCCTTCAGATTTCACACTTCTCAAAACTCTGAGCTGCTGTTCTGCACTCACAAGATATGCCAAAAGATGATTGCAAAATGGTGTAGTTTAGGAAAAAAACAAATTTAGAAAGGCATCCTTAGCTGGACAGGTGGACTCCGGTCCTGCTTGTGCGCTTCCCATGGGTCAACTATGATGCCTGGATGTTTCCTTCCTGAAAGGCTCGGTCTCCCCGGTCTCTCCCTTGGTCTGATCCAGCAGGGCTCTTCTGTTCCTCCGATGCCATCTAGCCTTTTAAAAGATGTACATCCAATGCCTGTCAACCAGACCCATCGTTCTGCATTCCTGGACATGGAGAGAAACTTGTTCCTCCGGTCCACTTTCAAGGAATTCCCCCAGGGCACTGTAGATGCAATGGACACTTCCCACTCCCAGGAGCTGCAGGAGAAAGTGACCAGCTCCATTGCCTAAGGTTCCCGTATTTCAAATTGTGAAAATCCAGAGAGAAAAGTTGTTCAGCTTTTGGGGGGTAAAGGTGTTGAGTTGTTGTTTTTGGTTTGTTTGTTTTTGGCCAAAATTGCCATTTTTGAGCTACTTTTTCTGGGAAATTGGCACTTCTGCCATGGGCTGCCATACATCCAGATTTCCCCAGACATTTTTTTTTGGGGGGGGGCAGTCAATTTCCACCTGGGCACTGCTGCTGGACCCTGCAAGGCACACCTTCCCTGAGGACACTCCAGTTTGCTCTCCACCGCTGCCCTCGCCTGTAAAGCCTGCCACCGTTCACTCCCTTGCAACTAGCCAGGATGCTTGGCACTGTGGCAAGTGACTGGCACATTTCCAAAAAAGGATTAGAAGCAGGAAGAGAGGGGAACACAAAGAGCTGGTGTAATTATGTGCCAAAAAAAGAAAGAAAAGAAAAGAAAGAAAAGAAAAGAAAAGAAAAGAAAAGAAAAGGAAAGGAAAGGAAAGGAAAGGAAAGGAAAGGAAAGGAAAGGAAAGGAAAGGAAAGGAAAGGAGGGGAGGGGAGCCCCTTCATAAAGGGAGAAAAGAAATATATCTCTGTGTTATTTGAGTGTAACTCATGACCCCTTTTTTTAGCTAATACTCAGGCTCTATCCAGGAGATCACTTTGGCTTTAATACCTTTCATAAATTACCGAATTTATAAAGAGGGAAGCAGATGTCATGTCATTCCCACAAATACCTCATTAGTGAGAACAAACAAAAGGGGAAGGTTGGCATCTCTCTTATTTTCCACCTCTCGCTTACCACCCTCCACCAAGATGCTGCAAGGCAGTCTCCTCGGGGTTTAGAGCCCTGGTTCCCAAAGGGGGCAGGGGGGTTACCTGGGGGTGCACTTCATGACTATCAGACTTTGGGAAGCTGATATCACTAGATCAAGTTCATCGGTTTTGTGGAACTGAATAAATGTGCAATTAAATGTTACTGGTCTGAATTTTGTTGTGTTATTATCTTCCTTAGTGGGCCATGCAAAACTCTATTCTAAATAATGTTTTTTATAGGGTAGGGGGACACTGGGGATATATGGAACCAAGGGGGTGGGCTGGGAACCACTGCCTAGGGTGATCAGGAAAAGCTTCTGTCTGTCTGTCTGTCTTTCTGTGTCTGTGTCTGTCTGTCTATCTGTCTGTCTGTCTCTCTCACACACCCAGACCAAGACATACATATCCAGAGTCCTTCTATGGTGTGTGTCTCCTATACATAGAATCATAGAATCATAGAGTTGGAAGAGACCACAAGGGCCATCGAGTCCAACCCCCTGGCAAGCAGGAAACACCATCAGAGCACTCCTGACATATGGTTGTCAAGCCTCTGCTTAAAGACCTCCAAAGAAGGAGACTCCACCACATTCCTTGGCAGCAAATTCCACTGTCGAACAGCTCTTACTGTCAGGAAGTTCTTCCTAATGTTTAGGTGGAATCTTCTTTCTTGTAGTTTGGATCCATTGCTCCGTGTCCGCTTCTCTGGAGCAGCAGAAAACAACCTTTCTCCCTCCTCTATGTGACATCCTTTTATATATTTGAACATGGCTGTCATATCACCCCTTAACCTCCTCTTCTCCAGGCTAAACATGCCCAGCTCCCTTAGCCGTTCCTCATAAGGCATCGTTTCCAGGCCTTTGACCATTTTGGTTGCCCTCCTCTGGACACGTTCCAGTTTGTCAGTGTCCTTCTTGAACTGTGGTGCCCAGAACTGGGCACAGTACTCCAAGTGAGGTCTGACCAGAGCAGAATACAGTGGCACTATTACTTCCCTTGATCTAGATGCTATACTCCTATTGATGAGGCCCAGAATTGCATTGGCTTTTTTAGCTGCCGCGTCACACTGTTGGCTCATGTCAAGTTTGTGGTCAACCAAGACTCCTAGATCCTTTTCACATGTACTGCTCTCAAGCCAGGTGTCCCCCATCTTGTATTTGTGCCTCTCATTTTTTTTGCCCAAGTGCAATACTTTACATTTCTCCCTGTTAAAATTCATCTTGTTTGTTTTTGCCCAGTTCTCTAATCTGTCAAGGTCGTTTTGAAGTGTGATCCTATCCTCTGGGGTGTTAGCCACCCCTCCCAGTTTGGTGTCATCTGCAAATTTGATCAGGATGCCCTTGAGTCCATCATCCAAGTCGTTGATAAAGATGTTGAATAAGACCGGGCCCAAGACAGAACCCTGTGGCACCCCACTAGTCACTCTTCTCCAGGATGAAGAGGAACCATTGATGAGCACCCTTTAGGTTCAGTCAGTCAGCCAGTTACAAATCCACTGAGTGGTAGCATAGTCAAGTCTGCATTTTACCAGCTTCTTTACAAGAATATCATGGGGCACCTTGTCGAATGCCTTGCTGAAATCAAGGTAGCTACATCCACTGCATTCCCTTCATCTACCAGGCTTGTAATTCTGTCAAAAAACGAGATCAGGTTAGTCTGACATGACTTATTTTTCAGAAATCCATGCTGACTATTGGTGATCACAGCATTCCTTTCTAGGTGCTCACAGACTGTTTGCTTAATGATCTGCTCCAGAATCTTCCCTGGTATTGATGTCAGACTGACTGGGCGGTAATTATTTGGGTCCTCTCTTTTCCCCTTTTTGAAAATAGGGACAACATTTGCCCTCCTCCAGTCTGCCGGGACTTCGCCTGTTCTCCAGGAATTCTCAAAGATGACTGCCAGTGGTTCTGAGATCACATCTGCCAGTTCTTTTAATACTCTTGGATGCAGTTCATTCGGCCCTGGAGACTTGAATACATCTAAACTAGCCAAGTATTCTTGTACTATCTCCTTAGTTATTCTGGGCTGTGTTTCCTCTGCTGAATCATTTGCTCCAAATTCTTCAGGTCGGGCATTGTTTTCTTTATCGGAGAAGACTGAGGCAAAGAAGGCATTGAGGAGTTCAGCCCTTTCTGTGTCCCCTGTTTGCATTTCACCATCTTCTCCTCTGAGTGACCCCACTGTTTCTTTGTTCTTCCTTTTGCTACGGACATACCCATAAAAGCCTTTTTTGTTGCTTTTAACCTCTCTAACAAGCCTGAGTTCATTTTGTGCTTTAGCTTTTCTGACTTTGTGTCTACATGTGCTGGCTATTTGTTTGAATTCCTCTTTGGTGGTTTCCCCCCTTTTCCATTCCCCCCCCCCCATTTTTTTCCATCTGTATGCACATCAGGATAAGACAGAAAGGCAAGACTGCTCAGGGCCACTTCCTCCCCTCCATTTTTTTTTTGAGGTGTGTAAACCAGTGTTGCTGTATGTGCTGAAACATAAGATTTATTTCTGCAATTTATGTTTATCTTTTCAACCTACACGCCCGAATAAACAATAAAAGAAAGCAAACAAAATGTCAGTGCTAAAATCACATCATGCAAAACAGCAAACATCATTCAACCATTTTGCTTAACACACTCCCTGCTACTCAGTTGCAGCCAGTAACCCACCTTGTACAGCATAACCAGCATTTGGTAAACTCCACATCAGTGTCTGGGACTTGATGGAGTCTTCCTGCCTCCCCCAACCCCAACCCCTGGACACCAAGGAAAGGGGACAGAAGCAATGCTGATCCTCACTTTTCCATTCAGGAGAAATTGACAGCGCTTTTTAGGTTTCTATTTGAAAACATACCATGAGGACTAGCGACCTGTCTTTGGTGCTGTGCTTTAAAACTACCATGTAATTGCGGCTGCTCTCTTTCTAGCCTCTGTTGGCTATGGAGAGTCCTAGGATAGGGCAGAAAGGGAAGAGTCTGTGTGGGCAATGCTGAAGGATGCCAGGTAGTTTTGTCCATAAGTGCAAATGTGTCTCTGCACAAGGACCCTGATGCCAAGCTGCTGAAAATAAAGCTGTCACTGGGGCAGTGTTTACACTTCCTTTGAGTTATTTGAGTAAACCAAAGAGGACAAACTGAATCACTGGCATTTTGGCCCGTTCTGCTGAACCCTCCGTGGACAGACTGCAATCTCCGAGTCATTTGTCCTCTTGTGTTTGCTTAAATAATTCAGCAGCAATGTAAATATCCCTCACTGAGCTCCTATTCCTGGGCTGTCCACGCAATGCTCTTTGCACATACCAAGTTGGGCGCCTCATCCCACATGCTGGTGTGCAGAGGAGTTTCATTCCTTCCACCACAGCAGCTACAGCTTAGGCGGCCAACAAGTGGGAACAGTGACACTGTCAAAATCTGAATTGGCTGAGGATGCAAAATCTAGACAGCTTGCAAAGCTCCTCTCAAAGAGGAAAAGCTCTTCTCCTGTACAGATTTTTAATCCAAGAGGCAGAAGAGGGGTGGAGAGCCTTCTCCAGGCTTAAGGCCTCACTCCCTTCCAGGCAACTTCCTTTGGGGGGGCACACATCTGTGGTGTCATTTTGACACCCAGGCAATTTCAGAGCTCTAGGACACCGTCCAGCCAGGCAGAGATACTCAAGGAGAGTGGGGTGCTGGGCTGGTGAGGGGGGTGGTCTGGGGAACACTCTGCGGGCCAGACAGGGTGGTCTGGGGTGTGTGTGTCTGCACCTGCCCTTCCCCCAAGCCTGAGGCTTCACATCCCTATAAGGGGGAAGAATCTAAATGCCTCCTTCCAGGCTTCTTGCTACCCCACCCGCTCCCAGGTAGGCAGGGTGAGAGGTCTTGGGGTAGGAGTCAAATCATATCCTCACATAACGGGGGGTGTGACATGGTCTAAAATGGGCTTGGGGAAAACAATCCTTTCTAGTCAGTTTTTAAAATGCAGTTCCCAAATCTGAGCAAGGCTGCAGGAATTTGCCCCATCATGAGGCGGGAGACAGGGATAAAGTCCTGCTATGGAGGGAGGACTCCATAATGTGGCCAGCCATGGTGGGCTGCCTGGTCAGCCGATCAGCACTGTTCGAAAGCCTCTCTTGCCAAGGAACAGTCAGGAACACTTTCAGGTAGCTGTGGAGAGCTTTTGGCTCTCTAAATGTACATGAACTACAACTCTCACCTTCCCTGGCCATTAGCCATGCCTGCTAGGGCTTGTAGGAGTTCTAGTTCAACAACCCTCACATCTGTTTTAAGGCTTCAGATAGTGCCTTGGTAGGTGACATCAGGTGTGGTTTGGGGGGAAGCATAAAAACCTCAGAAGAGCCTGCTGGGTGAGGCCAATGGTCCATCTATTTCAGCATCCTCTTCTCACAGGGGCCAACCAGATGCCCCAATGGGAAACCCACAAGCAGGACCCAAGCACAAGAGCAGCCCTCTCCCCTCCTGTGGCTCCCAGGAACTGCCATTCAGAAGCCTTGCTGCCTTCAGCCGTGGAAGCACAGCAGAGCCATTGGAACTAGGAGTTATTGGTAGCCTTACCCTATGGTTACCAGACACCCCCAGTTCCTGGGGACAGTCCCCGGATTTACAAATCTGTCCCCGGACAAAATCCACCCCCAGAATGTCCGCGGATTTCATTGAATGTCCCCGGATTTATATTTTAAGTGTTGTGGATTTATTAGTAGGGAATGAATGTTGTGTGATTGGTTCAACGGCACAAGACACATCATATGAGGACTTAAGGTGAGGCAAAATGGCGGGTGCCACGGCAGCGAGCAGCTCCTGAAGCCAGCCAGATCCAACTGTGCTACCAGGCTGGCTCCGGGCTGCCGAGGCTGTTGCTGCCGCTGCTACATCAACTGGGGAAACCGCTGACCCCCCTCCCCGCGACCCAAATCGAGCCGGGCACAAGAGCACCCAGCCACCTGGCCAACTGCCCAGCGGCGCTTCAGGGCCAGGAAAACCCCGGAGCTGACGTGAGGAGAAGGAGGAGAGGAGAAGGAAGAGAGAGAAAGAAGAAGGAGAAAAAAGAGGGGAGCCCCAAACTTGCTGCGCCGCCACCGCCGCTGAGGTGGAGAGGTAGGAGATCACTGGGAGGGCAAGGACATGTGGCCGAGCCCAGGCCTGACCCGAGCCTACTCCACAGCAGCTAGCCCAGAGGAAGGCTGAGCGACAGAGGAGACCACAGAAGAGAAGATTATTCTTTTTTAAAATAACTTTTCTCTCTCTCTTTTTTAAAAAAAGTGTCCCCGGATTATTTGAAAAAATTTGGTAACCTCACCTTACCCTCCATGAATAGGTCTAATTCTCTTTGAAAGCCACTCAAGTTGGTGGCCATCACCACTTCCGGGGGGAGGCACTTCCATAGTTTAACTCCTTGCTGAGTGAAGGAGGACTCCCCTTTCTCTCTGGGTGCCCATGAATTGCAGTGTTGCGAGAGGGGAGGCGGCTTTTCTCTATCTACTTTCTTCATGCCACACGTAATTCTGTAGACTTCTATCATGCTGCTTATTCCTCACCTTTTCTCTAAACTAAAAAAATCACCTGGATCATTTTGGTTGCCCTTTTCTGAACTTTTTCTACATCTAGAATACCCTTTCCAGATAAGGGGATCAGAGCTGTCCACAGAATCCCAAATGAGGCTGCACCCTAGATCTGTAGAATGGCATTGTGATATTAGCAGGAAATGACCTCACGAGCCAAACTGGTCCATGGGCTGGAAGTTCCTCATCTTTGGTTTAGACAACTATTGTCTAACTATTTCCCCATGCCCTTAAATCCCAAGCTACAGGGAGGAACTTGCTCATACCCAGAGGTCTTTATGCAAACATGCCTGATTCAATCTCTGCTGACTTTTTAAAGCTGCTCTCTCATATCTGTAAATGGGTGGGCAGGTCCATACAAATGCTAAAGAATCCTTGATTAAATTGTGATTAATGAAGCATCTCAAATTTCACAGCCCATTAAAGAATCACTGAAGAATATTAGCACCAACAAACACCTTAAGAAAAGCCACCCAAAGGGCATATAAATAAAGAGAAAGGCAGGATAGATATGCCTAGGATTGCCATGCCTGGCATACCGACACAGGAGGGAGAATTTCAAAAGAGGCAGCTTCTCCCAGCAAGATGAAGAAGCAAGAGTCTGTTGAAATCTGCCCTTCTGCTAGGGGTAGAGAGAAAGCACTGAAAATGCACAAAAGTGACCTAGTCATTCAGGAATGGGGAACCTTAGGCCAAAGTTCCCTGTGAAGATGGATTGATTTAATAATCTGGGAATTGTGGCTGGTTGGGGGAATAGGGGGTCACCTAACACCTTTCAGCCCCCTTAACAAACGACTCCTCCCATAATTGTTTTGGGGAAGCCATGATTGTTAAAAGTAGCATCATAGTGCTTTCAATGTATCGCTTGGCTGTGGCCAACATCAACTGAGCCACCACCATAATTGGGAATATCGACAGAAGATCCGCCAGATCTTAGGTTGCAGGAAGGGTGGCATGGGAGGAGGCAGTCCCTCAAGTATCCTGGACTTAAGACATTTTGAACTTTAAGGGCCATCATGATCCATGATCCCAAGATCCATTACCTCTGGTACCTTCAGTCGAGCCTTCTGCATGGAAATAAACTGGTACTCTCTGATGTATGGTGACTCTCATCATGAACCCATCAGGGCCTTCAGGGGAGGTACGTGCGGACAGAAGCAATTGATAATTAACTCCTTCCATCACACAACCTTAATGAGGTAGCACAAATTTGGTCCTAATGAACATAGGTTTAACGAAGGCGGCCGCCTCCAGGTAGTGGTTTTGTTCCCTAATTCTTTTCCAGCCTTTTATGGGTTAGAATTAGAAGAAATGAGAATGTTATTGCCCAATTAGAATTGCTTAATGACCACCCTGTTCATTATTCTTCTCCAAGCAAACACCACGTGCCAAAGTGAAATACTTTCTCCTCCCCTTTCAGTGCAGCATGCTGGGAAATCCTGCTCACCTCCTTGCTGTCTCCAAGCAAAGCAGCAAGGAGTGGGGAGACTGGATGTGTCGCCCTCCAGCATCCCTTGCAAAGTACTGTCTGTGGTTACAAGGAGGATGTCTGACGAAACTGAATATTGGAAGATTCAGGACAGATAAAACAAGGAGTTATTTATGTTGGGTTTTCTTAATATTGATGTGATGTTTGTAATTATAACCTGCATGGCAGCACATCTGTGAGCTCTTGACAATTCAGCACATCGGAGGTATCCTAACAATTTAACTAATTAGCAGGGGGAGTTTACCTGCTGTACTGAATGCAGCAATGTGATAGGGTAATTGATTATTTGAAAACTGTATGTAAGTTGATCAAGTGCTGTAGTGTGAACTGTTGAGGAATGGTGGTGAGAAGGGGTGTTTTGCAGCTGTTGATTTATTATATATTCAAAAATTAAAAGTGGCAAAGATATTGCAGGCAAGTTTTTATTCCATTGCCCCAGTCGCTGCGCAAACTCGGTTGGCTCAGATGCCCAACAATTTTGTCATGCAGCGCATGGCTGGACTACGGAACTTCCAAAGGAGGTGGTGATGGTTGCCAACTTGGAAGACTTCCAAAGGGGGTCAGGCAAATTCATGGCGGATTCAGCTGTGGATGGCTGCTAGTCAGGATGGCTCTGCTCTGTCTCCACTGTCGGAGGTGGTATGTTCGGAGAGAGGTTCCTGGGAATGACAAGGGGGCAGAGGGCTGCTCAGGTCCAGTTTGCAGGCTTCCCTCAGGCTGCTGGCTGGCCATTGTGAGAACAGGAGGCTGGACTACATGGGCCACGGGCCTGATCCAGCAGGACTCTTCTTATGTTTTTAAGTTCTCCTGATTTGTTTTGTTTTCACCATCCGTGGCAACTGATCCCTGAGGAAGAAAGGTTAAAGTGCTTGCGGGTTTTCATTTTAGAATAAAAGGCAGGTGAGCAAAGACATGAGCCAGGTGTATAAAATTACATCTGATGTGGAGCAAAGGTCACCAAAGAGATGCTTGCCATTTGCCCACCAGCATCTCCTGTGCTCCCCCCAGGACCCCGTCTAGGTGCCTCCGAAGTCCACTAGGCATAAGATGGGTTGCTCTGCCTGCTCAGTCCTGCTTCACTGTACGAAGCAGGAAAAGTCCTGTCCAGGAAAAGGGACAGCTCTCTCTGGCTTTCTAAGGACTCCGTGTCATAGAATCATAGAATCATAGAGTTGGAAGAGACCACAAGGGCCATCGAGTCCAACCCCCTGCCAAGCAGGAAACACCATCAGAGCACTCCTGACATATGGTTGTCAAGCCTCTGCTTAAAGACCTCCAAAGAAGGAGACTCCACCACACTCCTTGGCAGCAAATTCCACTGTCGAACAGCTCTTACTGTCAGGAAGTTCTTCCTAATGTTTAGGTGGAATCTTCTTTCTTGTAGTTTGGATCCATTGCTCCGTGTCCGCTTTTCTGGAGCAGCAGAAAACAACCTTTCTCCCTCCTCTATGTCCCAGTCCCTCTTTTGCAGCTCCTCTGTTCCACTCCCCCTGCCACCTGCTTTTCAGATTCTATGGGCACTGAGCATGCTCATGCTGAATTAGACTGTTTTGGAGGGTTCCTTGGGGGGGGGGAGAGAGTGCATGGAGGGTGCATAAGTAGATGGCACGTACAGCATGAACATTGGAAATAGAAGGGTGTGTGTGTGTTTCAGATAATGCTGCTTTTAGAAAGGCAAAAAGCTGCCCAAGGGAAGAGGCCCTTTTATGTGGAACCAGTGAAGCTTCAGTGGTTGAGGTAACTAATGGGAAATGGGGAAGGAAGCCCAACACAGACAATTCTGCCAACGAGGAAGAGAGATGAAGATACCAAAGATTGGCTGGGATCACTGAGTAAAACCCTTAAGCGCCCCTGGGAAGCAGTGTTCCTTCTAAAAAGTCTCTGATGCCTTGGTGGATTTAATTCAGAAGGGATTTACATACTAAAATGCCTGTGGCAGAGCAGAGCAAAGCGGGCTGGGCTGGGGGGCAGAATTGCAGGGCTCGTTTGGATCTGGAAGCCAGAGACAACCTACCCCCCAACATGCTGGTCACACAGGGGAGCAGCAAACCTGTTGAGATACGGAGAAGGAAGAGGAGAAACAGCTGCAAGGGCTGGAAAGAGGGTGGGGGAAAATCTTTGGATAACTGGCTGGGGGGGCATTTATCCACATTTGAGCTCATCTGGGAACTTGAACCACTTTCTGCTGCAAATACTGAGCGCCCCACTCTCCAGCTGCACCTGCTTCCAAAGTGTGGCTACATCCACAGTATGCACTGAACCCCCCAACTGCTATACTACTTAAACCATCCTGCTTCCCCCAAAGAATCCTGGGAACGGTAGTTTGTAAATGGAGAGCCCACTTCCTCTCACAGAGCTACAGCTCCTGGAGTTCACTGGGGAGGGAGGGGGGGGGTTGATGCTTAAGTCATTCTGGGAATTGTAGCCCTGTGAGCAGATTTCCTCATAAATTCCTGTGCCCGGAAGCTGCAATCCCCAGGATTCTTTGGGGGAGACCACGACTGTTTAAAGTGCTAAGGCAGTGCTTTAAACATCTAGCACAGATGGGGCTTTTGAGCAGCAATGGCTCTGGATTTCGCACGGCCCTTTGGCAAGATGCCCTTGCCCCCGCCTCCGTCAGAGGGTCTGCCTCTTTGCCATGATGAGCCACAGCTCCTCCAGCCACTCCTCCACCTCCTCCTTGCTCCCACTGGCTAGGCCAAAAGCCTGTGATCATCACTCTTGTCTGAGGAGAAGCAAGGAGGTTCACTTCTGCATACGTAACAGTTCCCATGAAGAAGAGGAGGGCTTGGTCTGGTGGCAAAGTGGCTCTTGGGGTACAAACAATCAGCAGGTGCCTGGACACCAGCCCAGACCACGTGCTCCGGTTTTTAGGCAGGCTCCCCAGTAGCCAATCAGCAGTCGGTGCAAAGTCCCAGTTAGTAGGTTGGACAAGGAGTGGTGAGGCATTCTCACTTAGGTGCCAAGTACTCTGGGTGACTTGGCCCAACCACCTGCTCTCAACCTAGCCTACCTCACAAGGTTGTCCTGAGGCTGATAGCCAATGGGGAGAGCCCTATTTGGCTTGATTCCTGCATGCAAGTTTCCCACAGGCATCTTGCTTGCCATTGAGAGAACTGGATGAGCCATTGGCCTGATTCTTGTCTCTCCTCACCTGGCTTCCCTGGGAAGGAAGGTCATGGGCTGCTGTGTCATCACCGCTGGCAAGTCACCCAGGCCATGCATCTGTTGCCCTCCATATCACTGGGCTGCATGTGAACCAGCCTAGTGGGGATAATGGTGCCAGCCTGATGAAGCCATAGCACAACATAGCCAATCAGAGGGGGTTATGGGATCACCTGACTTCCCTGGTCAGGAGGGTCAGGAGCCAGAAGGATAATCAGAACTCTTCAAGCTACAGTCGAGAATTGTTTTCCTCCTTCAACTTGCAGACCTCCTGATCACCTTTCCTGGCTCAGGTGTGACACCAACCTTGTGGCTCCCTCAACTCACACAGTGACCCTTCAGACAGGGCTGCCTTGAGAGGACTTTGTGAGTATCTAACCAGCTGGCTGCTCCTTCTAGTTTATTTTTTTCAAAAAACACCCAACTTGCCCCCCCCCCCGGGATGTTTAGAGTTAAATCAAGAGTGCAGGTGCCTTGAGCAGAGAAAGAGAGGAAGTGAAAAGCCCACGTTATGACTATTAAGATGAAAAAGTATGACAGCTGCAACATCCAGTCTTTTTTTTAAAAAAAAGGAAAAGAGCACTTTAAAAGACAGAGAAATTTCCCCAGGAAATTGCACTATCCGTCAAAGCCCCTGTCAGTTACTTAAATGCTGGAATGGCACAGGTCTAGTCTAAACACCTTGGCTCCATCAGCTGAGCAGAAATGAAATTTCAAAATCCATATAAAATAAACAAATGAGGTTTTGACAAAAAAAAAAATTTCAAATGTGGCTACATTTTCTTGACAGCCCATTCGATCCTGTTAGCAATATAGTTTCCCTTTCCCAAGCGAATGAAATGAATTAGCTAGCTATGGAAGGGAGACTTGGGGCAAATTTCATGGGCAAACACCTTTGGTATTGCAGAGGGAGCTTTGGCACTCACAGCTGTTTCCTGAAAGACTCTTTCCTGATCTTTTCACCCTCTTTTCTTCTGCTCAGCTCTTGTTCCAGCCAAGCAGGGATCAAGTAGCCAGCATGATGATGCCACAGCACAGCATAGCCAATCAGATACAATTACTGGATGGCATCATAATAGCATATCAGACCACAGGAAATGCTTCCTGCCTTTATTCTGAAGGGAGAATATTTACTCCCAGCTTCAAGGCCTCCCCAGTTATTGCTAAAGTGGGTAGGTTTTGCAGGAGGCGTTGCTTATTTTCATATATCTCCTGCATCTGGGTGCATTATTTATTAAATTATATTTTGATCCAACCATCCTTTCAAGGAGCTTCTCCAGTTTATCATCGTAACAATCCTGTTTTAGGGCAGCTAGGCAGAGAGTATGCCTATAAGGGACCCCTATATGGGACGCATAGTCTCCACTGGCCCACATCTCTGGGCCAGTGATAATTTCAAGTCCAAGAAGCAAGGTCATCACATTTGGGCATTTTCTGCCCATCACAGGTGGAAGGGGACAGGGAAACTCTGAGTACGATGGCATCTTGAGTCTCCTCAAACTCAATATCACAAAGGAGGTCTGGGGAAAAGGATGCTCATCAGCAGCATTCCTTGCACCATTTGTGCCTAGCCTACTTTGCAAGGTCATTGTGCGGATGAAATGGAGGAAGCACCCAAGAAAGTGGAAGCAGAAGATGCAGGTTGGTTGTGAGCAAGGCAAGGGCAGCTGCACGTGGCAACATGGCATGGCAACCTGGCTCTCCGACTCCGGGTTCTACCCAGGAGTCCACGCAACTGTCGTAGGGATGCGTCCTTTACCAACCAGCCAGTTTCAGCCCGGCCATGTTTCTAATTGAACCTCTGACCAACAGCAACCAAGTATTCCTCCCTTGGAGTGGTTTGGGCGATGGGAAGTGGGATGACGGATCCTCAGTCATTCCGTACTCTGTGAACTTTGCTTGGGCAGAGAGGCAGGACTCAATGACTTCTTTCTAATCCAGTTTGGGTGGGGGTAATGCAAGGAAAGGTGTTAGCAAAGCACATAATATTAGAGGGAGGTTTTTTGTTTTTTTTTAGGGCGCCCTCAGAATAATTCATGGGGAGAGCAGGCTTCACTCAGCTGGGCCTCCAAAAGCACAGGAGATTATTTCCATTGCTTCATGTTTGGCTGGCTTACTCCTAAAACTATTAGTGGAGTAAACAGAGTTCTTCAGATGGCACATTGTATGACTTATCAATAAATGCACCTTCTTATAAATCACCTCACTAGAGGGCAGGTAGAAGCATCCTAGTCTTTCCCCTGAAAAGTCAGTTTTAAGAACCTAAGAAGAGCCTTTCTGGTTCCGGCCAGTGGCCCATCTGGTCCAGCCTCCTGTTCTCCCCATGGCCAGCCAGATGCCTGTGGGAAACCAGCAAGCAGGATTCAAGCACAAGAGCAGCCCTCACAGCTCCAGTGATTCCCAGTAACTGGTATTCAGAAGTATCACTACCATCAACTGTGAATGCAGACAATAGGCATCATGACTAGTAGCCATCGATAGCCCCCTCTTCCATGAATCTGTCTACTGCTCTTTTAAAGCTGTCTAGGTTGGTGGCCATCACTGCCTCCTGTGGCAGGGAGTTCCATAGTTTAACTATGCGCTGGGGAAGAAGAAGAGGGGAGGAGCGGAGGCGGGTGCTCTAGCTTCTTAGTGGGCATCCTTTCTCACTGAGAGGGAGGCTGTGGTCACAGCAATACAGCCTGCTGCTGCCTCTCATAGACGAAGCCAGGGGTCAGCAACCTTTTTCAGCCGTGGGCCAGTCCACCGTCCCTCAGACCATGTGGTGGGCCGGACTATATTTTGAAGAAAATTAATAAACAAATTCCTACGCCCCACAAATAACCCAGAGATGCATTTTAAATAAAAGGACACATTCCACCCATGTAAAAACACACAGATTCCTGGACCATCAGCGGACCAGATTTAGAAGGTGATTGGGCCGGATCTGGCCCCCGGGCCTTAGTTTGCCTACCTATGACCCAGGCAATCACCTCAATGCATTGAGAAGACTAAGCCATGGGTAGGCAAACTAAGGGCCGGGGGCCGGATCTGGCCCAATCACCTTCTAAATCTGGCCCATGGACATGCTTTTACATGAGTAGAATGTGTTCTTTTATTTAAAATGTATTTATACCCTGCCCATCACGCTGGGTTTCCCCAGCATCTCTGAGCAGCTTCCAACATATATAAAAACATAAGAAAACATTAAACATTTAAAAAGTTCCGTATTCAGGATTGCCTTCAGGCAGCTTGGGGGCCGGATAACTCCATACCCTTCAGCATTTCTCCCATGAAAACAGGACCATCCTAAGGAAAAGCAGGACACTCTGCGATCAAATCAGAAACCGGAATGACTTCTCTAAATCAGGGACGTTCCTGGAAAATGGGGACACTTGGAGGACCTGACATTGGTTGCTCTGCATGCTTTTGTCTCTGGCCCAGCCCACCACGGACATGTGTGTCACACAGGCCACTGATCCTTCCCTTGGCAGCTCCTGAGCACCACACAGCTGGCTGAGCCAGCAGGCCGCAGGAAACAAGCTCCTGCAGATCCTGGCACAGAAATGTTCCCCACCCCCACCCCTACTCGACTGCACACCTGCAGAGACCAGCAAGAGAGCAGAAGGACCTGCGAGGCAGAATCCAGCACTGCCTCCTTGCACAATTGTGCCCCCCCCCAAGTGTGTGTGGCAAAGCCAGCAAACAAGAGACGCAGCATGAAATAACTGCGGATAATTAAAGGATTGGAGAGCCGTATCTCGGGAGAAGCAGGGAGTTTTTCATTATCCATAAATAGCTCACTTTGCAGAACTGCTTAACTCCTCATTCCTTTGCATGTGCACTCGCTCACAGAAGTATGGCTCCCACAAAAGCAGCGTTTGCATTTGCAGAAGGTGGAAAGTTCATGGGTGCACTTAAAAGCCCGTCTGAATATGCAGAGGCCTTCGGGTGGCTTGCCCCATCTGGGTGTGGCCAGTTTGGACCCCCCTGGTGGGCCAAGACTGGCTTGCGGGCCAGAGGCTCCACACCCCTGGACTACACTGACTGGCAGCAGCTCTCCAGTTTTTCACACAAGAGATGCCAGGGATTGAACCTGGCAACTTCTGCATGCAAAACAGATGCTCCATCCCTGAGCTATTATCCTTCAGCTAAAAATAATGTAAGATTCTGGTCCTCATGAACTGCTCCCCCCCAATACAGCAAACAGCATAGCCTGCCACAAAATATTGGAAGTGTAGAATGCTCCTGGGACGCGGGTGGCGTTGTGGGTAAAAGCCTCAGCGCCTAGGGCTTCCCGATCGAAAGGTCGGTGGTTCGAATCCCTGCGGCGGGGTGCACTCCCGTTGCTCGGTCCCAGCGCCTGCCAACCTAGCAGTTCGAAAGCACCCCCGGGTGCAAGTAGATAAATAGGGACCGCTTACTAGCGGGAAGGTAAACGGCGTTTCCGTGTGCTGCGCTGGCTCGCCAGATGCAGCTTGTCATGCTGGCCACGTGACCCGGAAGTGTCTCCGGACAGTGCTGGCCTCCGGCCTCTTGAGTGAGATGGGCGCACAACCCTAGAGTCTGTCAAGACTGGCCCGTACGGGCAGGGGTACCTTTACCTTACCTTTACCTTAGAATGCTCCTGTTCAGGATTCCAGCCCAGGTTGGTAATCTGGCTGGTGTGTTTGCTCCGGGGAGGAAGGGGGTGGCTTCCTTCATCTTCCCATGAATTGCACTCCCACATGCACATACCTCCACCTCCTGTGCTGTTGAAGCAGGCAGTGCCAGGTGAGGGCTACACAGCAGAAGATGCAGGACATATTGGTAAAAGGAGCATGAAAGGGACACAGAAAGCCGTTGGCACATGGCCCTGCTCAGGGCCACTGGGGATCAGAGCACCATAGCAGGGGGCTGAGTGAGGGGGTGAGAGTCAGTTCCAACACTGGCACTAAGCCCAGAAGTGTCTGGCACATGAGCAGCATAGCACTGCAATTGGCTTTGATGGTTCTTGCACCATAAGACTGCAAGGTCTTTTTCTTAATCTGGAAGCAAATACCAGAATATAAAAGATGTCGCAGGACATCTTTCTTGCCATTTAAGATTTGTTCTTTCTATGGAGAAAGCTGCCTTGCCCACAGTTTTGTATGCCTAGGTTATGTCCAGGTCAGATTACTGCAGTGTTCTCCACATGGGGCTACAGCTGAAGATGGTTTGGCAACTGGTACTTCTACAGAAAAAGAGTGAGGCAGCTTGTGGGAGTTGGGCCAGGATTCTGCATTGGTTACATGGGCTGCCTCTGTCTTTATCAGGCTTATGGGAGGTGCTGGGATTGGCCTTTAAAGCCCCCCATCAGGGAGTCATTGGCAGTGGGTGCTACAGCCCTGAAAGTTCTTCTCAAGCTCAGATTTGAGTCTTTGGTCGGGATATCAGAGAATTCCTGTGAAAATGGAAATGGGAACAGGAATTGCTAATGTTTGCTTATTTGTGCCATGTGCATAAAAGAAACCCATCCCGTTATCAGTATTCACTGTTGCTGCTGCTTTCTTTCCTCAAATTATACATAATTGCATGCACATGCAGCCATTTACAATGTGTTTCCTTGGCACTGAAATTGATGGAGTGGCGCAGAAAGCCATGCCTTCTTGCATCCCTAGTCTTGAGGGTCTTTTGGAAAGCTCACGGATAAAGAAGCAATGTGACCTCATGGAGAGCCATATTCCAGAAGTACTGGGGACACCACCCAAAAAGCCCTGTCCCCAGTACCCATCATCCTAACCTCTCTTATTGAAGGGCCCATGGAGCAGGACTCCCAGCAGAGATTTTGGGTGAGATCTCACCCCGAATTGGAGCGATCCTGCCTGAAATTGGTGCAGATGGCGGCACCACTTCTTCTTCAGCAGCAGATGGGGCACATTGCGTAGTGCTGGTGGCGGCAGTGGCAGCAGCAACAGTGACAGCGCCGGCAGGAGCAGGAGCAGGGGCAGGGGCAGGTTGGCACTTCCCATTTCTCCTCACACGGAAAAATGGGATACCCCCAAAGGGGGGTATAAATGCAAGCAAGGAAGGATGGCTGGGCAAATGGAAAACCCTGGAACTGACAAAAGCATTATTTCAGGTTTGACTGTTACCGATGAGGAAGTCAGGTATTGCAAACCCAAATAAGGATGGATGCCATTTTAATGCTGAACTGGAGCAAAGTGGACCTTCTAAGGATCCTACCAAATGTTCCCTCCTCAACGGAAGATGCACAAAGTCTACTGAGCTGAGAGTCCTAATGCAGGAATATTGTGTGTAGTTACTCTGAACTCATTTTCTTCTCTTATTAGCACCACAGAAGCCTTTTCTACAAGTTTCCCAAGCTTCCTTCATAGCTGAGAGTTGATGACAAAACATTGCTTTTTCCGAAGGGGGTGTGGACTGGGGCTGCAGGATGGGGAAAGTGGTGGTGGCTGACCACTTGCTCCTATGGAAACAGTGGAGAAGACAACTTGCCGTCTTAAGTTCTCAGAGTTACATATTTGCTGAAAAGCAGAGGGCTGTCCTGACCAGAAACAACATGAAAGGCCTTGGGAAATTTGTGCATCTGCAGGGTACCAGGAAGCTTGGTATCTGCAGGAGGTTACCAAGGATGACCCCCGCTCCAAAACATGATGCTGCCCATCTTCACCCTAAAGTGGTACATTCCTTTACACCACATCAGGACTCAGCCACCTGATTCTACCAACATCCATGGGAGGTTCCCAGTGGACTACCTTGTGTGAGAGATCTTGCTGGTACCAAGGAGAACTCTGTGGAACAGCATCAAGACACCATATATCCGGTTCTAATGGAGGTCCCTCTTGTTATCGTTTTAATAAATCCCCCATTACAGAAGCCAGGGCCATCTCTGAAAGCCTGTTAGCAATTAATACAAATTCATTAGCCAGCCGGCCTCCATATCTGTGGCACTGTCCTGCCCTCTCAGACACAATAAATCCACTCAAATGGGCTTTTTAATCATTGCCTAGCAGAACTCCAAACACAAGGATGGTTAATTATAATGGAAGCCAATTGCCTTTTTGATATCCTTCACTGATGAAATCATTTGCAATTATCAAATTACATTCTGCCAACTGGCTTGCCTCAAGGGGTCAGTCTGTTAGCAAGCCTAGGGAGGCCATATGAGCACATGAGGGGATTATAAATATGGATGTTGAGTGACAACAAGATGTCAACCAGGAGGTATGGCAGGAGAGAGTGTAAGGTTTAGATGAGACAAAAGATCCATCTGCGCCAACAGTCTCTGGCTAAGTATGAGCAGCCAAGGGTTTGGGCCCCACCAAGCAAGGGATGGAAGAGATGGTCCTGTTCCATGAATGTCCCTGGCCCCAGGCATTCAACCATCCGCTGCAGGGATGGGGATCCCAGGCCTCTCCAGGTGTTGCTAGTTTCCAGTTCCCATCAGTCCCAGGCAGCAGGGCTGGCCCAAGACATCTTGGCACCTGAGCTGAACCACCAATGGGCACCCATCCCCCCCAGTTTAGTGAATGTGGGAGGGGGGACTATGTGCCACACCAACAGATAACTGGAAAGAAATAAAATTTAAAATAGATAGAGGGCTTGTTCAGACTTCCTTTTGTGCCACACTTTCCAGGCACAGATCTGTGTTTTAAAGCTCCAAGTGCCCCCTCCCCCCGTCTTGGTGCTTTCCCTGGGGAAACCTGTGCTTTACCACTAAATTGAGGCAAACAACAATCCACAGAAAACCCAATTGCCATTTGCTCAAATTCAGTAGTCAAATGCAGGTTTTTCGGGGAAAGCACCAGGACAAAAAACAAACCCAAAAACAAAAAACCCCACCCTGCCCAGACATGGAGCTTTAAAAGCTATACCTGCGCCTTGAAATGTGGCACAAAAGGCAGTCTGGGAAAAACATCTTTGTCTTACACCCTACAGTTCAAAACAAGGCATCCCTCATATGCAAAACGGCCACCTTTACATTGCTTGGTGCCTTGCAGTTCCACACCAGAGAGACAGGGTGAATTTCACAGCTATGTGTGCCAGTCTATGCACTCTGGTGTGTGAGTGAGTACAACTGAACTTAGACTGACTCTGAATAAGCATCCATAGGTTTATGCTGTGGATCCTAAAGACTGACTGACATGAAGCAACTAAGCAGAGCAACTGGAGAAAGGAAAAATTAAAGAAATACTTTTTAAAATAATGAAATCAAAATGCCCAGGCCACAGTCACTCCACCATGATTTCTTCTCTTCAAATTAAATACAAATGATTGTGCCATCCCTAGGTCCCCAACATCAGGCAAGAGGCAGGAAAAAAATGAAATGCTGTATATTCATAGAGCTTTTACAGACATTATCTCAGAAATCCTTACAACCACTCTGTGTTATGCAATCTCACAATGTCCTGTACAAGCTAGGTTCCCCTCTCTCATTTTCTGGAGCGGGAGGGGAAGACACCAGGAACAGTCCAGGATGCTGCGCGTATGCTTCTGTCACTGTTTTCTGATTGACTCCAGCAAATCTCATAAGATCTTAGAAGAGCTGGGGTCACCACAGGGGTAACAGGGGAGAAGTTTGCATCCACAATGAACCAGCTTGAGCACATTCTACAATTTTGCTCCATTTCCCACCCCCTCAAGATAATGGACTTGAAGTCAAGACTGCATTCTCATTGCTCCCCCAGTGTTTGGGTTCTGGGGTCCTCACTTGTCAGTTGCCCACCTATATTGCAGTGGTACACTTAGATAACTTTAGATCCTGGGCTTAATGGTCTTATGGAGCAGGGGACTATTGAGATGGTCATGTATGTTACTTCACTTCCATCAAATGGCTCTTTAGATGGTAGTCTTTACTATTTCTCCTGCTCTGAAATGAGATCAACCAGCCCTGCTGCCTTTGAGGTCCCCTCTTGCTTATTCTGTTTAGTTGAGTCCTGGATGTCTGCCCCAAAGTCTGACTCAAATAGCATCACTTCACCAAATTGACACAATAAGAGCAGGCAGCTGCTCCCAGCAAGCTTGTTGGTGATGATGGTCTTCCACTGATGTTGTGACTCCTGATAGGTGAGTCCCGAAGGAGTTTCACCTCCATTGTTCTGGTCTCCTAGCAACAATGCTCACCAAATTCAAAGCCTAGGGGCAGTTTCAACAACATAGGACTATTAATGGGCACAAGAAAGACACAGCTCCGATTACCTAGTCCTAATGCAATCTCCGAATCACTGGCAAATGGATTTTGCCTGTGGTCATATTAATGTATTCTAAGAGTTCACTCAAGGACGGGGATCTGGCTGCCAGTAACGTAGGGCTTGAATTGACTCTTGGACGAAAGCTCTTATTATTATTTTTAATGAAATGGAAATTAAGAAGAATAAACACAGAAGAGGATAGAGGGCTGCCACTTTCCAGTATGGCAAATTATAGCCTTCTTAAATTGTGGCACCCAGAACTGGACATAGTACTTATTTGGCAACATGGTGCCCCAAGAGAGGAGAAAATTTGGCACCCTCACCCAATCTCACCTTCCTGAGTTGCAACTCAGTCATCTGTCTGACTGTGGTCTAACTTTGAGTAGGTGTCCATATAGGTTTTCTTATTCTTATTTTGCACCCCCTTGGAAGTCTGCCCTGTGTGAGGCAACCGTCCACACCTCGCTAAATCCATCACTGCAACACTCCAGATGGGGTCTGACCAAGGCAGACTAGAGCGGGACTATTTCTTCCCTTGATCTGGTCATTATACTTCTGCTCATGCAGCCTAGAATTGCATTAGCTTTTTCCGCTGCGGCATCACACTATTGTCTCATGTAAGAAAACCTGAATAGGAATTAACTGCAATCCTACACATCTGCTCAGAAGTAAGACCCACTGGGTTTAATGGGGTCCACTCCCAACTAAGTGTGCAGCAAAGGTGAGGAACCCTTTGCGTTGTGAAGGCAGCTTTCTCTTGCAGGGAGCCGTCCAGGCACCGCAGGCCAGTGGAGGCAGAGGTAAAAGTGGCCGGGCAGTGGAGGGGACTCTTGCCTTTGTATAGCTGGCACACAGCCACAAAAGGTCAGAGGCATAGCTGTCAACTTGCAGATTTGAAAATAAGGGATCAGCAGCCTTGAAAATAAGGGATCAGCAGCCAAAATAAGGGACATGCAGCCTCACCTGTTCCAGGCACTCCAGTCTTCCTGTCCTCCTGCAGTCTGGTCAAAATCATGCTGGTGGCTTCGAGAACACTGTCCAACCAACTTTGTAACCAGAGGTTCAACTGAATAGAATCTGAATCACATGCACCACAAGGCCTACGCAGCCTCAACTTAAGATGGCTCCCCGGCCTGGCTTTGCACTGTTTGCAGCAGCACGTGCAACAAAATGGCGTCCAGCATTCAAAAACGCCCTCAGCTTGCATTAACTAGCCACACACACACAGCCTCCCCCCCTCGCCACAAGATCACCAGTCACCCACCATTTTAGTCAACCAGCTCTTTTCTTTTCCCCCATAAGGCAATTGAAGGTGCCTCCAAAACAAATTCAAAAGCCCCCCCTCCTACAAGATCTCCTTTCCTTTTCCCCCACCATGTGCCCCTGCTCCAGACAGACCTTTTCGCCGGCAAGGGTGAGTGGACCGTCGATGACGTATCCATCTGATTCCGATCTGAGCACTCAGCACAGGTATGATCAACTTCTGAGCCCCTCTGAGCCAAAGGCAGAAAGCCCAGCCAGCAGCCAAACGAAGCCTCAAGGAAAACCACCGTCACCTCTCCGCTGGGAAGCGCTGAGCAAAGGCGAGTCCCCAGGCAATGCAGCCAATTTGATCGGCACAAGGCATGCAAGCTCCTTCTTATTGGGTGAGCAACACAATAAGTCGTTCTTAGACTTCTTATTGGGTGAGCAACACAGCCAAGCAACACAGTTGGAGCCTCCCTCCTCCCTGGCCGGCAGGGAGGGAGGGAGAGGAGCTGCTTCCTTTGAAATTTAAGGGACATCATTTAAGGGACATTTAAGGGACATCCATCAATAAGGGACAGCACCGGGACATGGCGCTGGAATAAGGGACTGTCCCTTCAAATAAGGGACGCTTGACAGCTATGGTCAGAGGTCTACTGACACCCAGCTCTCTATTCAATGAAGCAAGAGACATTCTCCCCGTTGAAGGACACCTTTCAGCCAGGCTGACACACTCAAGCAGGGCGTGGGGCAAGGCTGGTTAGAGGTGTGGCTTGAGGTGGGGGGCATAGCCTAGAGAGAGTCCTGAGGGCCAACAGGGAAGCCTGGGGGACACATTGGGCCCCTTGGTCAGAGGCTCCCCAAGCCTGCTGCATAGGATTGCGTCCTCAGATAAATAGGAATAGCCTTCCCTTCTCGCTGGCTAAGAATAATGTGTGCCTCAAAAGATGCGGGACATAATATACAAATGACGGACTGCGAGAGGCTGTGGAAAACTGATCTGAAATTTACGGCATGTTCTTCATTGAAAGAAAACTATATGAAAATGATGTATTGGTGGTACTTAACCCCAGTTAAACTACCAAAAATGTATAGAACAAGTACCAATACATGCTGGAAATGCAAAGAAAAAGAGGGTACCTTTTATCACATGTGGTGGAACTGTGATGTAATCAAAAAATTATGGGAAATGATATATAATGAAATGAAAAAAATGTTCAAATTAACTTTTGTTTAAAAACAACAACATGGAGGCTTTTCTACTAGGAATTATAGGTATCAAGAATGCAAAAGATCAGAAGAAACTATTTATGTATGCTACAACGGCCACCCGGATGCTGCTAGCCCAGAGATGGAAGGCAGAGACATCCCCGACCAAAGAAGAATGGTAAATCAAGTTGGTAGACTATGCCGAGATGGCAAAATTAACTGGGAAGCTCAGGAACCAAGAAGACAAGAAATTTTAAAAATAATGGGAAATGTTTATAATATATATACATAATCATTTGTAAACAGGTTAAAACATTAGCAGGATTTTAAATATACTTGTAATGGAAACAACATATAATTTAGGATAATGAAAACTTTGGAGAAGTATTGTTGTGCAGATGAAAACAGAAGTAAGAGGACCTATGGATGAGATGGGGTGAAGTCAGGAGATTCAGAGCAATCTTGATATGTGAATGTGTATGACACTTTGATGTAAGTTTAGTCTTTATTCTTTTTCATTTTTGTTTTTACTTTTTCCTCCCCCTATATATAGGGTGCCTCTTCTCTGGAAGTGGGCATGGCAGCCACTTGGTTGCTTCTTTATTTCATAGAATCCTACAACTGTAGAGTTGGAAGGGACCTTGAGGGTCATCTAGCCCAACCCTCTACAATGCAGGAATATCAACTAAGGCATCCCTGACAATTGGGCATCCAACCTCTGCTTAAAAACTTCCAAGGAAGGAGAGTCCACCCCCCATCCTCCGAGGGAGACCATTCCAAAGTCGAATAGCTCATACTGTCAGAAAGTTCTTCCTGGTGTTTAATCAGAATCTCCTTTCTTATAACTTGGAGTCATTGGTTCGAGTCCTGCCCTCTAGACCAGGAGAAAACAAGCTTGGCCCTCCTGCATGTGACAACCCTTCAGATATTTGAAAATGACTATGATATCTCCTCAGTTTTCTCTTTTCCAGGCTAAACATACCCAGCTCCTTCAATTGTTTCCTCATAAGGCTTGGTTTCCAGACCCTTGATCATCTTGGTTGCCCTCCTCTGCACACGTTCCTGCTTGTCAACATCCTTCCTAAATTGTGGTGCCCAAAACTGGACACAGTATTCCAGATGTGGTCTGACCAAGGAAGAATAGAGCAGGACTGTGTTCACTGCATTGCACATGGGTGTGAGGGATGTTGTTTGGAGCTGGGGAGTACATTTACTGCCATTCTTTGCTGCTAACAAAAACAAAATCTCCTCCATCCTCAGCCATCTTCTCATCTTCCTTTTGCCACCCTATCACTTAGTGTGGCCATTTGCTAAAAACCCTATCTGTTATGTACTGAGTTGAATAGGATCAAAACTGCAGCAGTCTGATTGGTCCTAGAACAATAGGATCCAAAATGCAGCAGTATGATTGGGCCTAGAACAATGCAGCAGTATGATTGGTCGGCAGGAGCCACCCAATCCAGCTCCAGATAGAAGTGAATCCACAACCTGATTGGCCTACAGGAGAATTCCGGAATTAGCCAATCACGTGCAGCCCATTGTGTAAATAATGTATATAAAGCAGATACTTTGAGGGGACTTCCATTCCCTCCTCACCACTATGAGCTGAATAAAGAGCATGAAATCCGCTCTTGACTCTGAGTATATTTCACTATCCCTTGCCCTTCCTCTGTTCCTCAAAGCAGTCAGCTTCTCAGGACCAGGCAGCATCAGGCCCAACCATGATCAAGGCTGTCCTTGATGCAGCAAAGGCTGAGGCAGATCAGACAAGAACTAAGTGCCTGAGTTCCCACAATTGAAAGTTGATGGTGTGTTGCACTGGAAAATAGTGGCACACGCCCTCGCTGGAAAAAAATACAATTATTTCTCCCTCCTTGGAGGTGATTGAATTTCTCCATCAGTGGCACAAGGAATGGAAGGGCTTCAGCAAAGGGGAGAAGAAGTGGTGGGGCATCAGTCTGTTTCTGGTCTGTGTCAGTTCCACATGTGTCACCCATAAATCTGTTCTATCCCATTTCTTCATTAATTTGCTTTAAAAATAAAATAAAATTGCACACAAATTACATTTCAAGATGGGTCAGAATGCATATTTTTAAATGTGCTTTCTCTTAAAATATGCACTTATAAATTCAGTATCTTAAAAACACACATTTCTAAACATGCAAAGTCCCTCTCGTTGCTTATTAAGACAGGTGCCATTTCTATTGTCTTTTCATGTCTGTTGAAGAATTTCCTCTTCCAACAAGACTTCCAAGTGGAGGCGTTTATCTGAGTCAGTATCTGTATTATATTTGAAATTATTTTTAAATATGTTGTATACTGTGTGTGTTTATATACTAAATCATTTTATATGCTTTTATTGCATTGTAAAATTGCTTTGAGATGCTTCAGAGGAAGTAATTCATAAAAATTATTATTATCTTACTATATAATGTTTTTGCAAGAGAAAAGGTGTCACACTGGAGTTGACATGGTCGTCAGTAAGAGGACACACAAACAGCATCATTGCAAAAGCGGGAGGAGGGAGTGAGGGAGAGAGCGAAAGGATTGGTGAAGCTGGCCAGCAACATGAGCAGAGGCAGTAGCCCCTGGTTGTTATTATAAATGATGCCCTCTTCTTTTCAGAGGTGAGAACTACATCAGAATGCTTGAGAAGTGTAAAGTGTGATGGAGAACTGACTTTTGATCTGCCCCTTAGTCCAGGTGGTCAGTTGACACAGGGATTTGCAAAGATCAGATTGGTCAAGCATCTCTAGGAAATGGTGGGTGCCAGATACAACCCCCCTTTCTGTAATCTAGGGGTGCAGCCCTCCCCAAGTTGCTGGTTGGGGTTGGTGGAAGATGCAGCCCAGGGACATCCGAGGCCACGGCTTCCGCAGTCCTGCTGCTGCCATCCTCGAATGCCCTCCTCTCTCTCAGCCTCTTCCCACCTTTGTCTCTAACAGATGCATTGATTCATCTATTGATCAAACAGTGCGCACAAACACAGAGAGCAGATGGCTTCCAGAGTAAGGGTTCCCCCTACCCTCCTCCTCTCTCCCCATTCATAGAATATCATAGTACAAATCAAAATTTCATCAGAAGCAAGAAGCTGAGATCACAGAAAATACTTTTGAAGGCTCTCTCTGAGTATCAAGGGAGGCCGTTGCAACTTTAATTGAGGGCCACAAACCCTAGCTACTTTTTAGCTTTATTTTTATTTATTAAGAGGACAAGCACCAACCTTTCTGTTCCTTCTGATGTTTGACAGGACAACTAAACACTGTAAAAACAATTGTCACTGAAACACATAAAACATCAGTAAAACTTAAAATCATTCTAGGTCATCACCTAGAATTATGTATCCAGATTATATATCTGGACAACCTGGCTTAAATAAAAACAGGTTTAAACCGATATAAAAAAATAATACAACAGGGCCACCTGCCTAATTCTTGTGTGTCTGTGTATTTAAGAGGGAGCAATCTGAGGCTCTGCATCCTGAAAGCCTCCTCCCCCAAAGTCTCTCCTTCCCTGGAGGTTTTTCAGCAAAGGTTGGATGGTCAGGGATTCTTCAGCTGATTCCTGGATTGCAGGGGGTTGGACTAGATGACTCTTGGGATCCCCTCCAACACCACAATTCTATGATTCTAGCCATTTGCCTCTGAATACCACTTGGCTGGAATCACAAGGTCTTGCTTGTGGGCTTTGGAGAGGTGTTGATTCAGATACTGAAAGAACAGGGCTCTGGACTGGGCAGATCTTTGGTGTGACCCAGCGGAGCCCCTGTGTTCTCACACTTTCCTGGAAAGTGCCTCTCACTGTTTCTGCTGGACTCCACAAAGCCAAGCCACCCAGTCCTAAGCAAACCACACTGATTTCCGCAGCACTTACTTCCAAGTAGCTAAGCCTGGCACTGCAGCAGAAGGTGCCTAAGGGGGAAATGCAAATGGTCGGTCCAGAATCTAGCTTGTCAGTTGGAACAACTTTGAGCTAGAATCAGCCCGTTCCACTCGTCCCCATCTTATGGTTTTGTTTTTAAAACTTTTATTCAGTTTTACAATATACATTTGAATTTAAACATTAATCATAATCATAAACATATAGGATTCCCTGAACCCTTAGACTTCCCTCCGTCCCTCCATGGTTTCCATTGTCAAACTTTTTCTACTACATCTTATAGTTTCTCCATTTATCTTAAAAATCAATTTTCACCTCAGTTTTTCATACATTACAAGTGTTGCTATAATCCTGCCAAAGTTTTTAGTTGTTTACAGTGTTCTCTTAGATAACTTACAAATTTTCCCTATTCCTTGTGAAAATTTCTGTCTTCTTGGTTTCTGATTTTCGTGGCCATTTTTGCCATTTTGGCACACCCATCTTACGCTTTGATTACAATCTTGAACCCGATGGGGAGAAGAAAAAGGCCTGACAACTCCAAATATAAAGTGGCTTCTTCTTAGAGATCTTCAGAAGACGGGAAAAACGATTTTAAAAAGTGAATGAATGAATCTGCACAAGGCACTAGTAAAATAATTCATCCTCCCTCCCTCTCTGTCCTCCATCATATTTTAAAACTGCCTGGTCTATTAACTCTGGGTGCATTTATTTTATTCAGCTGAACTGGTGCCTTTGAGTGTGTGCGTGTGGAGTGGTGGGGGGAGAGACTGCATGGTTAATTTGGGCTTATTTGCCATGGGATTTTGAAGCTCTTAGAAGTCCACACACTCCCTATGGAGCTCAGAACATCTGCTATGCTTGTCTTCAAGGACATTAGGAAATCTATAGGGGGTCTGCCAAAGTATTTTTAAAGTGTGAACTGAAAAAGCCAAGTTAAAGAAGTCTAAGGGTGCTGTCGTCCTTCAGGAAGCAATCTTGCAGTGAATTATTCAGGGTGCCTCGAGGCACCAAAATGTTGCAGCAGGTGGTTGAGGATCACAGGGAGCTGCCTGGGAGGGAGGGAGACCTTTGGTCCACCAAGGACTCTTTGCTGCAGTGATGGGCAGTAGCTGCCCAGGTTCCAGGGCAGAGCATCTCCTCTCCTTGCTCTACATGGAGATTCTGGGGTTGAATCTGGGGGCTTTTCCATGCACAGCCTGTGCCATAACCAATGCAATACAGCCCTGTGCTGCTCCCACAGGTATGGAGGGAAAAGGTTGCCCAGGAGCAGAAGCTGCGGGTTTGAAGAAGAAAATGGTGGTCAGCAACACATTTATTTATTTATTTATTTGCTTGGCACATTTTGTGCCCTGTTCTTCAACCAAAATGGCTCCCAGAGTGGCTTACATGCGGTCGAAAGTAGGCAGTCCTTACCAGTGGGCTTGCAACCTAAAAAGACACGATACGCAAGGGATAAAGGAAAGGGAGGGAAGAGGAAAATCCAAATCCAAACTCAGGGACCAATTTCTAAACAGAGGAACAGCTGGCATGGTTCCCAGCAGGATGCACCTGATGGAGCTGGTCTCTCGCAGTAGAGCCAAGGGATTAACCCCCCCCCCCTCCCCAGACACACACCATTGTTCCCAGGCACACTGCTTTGAGGCTGCTTTCCATTTTTAATTTTTTTAAAAGTCCACAGCAGATAGGTGCTCCCTGACATAACTAGTGTATCCCCCCAAACGCTTTGTTATCTCTCCTGGCTCCTGCAAACCATTCTCCATCAACTATGTTCAAAAATTATCAAAGGGAAGTGTAAAATTTGGCAAGATGCAAGGGGTTTGCTGTATATGCTTGACGTTTGAGGCTTCTGAGGATTCCTGAGGGTGTCTTTTTCTTCATTCCTTTCCAGTGGCCTGCAACCTTCCCCAGTACAGGCATTTCCTGAAAAGTCCACAATGTCCTCGCCTGGGCTTTTTTTGAAGCCTGGAGAAGAGGAGGTTAAGGGGTGATATGATAGCCATGTGCAAATATATAAAAGGATGTCACATAGAGGAGGGAGAAAGGTTGTTTTCTGCTGCTCCAGAGAAGCAGACACGGAGCAATGGATCCAAACTACAAGAAAGAAGATTCCACCTAAACATTAGGAAGAACTTCCTGACAGTAAGAGCTGTTCGACAGTGGAATTTGCTGCCAAGGAGTGTGGTGGAGTCTCCTTCTTTGGAGGTCTTTAAGCTATCATATCACCCCTTAACCTCCTCTTCTCCAGGCTAAACATGCCCAGCTCCCTTAGCCGTTCCTCATAAGGCATCGTTTCCAGGCCTTTGACCATTTTGGTTGCCCTCCTCTGGACATGTTCCAGTTTGTCAGTGTCCTTCTTGAACTGTGGTCCCTGAACATTCTCACATCATCTGCTATACTACCAGCCTTCCTGTATACATTCCAAGATTTCTCTGATGAAAATAGGGATGTCCCATTCCATAATGATAATATTACTATTTATAACCCACACATCTTACTGGGTTGTCCCAGCCACTCTGGGAGGCTTCCAACACATATAAAAACATAATAAAACAATAAACATTAAAAAAACATTTCCCATACAAGATTGCCTTCAGATGGCTCAAGGGTCAGATAACTCCATACCTTCCAACATTTCTCCAATGAAAATAGGGGCATCCTAAGGAAAAGTAGGACATTCCGGGATCAAATCAGAAACCAGGAAGGCTTCTCTAAATCAGGGACATCCCTGGAAAATAGGGACACTTGGAGGATCTGTTCCTGCGCCTCACCTAAAATCCAGGAGAAGTGCATTGGGGAACATTTCAGTGGAAAACAAAGCCCCCCCCACCTCATAGCACAAAGGTGAGCTCAGCCCCACACCAAGCAAAATGGTCGAGAAATTCTATAGCCCGTTGCGAATGAGACCCTCTTTCGTAGGGGAGGAACACTCTCAAGAAATTGGCAGATAGGATTCGTCATAGCACTAGAAATAACAAAACTGGGTCTAATAAAACATTAGTTTTAGTTGTCAAGTACAACTCAGCAAAACGATCACAAGATTGTTCTGTCTGCAGATGAAATCAGGATTTCTGTGAAAGTGGGAGAATTTCAAATGTCATCCTTAAAAAGGAAATGCCCCTTGCGGTGTGAATTTTATGGAGGAATTGCAACATTATTTATGAAGATGCCCTTTATATTCCAAGATTAGAGAGAAGAAAATGACTAAAACCTTAGAACTGAAGGTTAGCATTCTGAACAATTAAATCTAGAACAATATGTCTGCTCTCTTTGATAAACTCACTGAGGAAATCAGGGTATCCTGGTGCCAGGAAAAAGGGGGGGAAGACTGAAATATGACCATTTGTCAGTGCAAGCAATTCTGGAGAGGGTTTTCCATCCAGGAAATAGCAGTTTTAAGGGCAAAGGAATTTATGAGCAAGAGGTGTGAGTCAGTCACCTGTTTGCATACACGAAGGGCAGACTGGGGGGGGGGGGCAGGCTAAACTGTCTCTCCTGCTAATGCCCACAAATCTAGCTGCTGCTAAAGAGACAGCCTCAAGCACCAGTTCAATAGCTGGAAGCTCAACCTGGGTACAGATATTAGGTATCCAAGAAAGTGGGAGGGAGCTTTGTGTGTACATTCACCCCTTAGCTTACACAGAGGCTACCTTCTGGCAATATCACAAAAAGCCTAAATCATGTATAGTCAAAACAACCTTTTGAAAACCTTAAAAAGACTCTCCAACCACCTCTGCACTCTCTCCTAAGGCCACACATTCTCTTCCAGGGCCACTACAGACTCTCCCTGCACCTCTGAATGCTATCCCAGGGTGAATGTAATGGTGGCTGGGACCACTGATGATTCTCCACCAGCACTCTCCTGACCCCTTCTGAAATATACTCAGAGTCGAGAGTGGATTTCATGCTCTTTATTCAGCTCATAGTGGTGAGGAGGAATGGAAGTTCCCCCAGAATGTCTACTTTATATACATTATTTACACAATGGGCCCCACGTGATTGGCTAATTCTGGGATTCTCCTGTAGGCCAATCAGGTTGTGGATTCACTACTATCTGGAGCTGGATTGGGTGGCTCCTGCCGACCAATCATACTGCTGCATTGTTCTACGACCAATCAGACTGCTGCATTCTGAATCCTATTGTTCTAGGACCAATCAGACTGCTGCATTTTGGATCCTATTCAACTCAGTACATAACACCATCCAAAGTTTCTGCCCCTCTCCTGCCCTGCTTTTTTCCAGCCAAGTGCATAAAGCTGTGATTGCGCAAGTTAAATGTGTATAAGTTGTGAGTTCAACTGCATTGCATTCCCCAGGACCCAAAGTATCTCTCCAAGGTTTGGCAGCTGAAGGAAGCACAGGTGTCCATCAACGTGAAGGTTTCGCATAGGTCCGAAAGAGGAAGACAGGCTGCCTCGTTCGAACCCTGTCCCCCGGCACTGGGGTACTTGGATTCCACATCTTATTGGTGAGGTCAGGAGAGGAGCAGATCCAGGACAAAGCTGCTGAGGAAAGAAGGGAGCTGTCTGGCCAGCAAAAGGCAAGGTGCTCTGCAGAAGGAGATGTTGTTCTAGCAACAGCCAATCACCAAAGACGTTTGATTTGGGATGAGGGAAGAATTTGTTTGGTTGTATTTGCGCAGCGGACCACCAGATTTGATGCTCCTGAACTTGCTTTTAGGTTGGAGCACAACTCCCAGTCAGATGGTACACTTCTCTGGATTTCACAGCGCATTTTCAGTGTGTAAGAAGTGTGAACAAAGACTGGACATGAAAGCTGCAAACAAAATGCATATTTCACTGGGGAATGCATTGGATAGGAGTGGGGGAAAATGTGTTGTATGCAAAAAGTAGGGCTGTGCACTGGGTTGAGCCAAAACCCACATCCTGTACAGAATCAGGCCGATTTCGGTCAATCTGGGCCCAGATCACCTGCAGGGAACATAATAGTAATAATAATAATAAAAATTATTTATATCCCGCCCTCCCCAGGGGAAGCCAGGCTCAGGGCGGCTAACAACAATAAAATAGTACAACATTCTAAAATCATTCATTCTAAAATTAATTCAAATCAAATTGATGGCAACCATTGGGCTAGAGTTCTGTGAAGATTGCCAAAGGAGGGAATCAGGCTGTGCCCTGACCAAAGGCCTGGTGGAACAGCTCTGTCTTGCAGGCCCTGCAGAAAGATGTCAAGTCCCATCGCAGTGAAAAAGCACCCAGCAGGTTGGAACTCTCTGCTCAACAGCTGGTGAGTGGAAGGTTCATTTCTGCTGTCCGCAGTGATTTTGGGTGGGTAGGATAAGGAGATGCTGTTTCTCCTCTCCTGCCCCTCCCCAAGCCTTTGTTTTAATAGGGTTTTGAGAGACAGCCTCTCCTTCTCCTCTCACTCCAAACTACATGTTTAATCAGGCTTTTAAAGCCTAACTAAACATTAGGGCTGACCCCTGAATTGATTCAGGGCCCATATCCAGGTTGGGTCAGCCCTGAAATCTTAGTTCAGATTGGGGAGGTCATGTGCATCCCTAGTAAAAAGTGCAAGTACAAGATGCACAGAAATTGCCTAAGATGGGATGGAACAGCTTGCATCAGGATGGATCAGGATGGAATGGACATACGATTGAGTCTTAGAGGGACTAAAACTGGATGGAATCAGCTGCTCAGCCAGTTCCCTAGGTTTAAATTTACAGCTACCCTTGAAGCTCCATTACTTTTGAGAGCATCAGTAGGGCTCTCCTCAGAATATACTTTAATTTGTGCTCAGTGGCGGAACTAGCTGCTCTGGCACTCAGAGTGGCGTGCACCTGGGGGCAGGGCTAGCCACCCATGGGGGCAGGACTAGTGTCCCATGGGGCAGGGCTAGCATCCCAGCACCAGGACTAGCATCCCAGGGGGGCAGGACGAGCGTCCCAGGAGTGCGCCACCTAAGCCAGGCGTCCCGGGGTGTGTACTGTGCCGCCGCCCACGCTGAGCGTCCCGGGGTGTGCGCGCGTCCCAGGGGTTGCACCACCCATACCAAGCATCCCAGGGGGCGGGGTGGTGATGTCACCCCTGTCAGGGATGACACCCGGGGCAGACAGCACCCACGCACCTGCCTTGCTCTGCCTCTGTTTGTGCTTCCTCCAGCTAAGCAGAGCTCAGAGAAGTAGTAGTGTCAGAGGCCCACTAACATGCCTCGTCAGAACATCAGCTCTGGCTCATGGCTCTCTCTGCTCCAAGGGTTGCAGAGTGAATTGCGGCAGCTTGGGGAAATGGGACTGGTCAGATGTATCGGGTTACCCAGCTTTACCAACTCCCTGCATTAGACGTTTTCCCAGACGATGGTGAGGCTCTGCTATCTCTCCTTGGTTCTTATATGTCAGGAGCAGGAGGGCCACATTCCTTTCTGGGAAACCTTCCAGGGGCCACATTTCAGAAGTGGGTGGCCAGAGCAGAGGCAGAAATGGGCAGAAAAATGAATGCAATAAATCCCCCCCCTTGTTCTTTAGGCAGCCTTTCTATGCACACCTGCTACGCAACCCTCTATACTCTTCCCAAGAGGCCTTATCAGAATTGCAGCCGGTCTAGAGCATTCAAAAGGGATGCAAAGCAGGACCCATGAGGGGGGTGGGCTGGCAAGAGAGGTTCCCGAGAGCCAGGTAGAGAGCCCTGGAGGGCCACGTTCAGTCCCCAAGACTGAAATTCCCCACTCCTGCCATTTATACTGGGGCTAGTGATGGGGTCTCACAGAGTCATAGCTAGGTGATCTTGCGGCCCTGGCAGATCCCCAGCCATGGACAAATGAGCTCTTCTTTCCGCCTCTCCTCCACCCCCCCCATTCAATTCACCCTCTATTTAAAACCATTTCTTATGAAGCAATAATCAGTATTTATATTTATGGACATATTTTAAAGCCGATTTTGTGCTCCCCAATTGCCTGTGCCTGTGGCGGAGACCCACCTTCCCAACCCCTTGCTACGGCCCTGGGTCCTCAGTCAAGAAGGAAGTCTCAACTAGTTGTGGTTCTGAGCTGATCGGGAGAGGGCCCCATACGCTGGATGCCAATTACTGAAAACAAGTCCTGAAAATAAGAGGAAATGAAGAGTGCCTAATGGGTTTCTTGAAAGGATGACTGAGCAAACGTGGAGAGTACCAGCTTCTGTTTTCATTCACGAAGACTTAGAAGTATTTTGCAACTTTGCAGCTAGGTGAAATCATTAATTTACTTGGGAGTAAAACTGGAAGGAGATGGAGAAACGTCTATTGCATTCAAATTCTGTATCAGCATGCAGACACACATACCCAAATGGAAAAGCATTTGCCACTGAAGTATCTTGGGAAATTTGGAAATCCATAAACTTGCCTTGCATCACTGATTTGACCTTCTCTCCATTTGGGTGTGTGGCATGGACCCCTTATTGCAGCTGGAAATAAAGCGATGCCCGTATGCTTTCTCCCCATCAATCAGCCACGCATCCGGAGTGCAACAGAAGTGCTCTGTCTCCATTGCACATCTATCACACCATCCCTTGGCTGTCTCTGCAGCAAGACAGCCTGACAGATTAACAAAACGACAGGGAATGGGAGGGAAGGACAACACCAGAGCCAGCAAGCATTTCCATCTGACACACAACAAGGACTTCCCTGTACATGGGATTGTTCTTTCACAGGCTCTTCAGACAAAGGGTTACCTGAGACAGCAGTGAGACCCCAGAACCTTTTGCCATTGTTCTATTATCCAGTGCCATGTGCACTTCATAGGCAGTGAACATTGCAATGGGAGGAAGGTTGTAGCTCATGTCCAGTATAATGGGCTTGTTCACACATTACACTGAACACAGCTGCAAATTGCACCTGCACGTTCAGAGGTGTTTTTATGAAAGAGAGTACACTCTGCACTATGTACACAAGTATGCACAATACTTTCACAGGTATGCAGCTCAACTATTTGTGTACACAGGAACACAGATCGTACACTTCTTGAATGTAATGTGTGAACATCCTCTAAGGTTTATTCACACATTGCCCTGATTAGAGAAGCTTCCAATGTTCTCTTCCATCAGCAGTTATGAAGTCCAGAAACAGCATCCCCACGTTATCCCAAACTGCCTTCAGCATGGGCTAGAGAGCTTCTCAAATATCATTTCAGCCATATGCTGCATTAAATAGTTGATGATTAGAGATTGTGCATGATCTCTGGTGGGCTTCAGGATGGGACAAGCTACCTGTAGGAATACATTAGTGAAGAAATAATGGTTGCGAAATCAGGTCAGGCATTTTGCTTAAGATGGGTGAGCTTCTTAAGTGCTTTCACTGGGCAAATATGGCAGCTTGTTGAGCCAGAGTTTGGCCCCATTGCTAGAGATTATTGAGCGTGATTGTTAATCCAGCCCTGTGTTTCTGAGATAAGGCTTGCTTCCCTAGGCCAGGGGAGACACATCGGTGAGAAGGATTACCAGTCCCATATCACCTCCAGGAAGAACACGAAGCCCTCCAAAGAAATGGCTATTCCCTTCCAGTGGGAATAAGCGCTGTTGCTTAACATTTTATTAATACATCTGCCAGGTTCCAGCCCTAGTTTTTGTTTGGGATTCCAAGGCAGCACCAGGACTGTGCCTCCGCCTTTATCGTCTCCTTTTCTACCCTGACTTTTAAGACGCAAGTGCCTTCTTCTTCCCCCTTGAAGCATACAAAAAATAACAACTCTGTGTCCGAAAAGCACACAGCCTAGAAAAGCTGAGTAGATAAACATATTTGGACGTGTGATTTCACAGTTGTGACGCTGATAGCTTTCAGAAGCAAAGGCCTGTCCATCAATTATGCCCAGTGTGCATTCTTATGTGATGGGAAGAACAAAACTGTCTTATTAGAGGGGAAAAGAGGTGAGTGAATGCCAGGACATGTTTAAGGAAGCAGCCTGCATTTCAAGGACTCGCTGTTTTCTGAGTCAGAAGATGGGGAAGATTTATCTCTATCTAGAAGGCTTGCTGCCATTTTGCCAGCAGGGCAAAAGCTTTTATCTTGGAGAAAGCTAAGCAACATTCATGGACAGGGATAGCCTGACGATGGCATATGCGCCAACATTCACTGGCTCAAACACAGGACACCAGCTCCCACCCCAAAGTGCACCCAGGCTGACTTGGCTTGCCACTGCCATCCAGCGGTGGAGCAAGCCGATCGGGTGCCTGGGGCGGCACACGTGCCCAGCGCTTGGGGGTGGGGCCAACTGGGGCAGGACGCTCTGTGGGGCCTCCAAGGAGTCTGCCTGCCTCCTCCTACTCAGCCGCCCCACAGCTGAGGGGGAGGCAAAGGGCAGACCGTTTGGGCAGTGTGGAGCCTGCATGCACCCAAGCCACCGCGTCTCTCCCAGGAGAGATGCGTGGCTCGGCTGCGCTAGAGGCCCCACGGTGAGTGCCGCCCGGCATTTTGTCACCCACCCTTAGAGGTGATACCTGGGGTGACCCGCCCCTACTGCACCCCCTTCCTCCGCACCTGCTGCCACCTCCCACTTGCCCAGACTCACTCCCACCTTCCGCCAATAATAATAATAATAATAATAATAATAATAATAATAATAATTTATTAATTATACCCCACCCATCTGGCTGGGTTTCCCCAGCCACTCTGGGCGGCTTCCAACGAAGTATTAAAATACAGTAGATTGTTAAGCATTAAAAGCTTCCCTAAACAGGGCTGCCTTCAGATATCTTCTAAAAGTCTAGTAGTTGTTCTTCTTTTTGACATCTGGTGGGAGGGCATTCCACAGGGTGGGTGCCACTATCGAGAAGGCCCTCTGCCTGGTTCCCTGTAGCTTGGCTTCTTGCAGTGAGGGAACCGCCAAAAGGCCCTCGATGCTAAATCTCAGTGTCTGGGCAGAACGATGGGGGTGGAGACGCTCCTTCAGGTATACTGTGCTCAGGAACGTACTGGGAGCCAATGTAGGTCTTTCAAGACTGGTGTTATATGGTCTCGGCGGCTGCTCCCAGTCACCAGTCTAGCTGCCGCATTCTGGATTAGTTGTAGTTTCCGGGTCACCTTCAAAGGGAGCCCCACGTAGAGCGCATTGCAGTAGTCCAAGCGGGAGATAACTAGAGCATGCACCACTCTGGCAAGACAGTCTCAGCTGGCAGGTAGGGTCTCAGCCTGCATACCAGATGGAGCTGGTAAACAGCTGCCCTGGACACAGAATTGACCTGCGCCTCCATGGACAGCTGGCTTCCTGCCACCACCCCCAGAAGACTGAGGCTGCAAGGCCTGCCAAGGCATTTTGGCATGTCCCTTTGAGATGGCTGGAACGCCTTTGTGGAAGGCACCCTGGGGGTCGTCAAAGGAACGCACCAGGGCAAAGGTGCTTCTCCTTGGCGCATCCCTGGTGATGTCAAGCTCGCACAACCCCCAGGTGTGCTGGTTCAGGGTCAGAGATGTTGCAGCCTTGCAGTGTCTGAAGGACCACAAGTTCCCCATCCCAGTCCTAAACCAAAACTGCATTCCTCACCTCTGCTGTGCAATTCTTGACCAGGGATGGGGCCTCTTTGGCCCTTCAGATGTTGCTGAACTCAAATGTCTTTCAGTGTTAGCAAGCATGGGCAATGGCCTGGGATGATGCAAACTCTAGTTCAGCACTCTCTGGATTATTCCACCCCTCCAATCTGCAAAGGACCTCCCTGTTGGCCATTTCTTAGACCTCTTAGAATGTTCCAGAAAGCTTGGTGAAAATGAGAGAATAGCAGCGGCAGACTTTGATGTATGCAGAAGGAGCTGGGCAAAATGGACAGTCAAATGAAAACAATCCATTGAAAAAGAACCAAAATGGAATTTCAGAACTGTTGATGTGATCAAGCCCTATCACAGCCGAGTCGTCCAGGAAACTTAATGAACACACTGGAGCCACCATCTTTTACAGAGAAGTTCTCATGAGAGCTCAATTTGAAGTTGATTTGCCAAAGGGCTGCAGATATAGATGCTGTTTGTGTGCAGGAAAGTGCTGCTTTGTTTCAACTCAAAGAAATATTAGTTTAACATGCTGCAGGTTATGTTGCATAGGAATATAACAGGATTGAGATTTATGTCCCCAGCAATGTATAAGGGGAGTTCAAGTCCCAAGAGAACAGAGACAATGTGAAGGCATCTAGTGAAAAATCAACAGTGTCTAAGACGGTGGCTTAGGGCTACTTCCTCTGTTTCTCTAACTCTCTCCCTCTATCTCTCTCTCTCTTATTTGTATCCTCCACTACTCCTCTGAGGAACGATGAATGACAGACATGAGGATTACTCATTTTATCCTGAAAACAAAGCTCTGATTGTGAGGTAGGTTTACACCAGGGATGAGGACCCTCAGGTATGGGGGCTAAATGTGTCCTCTTTGCCTCTTGTAGGAATGCCAGAGGAGCCTGCGAGCTCAGGCCAATAGCCCATCTAGTCCAGCATCCTGTTCTCACAGTGTCCAACCTGATGCCGCTATAGGAAGCCCTCCAGCAGGACCCGAGCACAAGAGCCATCTCCCCTCCTGTAGTTTACAGCAACTGGGATTCAGAAGCATTGCAGCCTCCAACTGTGGAGACAGAGGAGAGCCACCCTGCCTAGGGGACACCAGTAGGCCTCTCCTCCATGAGTTTGGCGAATCTTCTTCTGAAGCAGTCTAGGGTAATGGCCCTCACTACTTCCCAGGCGAGTGAGTTCCATAGTTTAACTCTGCACTGTGGGAAGAAGGACTTGCTTTCAACTGCCCTGAATCTTCCAACATTCAGCATCATGGGATGTTCATGAGCTCCAGTATTCTGAGAGAAGGAGGAAAACTTTATCCACATTCTCCAGAGCATGCATAATTCTATAAGCCCCCACCATGCCACCTCTTACCTTTTCTCTAAACTGAAAGACCTCAAACCTTTCTTTTTAGGGGGAGTAACTACACCCCTTGATCACTCTGGCTGCCCTTCTCTTATCCTTTCCCAACTCTGCAGTATCATTTTTGAGCTGAGGTGACTCTCATTCTGGGCCTCAAGACTCCCCTCAGACCAGTGGCATGTGGTCAGTGGATGAAGGGGATTGGGATAGTCCCCTAAAAGTTCCCGCTGAATTAGAATATTAAAGTGTTAAAGCCTGGCTCCTCCTTCCCAAAGCCCGGAAAGCTTCTGTCCAGCTTAGGGAGGGAAGCGTGATGCTCACATGCGCAATGCCTCACTCCCTGCCCATCGCCCTTGCATGCTGGAGCCTCTGGCCCTATCTGTCCCCCTATGAAAAAGTTCACAACATGCCGCTGCCTCGGACCACGGCCCCTCCCAAGGCACACCCCTTTCCCCAGGCCAGGCCATTCACCAGCCCTGCTTTGACGCCTCCTCCAACATTTTTTCCTGTAATGTGTCCTCGAACTCTCATGATGTCTTTTGCTTGCCCAGAAGGAGGACAGAAATGTGCTTGTGTGTGTTATACAATACAGTGTACAAAGAAGCCTCCTGTACAGAGGCAACATTGACATTTCTTCTCTGCTCCATCTTGTCCCTGTTCCTGCCCACCACTGGCCAAGGTTGCTGAGCAGGGAACGAGGCCCTTGCAGTGATAATAGTTCCCCATTCCTGTGGGTGCTATTGAAAGGCCTAATGTCACCCACTGAGCTTCATGACTAAGACAAGGTTGTTGGGTAGCATGTGGTTGGCTCTATGACGCCTGTGCAGGTTGCCACTTATATGTGGGTTAGAACCTCTTCCTGAGCACTCATCACTGCCAGCTGACCCCTTTGTGTTGCCCTGCACTCTTCTGGCAGACTGGCCAAAGCATTCCTCCCGCCTCCCAACATCTCTGTCCTGTGCCATTTCCCAGGTTCTCGTCTGATCATGGGCTTTGAAAGCCGCTCCCTCTAATGCGAACAGCTCTGATGATGAGCGAGACACAGGGGAGATATTTCTTTTCTGAAACTGACACTATAATTTCTGGGTTTTTTAACCCCACCCTCATCTTTGTTCAGAGGGAAGATGCACAACTTTTTTTCTCTTTTGCTATCACTGTTGGGCTTGTACGCTGCCAAAACAAAGTTGGGAAGGAATGAGGGGCGGTAAAAGGAAGTATGTCAGGAAAGCAAGGTGGCTTCTGGGCACTTCTCTCTGTACTGTTTCCCCTTCATCTCCAGGGAACCTCAGAGAATCGCTTGGATTTTGGAGACTTGCATTTTACATCAGTGAAATATGATGGGAAGAAAAATCCCCTTGCTGGGGAACACACATGGGGAGAGGTCTGTTGCACTCAGGTCTGCTTGTGGGTTTCCCACAAGACTACCACATGCAAGCCTTTTTAATTTAGAAAACAAATGAGGGGGCAGGATAGAAGTGTATAAAATTATGCAGGGTTGAAGAAAATGGACTGGGATAAGTTCTGTCTCCCTTTCTCATAATATTAGAGTTCAGGCTTCCGGTTCCGATCTGCCTTAATGAAGGCAGCTCCCGCAACAGTGAGAGACTGTTATCCTTGCAAGTCCACCACAGGAACAGGGGGGAAATGGGCTTCACTCGCAGTTCGTCTCAGTGCCTGGTTCTCACTCCGGCATGGAATGCAGGAGGTGCTGAGTGCAAAAGCTCTTCGCTTGCCAATAACCTTCCTACGTCACCATTAAGAAGCAGTGGTTCTCCTGTTAACAACTGCAGAAGAAAGCCAACTGCAAAAATTTTAAGGTTTGAACTTGAAATAAGACTTCATTTGGTGCAAAAGATGGGTGGAAGGAGAAGGGAGCCTACGGTTTCTTTCATTAAAGTTTCCCCCTCTACATTTATGATTTGGCAACCCTCCTCTGAATGTTTAGTTCAAATTATATTTGTACAAGCGAAGATGGAAGAAATTGGATTATAGATATGGAATATAACATTAAATGGAACTGCGTGTGTAAAAAAAAGGGAAAAGGAAGGGAAGCTCTATTTTGCAAAAGGTTTACGATGGAAACTTAGAGCTGACTCTTCCCCATCCTTTATTATTTACGGAGTGAACAGAATAACCCTAAAAGGACTTGGAATTTAATTTAATTTAATTGGATGGAAGGATGAAAAGAGTCTGTGAACTTGCCAAGGAACTGATAAGGTTCATTATTGAGTCACCTGCAGTTCGACAGACCACTCTTCTTCCAAGGCTGAGAGGAAAAATGGTGTAAACAGGTTATTTGTTGGAACAGAGTGATTTTTACAACTGTTGTTAAAGTTGCAAAACAACGAAGCATGGGACGGAGCAATGGAGAAATTTCTGAAACAACAACAGGATATCAGCTTTGCCCAAAGAATAATGGATAACAGCAACAACCGGGGAGAGAAAGACATGACATGTTACAAGGACAGGAAGGAACACCATGGACAGAATAACTGCCACAGACAGGAAGAACAAGGATATAAATTGAGTGCCTCACTTGTAGTTTTATAAATCATTTAATGTGTCAACACAAATAGAAGTTATTAATATTGCAGTTGCTGCATAAGGGATTGTTATTATGAGCAGAATGTTATGGAAATTAATAAGATTTTGGAAGGCAGAAATAAAGCAAATAATTAAGCCATCAATTTTAGCATGTGGAGGGCCACCTTATCTAAATTATATAATTCTGTATTTGAACAATTGGTATTAATAATTGTATAATAAATTGGTATTGTTATAATAAGGCTTTTATTGGATTGTAATTGAAAACTAATAAAAATTATATAATATTAGAGTTCAGGGCCATCCAATGAAGCTGAATTTCACAAGATTCATGACAGTGCATAGTTAGACTACAGAATTTTCTCCCCCCAGAGGCAGTGATGGCCTCTCTGGAGGAGGATGCTCTCCATGCCTACCAGCCACGAGAGCTATCTCCACGACTTGAGGCAGTCCACCTTTGAATCCCAGTTGCTGAGAACCACGGGGAGGGACAGGGAGAGAGATGTTATCTTCACGTCCTGCTTGGGGGCATTCTGTTTGGCCACTGTGAGAGCAGGATGCTGGTCTAGATCTGGTTCTGCAGGATACTTCTTACGTTCTTCAAAGATATGGGGGGCATCAAGTGCCCAGTCGGCTACAACTGATTGCTCCGGTCAGGTTATGGGTTTCCAGTAGGGCAGACACAGGTCTTATTGGGACGCCCCACCTGCCTTCCCTTGCTCCCTTGAGAGGTCAATGCACCAGAGTCTTTTGGCTTCCCTCCAGCTTCTTTTCAGTGCCTCTTGATGCAAGCTTGTGGAGACAGCGTCAAATTATCATTAGAAGCATGCATCCATATTTCTTGTGCTTATTTCTTTTGAGGCCCAACTGCTGAGATTTAGAGAGTGAAAGAAAGAGGACAAGAATTTTAGGATAATCTTGAAAGCAGGGAGGGGGAAAATTACTGCATGTCAAATGCTGAGTGGGGAGTATAAAAGGCTCCCAGGTGGGCTGCAGAATTAAATGTTTGGAACTTTGTTTCCCCCTGTGAGGGAAGGACTGGAATGTCTCCATGGCAACCAAAGGGCAAAAAGCGGAACAAATGTGTGGTGCCCACTTGGCTAAAAGGGGAAAGCCAGCGCTGGGAGAGGCAGAAGGGGTGGAGCTACTCCAGAGCAAGTGCTACCCCTCTGCCACTAGGGGGAGCCGTTGTGCCACCATTTGGTGGAGAGAAGTCTAGGGCAGATCTGGCTGAGAAGAGAAATCCATCCTTCCAGCGTTGTTCAAGTGTGTGGGATTTCACATTGTGGAAATCAGTACTGGTATACTGTATCTTGACCCACAAGAATGTTTGCCCCAATATGCGAGAGGGCAAGAAGCTGCAAATTTGAGGATGAAAAAAGAAGTGGGATGATGAAACTCAGCCATTTAACACTGTTATTAAACAGAATAGAAAAGGCTGGCTCTGAGCTTTAAGAAAATGAGGGGAGGGTGGAAGAGCTGAAATGATTCTCAAAACAGCCCCCACCCAACTGCCCCAGATCAAATCTCTCTGTGTGTTTTTCCATAGGGTGGTGTCACTCCTCCCACTGGCTGTGGTGCTTCAGGGATGAAGGGGGGGCACAGTTTCTTCCAAGAATGCAACCTGGGAATGACTAAAGCATTGCTCCATGGGGATTTTTTTTTTTGGGGGGGGGGGCTGTCAGCCTGCTAGGAGAACTGCTGCCACCACCACTGAATTGAAGTCCACACTTTAGCTGCCCCTTTGCTCCTATTTCGTCACCTTCAAAAATCTCTCCTCCAATCCTCTCTCCACAAAAAACCCCAGAAATTTTGTTCCCTAAAAATGAAGCCAATGAGGAATCCATGACCTCCAGATGTTGCTGGACTCCAGCCTCCATCATTCCCAGTCAGCATGGTCAATGATCAGAGATAATGGGATCTGGAGTCCAACAACATATGGAAGTCTCTGCTTTCCCCATCGCTGCTATATTTCCACCCACCTTCCTGCTCTGGATGGAAACTTTGCCTGGTTGAGAATAGTTTTACACATTGCTTTTTATATCTGATTCTGACCTTCCAGCTCTGACTCCTAACTTGACCTCTTGGCTTTGACCCTGGTTCCCAGCTGCTACCTCCCACTTTGTGCCTGCATAGGTATCATAGAATCATAGACTTGTCTCCTCCTCCCCAGGACTTCTTCCAAGCAATCGGAGACTGCGCCTGCGTGAAGCCAACCTCTCCTCCATCCTTTTCATGCCCCTTCTGGTTCTTTGAGACAAGGGGGGAGGGGAACTTGTTGCAGCAAGAGGAGGAGACACTTGTGACTCTGCACCAGCCTGACTCATCTCTGCCTCTTGGCCTCTCTCCACCCACGCTCCTATTTCCACTTCTGCCCCTCCAGTTTCGGATAACTCCTCCTCCCAATCTTCTCCCTCTTCTCCCTCTGACCACTCACCATTGTCCCACCACCAATCCCTGGGCTCTGAGCCTTCCACCATTCCTCTTCATCCAACTAGTCCATGACACTGAATATTTCAGGCCTTTAGATATTTGGAGATTGCTATCACATCACCTCTCCGTCTTCTCTAGGCCAGGCATTCCCAAATCCTTCAGCCAACTCCCTTTGTCACCTTGGTCGCCTTCTCTGTCCAATGTGCATCATCAAATGACATTATATCCTCACTACAGATGGACCACCTCATCAGTCATTTGTGATAACAAGGCCAAGGAAAACAGGAGTCCTGGGAACACTTCACACCCCACAGATTGCAAGCATATGATACATGTGTGCTTTCATGTCTGAACTAGGCAGGAAACTGCAACTGGCTGGCTCTTGCGCATGCTGCAATGGAGATGAGCACAGCTGCTCCAAACATAGCATAATAAGCCTTGTGTGCAGATATTTACACATTGTGCACCCTCTTACTCAGGAATCCATGAAGTGGTCCAGAGATGGAAGACATGTGGTGAACCTGCCAGCCGTCCCAGCTGGAAAAAGATTGATCGGCGGCCTCTCTGGTGTTATTTACCTGTTGCCTTTGTGGATTGCAACCAGACAAGGGGAGCTGGGTCTGTGCTGCTTGGGGTTAATTGCACATTAAGTAGCTGCTGTTGTGCAGGCTGAGCTGCCTAAATTCTGGGTAATTGGCACTACCTGAACTCTTTTGCTAGAAGGCTTTATGCTGGCAGCCACAGGTAACGAGGAAAGCAAACATTGCCTCTCTTGCTTCTCTTCTGCATTAGCGTGGTCACTGCTGGCAAAAGAATGTAGGAGGGCAGAGATTGTTTTCTCTCTGGAACATCCTAGAAATGCATTTGCTTGGCAGGGCCAAAAAGAAAAATGGGGTGCTGTGAAAAATGTTTGAATCAAAGCTCTGGCTAAGGACCTATGAAGAGCCTGCTAGGTCAGACCAAAAGGCCTTCTCTTGCATGCAGTCTCCTGTTTTCCATGGCGGACAACTAGATGCTTCTTGATGCCATCTCTCCCTGTGGTTCCCCAGCAATTGGTCCTGAGTAAGATGTTGCCACTGAACCAGGTAGAGCAGAGCAGCCCCCAATAATCTTTTCTGTGATGAAGAGAGAACCCCATAAAATGAGAGCTCTAACCAGGCACCCTGCTAGCATGTCCACATGGTTGTGAAAGGGAGGACTTGAGTTAGAGGGAAGGGACCCTAAATCTTCAAAATAGAGAGGTGGGCAACCTTTTGCTCCCCCAGATGTTAGACCACAGCTCCCATTACCTCTGACCATTGGCCATGCTGGCTGGGGCTGATTGGAGTTAGAGCCCAACAACATCTAGACGCCCACAGATGTTCACCCTTACTTTAATATCTCCCTAGATGTGGATTTGTGCAAACTTTTCTGTCCATTCCAACAGTTTGACATAACAGCACACCTGCCAAACTCTCAGTTCTCACAACTTTTTGATGGGCAGGAGCGCTAGATGGAGGTCATCTCATCCCTAAAGTGATGATGCAGAAAAAATGTGCACTTGGGTTTCTGATGCAGCAGCCAGAGAACCACTTAGCCCGAGGAAGAAGAAGAAGAAGAAGAAGAAGAAGAAGAAGAAGAAGAAGAAGAGGAGGAGGAGGAGGAGGAGGAGGAGGAGGAGGAGGAGGAGGAGGAAGACAACAACAAACAAGAGTGGTACAAGCTGAGGGCTTCTAAGAGAAGTGAAAATCTCTTTGACATCTCACAAATAACAAGGCCTCTCTCTTCTCACTATGATTAATGAATCCAAAGTACCTGGCACACTCCTGGTTCAGAATGTGCAACCACTAGAAACCTTACTTTACCTGTAAAAATAATTGGAAAATAATGAAGAGACATAGACCCTTTCATCACTCATTAACCACCACACCTATGAGTACCAAACGCTGCAGTCCCTTGCTGTGCTTCACAAGAACTTGGAAAGATCCCTGCTGGATCCCAGAGAAGGGAGTGGAGAGAACAAAAAAGTTCCCATTTCTGACATTTTATTATTTATTTATCTCACAACATCTGTGTACCATTTGATTGTAATAAAGCCTCTAATCAATTTACAAGAAGTATAAACCAATAAAAATTATCAGTAGAACAGTTAAAAACAAGAATTTGAAATCTTCAAAAATAATGAAATCAACAATAAGTTAGAGCCAGATTAAAACACAAAACAGCTTCACAGCTTCTCCATGTTTGGATAAGCCTGCCGAAATAGAAATGTTTCTCCCCACCACCACCAGATACCAAAAAGAGTACAGTGGAGGCATCCAACTGGTGTGTCAATAGGCAGGGATTTCCAAAGGAAGGAGCATGGTGTGTCGTGGTGTTGGTTCCAGTGGTTGAGAGGGCATATCTGGGGTGAGCTGGTCTCACAAGCAAGGGCTTTATGTACTAATAGCAACACATTGAACGTGGCCCAGTAGCAGATTGACAACCAGTGCAGGTCTCTGAGCAGAGGTGTTGTACCTGTCCGGCTCCCAATCCTGGTATAAGTCATGCTGCAGCGTTCTACACTAACTGCAGCTTCGAGATCAAACACAAGGAAGCCCCAGATAAGACTGCACTGTGGTAGTCCAGTCTTCAAGTAACCAGTGCATGGCACATAGCTTTCTAGTGTCTTCCCACTACTCCGTATTGCTTGTCTCCAGTGCCCCACATCAACGTCTTCTGTGCCTTGCTCAGCATCCTCATTTCTAATAACGCGGCTGCCTCTAAAATGAGCAGAGGAGAGACAACGTGTGTTCAGGTATCTTGAGGGATATCTTTGCTCTCAGCTTGGAATGGGCTCAAGCCACCATACATATGAGAAGGGATTACAAAAGAAGTTAGCTGATTACCACCCTCTGGACTAACTTACATAAGCATAAGTTGCCCTCCCGGAAATGCTATATGAAAGATTCTGCACCTTTGCTTCAGCTAACACGAACAAGGTAATTCAGAATTTACATAGGACTTTCAGCACCTTGAAAAGAGTCTAAGGTCTGCTGCAGCACCATCGTAGGAACAAGGGAAGCTGCCTTCGACTGAGTCAGACAACTGGTACATCTAGTTTGATGTTATCTATGCTGAATGGCAGTGGCTCTGCAGGGTTTCAGCAAGGAAGTCTCTCCCAACCTACCTGGAGCTGCCAGGGATTGAACCTGGGACCTTCTGCAGGTGAAGCTGATGCTCTACCACGGAGCTACGGCCCTTTCCAAGCACTAGTAGGTCAACCCAAGGTGAATTTAGGACTATGTGTTGATAATCCTATGCAATCACAAATCAATCACCCTGGTGAGGCAAAATCTGAATCTGGGTGTGTGCAGCAAAAAACAGAATAGAGGGGCCACTGCATCCTGATAAATGACAAAATACACTGATTACATTGTGCCATATAGTGGTACTCTAGTTCAAGTTAGTGTATTGGGGTGGGGTCACAACTATGGGGGGGGGGAGAGAGAAAAGAAGATATTACCAAAAGCTAGCTTGCAAACTCAGCCTTTGGGACAACTGTCCGGTGGAGAGGTTAATACCATATGATTATAAGAAGCGCCCTGCTGGGTCAGGCCTATGGCCCCTCTAGTTCAGCCTCCTGTTCCCCCAGTGGCCAACCAGATGGCTCGATGGGAAACCCACAAACAGGACTCAAGCGCAAGAGCTCTCTCCCCTCCCGTGGTTTCCAGCAATGGGTATTCAGAAGCATTGCTGGCTCCAAGTGTGGAGGCAGAGTATAGCCATCATGGTGACTAGCGATGGATAGCCCTCTCCTCCACCAATTTGCCTCATCCTCTTTGGAAGCCATCCAAGTTGGAGGCCAACACTGCCCTCTGTGGGAAGAAATTCCTTAGTAGCCACAGGTCGTTCCTGACATGCTACCCTCCAGCTGTTGAGACGCTGTATATGGCCGTAGAGAAAGCACCTGCTCAACTGTGACTGGATTCCAGGGCTGACACTTGTCTCTGGCAATATTACTGGAAAAGGAAGCATAATGCAGAGACTGTTCATTTGGCAGCCTCCCAACAACTGGAGACATTTCAGTGTTTCTGGCTGGATGCTGAGAGTACTGACGTGTGTGTGCATATATATGACCATGCACATGTGTGTGTTGGAGAGACTGCCTCTCATAGACAAATGCATGAACAAAGGGATCTGCTTATAGCATTGTCTTTCTGTTACCGGTTCTGGCAGCATGAGACTAGGGCTGCCTGCTTGCACGGCTCCCGAGATCTCCAGGGCATTTTCTTTTCCACAGAGGTTTCCCTGAAGCTCTACATTAATGTTTCTTCTCCCTGCCCCTTCCCTGGACATGGTGTTGCATGCGCATGCATGGTCATGGCATGGAAAGGAGAAGACAGGCCGTTAGGATGCAGTTTGATTTGGGGTTTGTCGAAATGGGTTTGGATTGGTCTGGAGTGGAGCAGATCCAATCCAGATTTACAAATTGGGGCCGTAGATCAGATTGCAAGGCCCACCACAGCCCCAGTCAAGGGGGATAATGGAGAGCAGAGAACCTTGGTGAGCATTGAGGTGACCTTTGGAGGCTGGGCTTCCTCAGACCAGTCTCGAGGGCTATCTGATGTTGACAGCCTAAGAGAAGAGCTGTCTGTGGGCCTTATCAATTTGAGGAAAATATGTGATTCAATAAGGTTCCACCAATGCATTTTGCAATATGTTGGCTTTGAGGAGCGTTAAGCAGTACTAGCAACTAACCAAGGCAGAGTTTCACCCACAGGACAATAGTTCCTGCGTGGGGTACATATAAATCAAATAACCCTGTTGCATATCATGGTCTATGTCCAAAATTCTCCATCCACTAGTGCAAGAACTCTAGAACTAGGATTGGAGAATTTTAAAGTTGTGCAACAGAGGAATATAGTGCAACTTCTGCAACAGAGTGCACCATCTATTAAGCAACTAAATTATCAGCAACTTGACTTTAACGAAGAAGAAGAAGAAGAAGAAGAAGAAGAAGAAGAAGAAGAAGAGGAGGAGGAGGAGGAGGAGGAGGAGGAGGAGTTGTTTGGATTTGATATCCCGCTTTCTCACTACCCGAAGGAGTCTCAAAGTGGCTAACATTTTCCTTTCCCTTCCTCCCCCACAACAAATACTCTGTGAGGTGAGTGGGGCTGAGAGACTTCAGAGAAGTGTGACTAGCCCAAGGTCACCCAGCAGCTGCATGTGGAAGAGCAGAGACGCAAACCCAGTTCCCCAGATTACAAGTCTACCGCTCTTAACCACTACACCACACTGGCTACTGCTACATTGGCTACCTGCCCATGTTTCTTGTTCGTTTAATTCTTTATTGTTGTTTAGTGGTGTCCGACTCTTCGTGACCCCATGGACCAGAGCATGCCAGGCATTCCTGTCTTCCACTGCCTCCCACAGTTTGGTCAACTCATGTTAGTAGCTTCGAGAACACTGTCCAACCATCTTGTTAAATTTATATACCACCTTATGCTTTCAAGGTGCTCAAAGTGCTGTACATGGTTCTCCTCCCCCCTGTTTTATTGTCACAACAGCCCTGTGAGGTTGATCAGTTTAAGAGATGGTGACTGGCTTGAGGTTACCCAGTGAGGTTCATGGCTGAGGGGAGATTTGAATCCTGGTCTCCCAGGTCCAAGTTCAACACTCTAACCATTATGCTGCGCTGGCTCTAGCTAGTTGACTAATAAAGTTATGGTACTCTTTTATATAGAAAACATGTGTGTGTGCGCACACACACACACAGAGCTGGCACAAAACCTTCAATCATCTATTAATGGCACCCAGGATTTCCTGTTTGAGAGAGAATCTTTCAATATGCAGCATCAGTTTGATAATTCCATACTTGTCACAATTGATATCCTTACACCACTATAATCACAGAATTATGGGATCCAAATTTCATAGGATTTTCTAATTAGCAGACTGATCTTGCTGCAGAGGTTATCATCACCTCAGAAACACTTTTTTTAATTTAAAGCATCAGCTTTGAATGATAAATGCTGTCTACAAACACATTCTGCAAGAGTTGGCATTGTCTGCCAATTCATTTATGGGAAAACTTGGAAAAGCCATAGGAAAAGAGCTTCCATGACTAGGAGTCTGGTGGTGGTACATTGATTGCAGCTTCCAAACAGGCCCATGAATGAATATGATCTCTTGGGTACTCCATTGTACCTCATTCTGAGGAAACCGAACCCTGCAGAAGCACCTGCAATCCCTGGGATCTCACACCGTTTGGAGATAGGGGTGGAGTGCAACAATACTAAACTCTCTCATCTGTTCCTCAGAAGACTTGGCTTCCAGACCCTTTATCATCTTGGCATACATGCATGCCAGTGTATCTATTTGCTGTCACTACCACCTAAAATCCAGAGCAGATAGCTACTGCTGTCTAAAGCTCTACTGGTTATGATATTAATACATGCAGACTGGATCAATTGACCACCTGCATCTGAACACAAGCAGTGGAAGGCTTTCCTTTCCTTTTCTCACATACACTCTGTCTCTTTCCACCAGCAGGAGGTGATCTCATCAGGAACCACACTGATAAAATAATGGGGAGCAACTGTAAACAAGTTTGCTTCTTGATCTCTCAGAATGCACGCTCCCCATTCTGCCCACGTCTCTCCAAAAGACACACACACAATTTCTGCCAGAAAGCACTTTTGCAAACTAAGGAGCTGTAAGGACACACCTTGTGAAGTTTTGGAACTGGGCGGCTACTTGTTTTATTCTTTTACATCAGGCTCATAGAAAATCAGAATTAAGAAGAACCTGAGTGTCTCATGAATCTTTATTGTGGCAAAAACTATGAAGAGATGAACTTTTCTTGTGTTCAAGAAAAAAACCACACACTAATTTGTTTCCCACTTGTTTTGTCAATGCACCCAGCAGGTGCTGCAAGGCACTTAGAAGACTCAGGACACAGGCCTGCTACACAAATCTGCATAAAAGTTGCCCATGTTAAAATTGTGTTACAGACCACCCCAATCTCTGAGCAGGGTCTGTGTTCCCTTTTAGGAAAATGAGGCACAGCAGAGCCTGGGGTGTCTTTATGGCATATGGCTTATTTGCAGATATGTACAACCTAAGTCTAGATTGTGTGGGGGGGGGGGATCCCAGCATTACACCCAAAGAGGGTCTCTTGCATCTTCATTAGGCACAACAGTCTCAGATTTTAAAGCAGGGGACAGCAAACTTTTCCAGCAGGGGGCCGGTCCACTATCCCTCAGACCTTGTGGGGGGCCGGACTATATTTTGAAAAAAAATCATGGACGAATTCCTATGCCCCACAAATAACCCAGAGATGCATTTTAAATAAAAGGACACATTCTACTCATATAAAAACACGTTGACAGTCAGCAGGCTGGATTTAGAAGGCAATTGGGCCAGATCCGGCCCCCAGGCCTTAGTTTGCCTAAAGGTAAAGGTACCCCTGCCTGTACGGGCCAGTCGTGTCCGACTCTAGGGTTGTGCGCTCATCTCACTTAAGAGGCCGGGAGCCAGCGCTGTCCGAAGACACTTCCGGGTCACGTGGCCAGTGTGACAAAGCTGCTCTGGCGAGCCAGCACCAGCGCAGCACACGGAAACGCTGTTTACCTTCCCGCTATAAAGCGGTACCTATTTATCTACTTGCACTTAAGGGTGCTTTCGAACTGCTAGGTGGGCAGGAGCTGGGACCGAACGACAGGAGCTCACCCCGCCGCGGGGATTCAAACCGCCGACCATGCGATCGGCAAGTTCTAGGCACTGAGGTTTTACCCACAGTGCCACCCGCGTCCCTAAGTTTGCCTACCCATGTTTTAAAGAGACCTCAGCCATGACTTTGTGTCTCTCCCTCCTGCTTGCCAATTCCAGACTGGAGAGGATGTTTTCCTCCCCCCTAACATCGCGCTCTGACCCCTCCTGCTCTCAAACTTGCAAAAACCGACTCTCTCCCCCCCCCCCGTTTGCGTACTTCAGGCCCACAGTAATTCTGAAACTCCCCCCCCCCAACTCTGGTATTTTTTTTTTTTTTGCTAACTCCTCCCCCTTTGGGGCTGGCACAGCCAGTGGCGTAGCGTGGGGGGTGCCAGGGGGGCCGGCCGCACCAGGCGCAACATCTGGGGGGGCGCGCTCGCTGCCTCCGGAGTCGCCGAAGAGCCTCGGGCGCTGGCTGTAGCAGAGCCCCATGTCTCGTGGAACCGACGAGCTGTGCGCGCGCCCGGGCTGAAGGCGTCCGGCAGGCAGCGGCTCTCAGCCCCGCGCGTCAGGGCCGCGGAGGACGTGCCAGGCAGCCCCTCCTCACAGCCCCGCCTCCGCTGCTGCTGCTGCAGCTGCTGGGCCATGTTGCATTTTCCTCGCCTCTCTGCCCCCCTCCTCCTCCGGGCAAGCGGCGTGGTTTGGGCGGCAGCGCCAGCAGCAACTCGACTCAGATCGGCAGGTTAGGGGTTGGGGGGGGCGCAAATTACTTGCCTTGCCCCGGGTTAGGGGGCGCAAATTACTTGCCTTGCCCCGGGTGCCGACAACTCACGCTACGCCGCTGGGCACAGCCTCTGCTTTGCTGTTCACAGCATCACAGAATTGTAGAGTTGGAAGGGACCCTGAGAATCTTCTGTTATGTGAGTAGGCAAACTAAGGCCCGGGGGCAAGATCCGGCCCATTCACCTTCTAAATCCGGCCCTCGGACGGTCCGGGAAACAGCGTGTTTCTACATGAGTAGAATGTGTCCTTTTATTTAAAATGCATCTCTGGGTTATTTGTGGGACATTTTCCCCCCCAAAATACAGTCCGGCCCCCCACAAGGTCTGAGGGACAGTGGACTATCCCCCTGCTGGAAAAGTTTGCTGACCCCTGTTCTAATCGGACCCCCTGTAATGCAGGAATATGCAGCTGTCCTATACAGGGACTGAACCTGCAACCTTGGCATTATCAGATAGCCAATCTTTGTTTCTGAACAGCTTATCTGCCAAGGGATTCCCCAGTCAGGGAAATCTGGTTTATCCTGTATTTTTACACTGCTAAATTTAGGAGAGATCTGGCACCTGGTGAGTCAAGGCACCCCACACACCCATATCAAAACAGATTGATAAATACAAACCTCTGCAAACCTTTTTTTTTCTTTTTTTTTTGCAGGATGACGAGGAACCATTAGTGAGCATTCATTGGGACACCTAAGTCTAGTTTCATTCCCCTCCTTCTCCCTGCTGAGTTTTACAAGGGCGACACTGAGACTAAGGAGAAGGAAGTTGACAGGCCTCGTCTGGTTGTAAGAGGTCAGGTGGGTGGCTTACGGCAGACTGAGATCAGTGGGGCACTGCCCCATTTAGCCTGATGGACCGAGATTCATTGGTGGCTAGGGGCTCATTCTTTTTGCACTTTATGTCATGCTCAGCTCCCTATAAACAAAGTAAAGCATGTTGCTGATTTTATGAAGTTGGGAAGGAACAGAAGACCTGGACCCCATCACCAAAGGTTTGGAGCTCAGCCCCCCTCAAGCTGCCCCCTAACAATGTGTCTGGGTGCACTTGTGCCTTATCATATTGTTCCCTTGGAACTGATGCTCCCGGCACCAATTATGCACACCCCCTTCCAAAGCAAAGGCTCCCAGGAGAGCAATCCTGGAAAATGTGTGCACACAAATTGGCAGATGGAAGAGATGCTCACTAAACACATGGCTGTGCTGTTGAGTGGATGGTCTCATTGCATGGTTTTCAGCAATCAGAGTTTCTAAAAAGCTTAAAATCATGTCCATACAGGGCATCAACCTTCAGTGCCTGGTCTGCTGAACACAAGTTGTGCACACTCAGAAACTCATTGAGCCTTCTGAGCCTGCCAAAGACTTTGGGAAGGACATGGTGCTCAATTTGTAATACAGCCAATCATTACAGGCTGGACAGAGTGCTCATAAACTTTGTCAATATCACCAAGGCTGCATTGGTTGCTCTGTTTTCCTGATGTTTCCCTCTGTATTATTTTCTCCATTATATTTGAGCTTCTGCATGATGTAAAAGCCACTTCCGAAAATATAGTGGAAAATAGCGCATGTTTGCTGCTCATTTACATGTCTTGTGCAAATGGAATATTTTTCTAGAAAGAAAAAAAAAATGGAAATGAGCACTAAAATTGTGCAATATTCTGCTATGTTTCCAGAAGCGTCTTTTATGTTATGCGAAAGCTAAAATAGGAAGTGGAAACAAACAGTCAGAGAAACATTGCGGAAACGGAATAAAGTGCCACTTGAATGCCACCTGACTAGCATTGCCTGCATCACGTTGTACCACTGCTTAGGCTTGGTACACTAAAGACTCTCCGTCCATCTGTAACAGGGGTGAGGAGACATTTTTTAGCCCCAGGACCACTTTCTCTAGCACTCTGCCTTGTAGAGGAGACATGCCACTTGTGGGTGGGGCCAGAGGCAGAAGTGGATCTCCCACCCCCCCACCCCATCTAGGCAAGCAGGAGACATTAGCACAGCTCAAGGACATGTTCCAGACTGGCCAAATCACTCAACAAGGATGTGGAGAGGGAGTATGGCTTGGGGAGGGGGCTGGGGAGAGTCTCAAGGGCCAGACAGAGAAGCTGTGGGGTGGCAATGGGCTCTGGAGTTTTCTACCCCCCTGCTCAGCTTTGCTAGAGCGTGCCCTCAGCTCCCTGGCCACAGGGCTGTGGTGGCCTTCTCCAGCTGGTGGCTGGATAAATTGGAATCCTCTGGCTCCTCCCTTCCCATTGACAAGCCCATTCTCTCTGTGTGTTTGTGATTATGGGCAAACAAAGGGGAAAATGGATTCCTTTAGATAGCAAATGAGTTTAATAGAAATGGTGATGAAGTGACACAGCAAAGGGAATGTTAATCCTGTGCCTGATGTGGACAGACTACCAAACAGGCCACTGAGGACAGAGGGAAAAGGGTTTTGTTTTCTGGTCTTTCTTTTTTTGCAGAGGGAGCAGCTAAGAGAATGGCAGCCCTTGGGTTGCAAAGATTCACACATCTTGCCCCTGGCAAAAAAGAACACCAACCATCTCCAGCCCCTGTAGCCCACTGGCCCAAAATGTGAGGCTGAAAACGTTATCCCTTATCTTCATGTTTCCTGTCTGCAAACATTCCTTCTAACCCATTGCTGACTTGTCTGAGTAGTAGACATTCTGCAAAGGAATCAGGCAGAGTTTTATTTCTGCAGTCCTGCTACATGAGCGCTGACATATATGGAATAGATTCTGCACAGGAGCACTGTGATGGTTATTTCCTATGCTGTCTTTGGATATCTTTCAGGAAAAACCCTCATCTAGAAAATCCCAGGTTCAATCCCCAGCATCTAAAGGTAGGGGGAGAGACCCCTGTCTGAAACCCTAGAGAGCCACTGCCGCTGTGTAGACAATATTGAGCGAGATAGACTAACGGTCTGACTTCATCTAAGGTAGCTTCCTATGACCCGAGAATCACGCCTTTGCATCTTGCTGTTTGTGACGTGGAGATGTCTCAGGCTGGCCCTTGCCGACAAATCCTCCTCTAAAAAGTAGCTTTCCTCTCCCAAGTTTGCAAGAATAAATGCTCCCTTCTTTACTCAGAAAGGATTAGATCTTGCATTTGTGTTGCTGCTGCTCTCTTGTGCCTTTGAACATAATGGGAACAACCTCCCATCCCTGGACTGCCATGGTGGATTTGGTTCTTTTGCTAACCTGACCTCGTTTAGTTCATTAAAAGCCTCCAGGATCATGCAACTCCAGACTTCAAAATAAAACATCTCTGATCAATGGCACAACCAGCTGGGGAAGTATAATTCAATTTGTCGGTGTGCCATTATTAGTTACTCTGATGAAGCTGTGGAGTCCAGAGATCAGCTGGCGTGGGCCCTTTGAAGATGCCTGGCACAGGAGAGGATGAAGAGGAAGGAAAGCTTGGCCACAGCAGTTCAAGCAATGGTTACTTCAAGGCTGGACTACTGCAATGTGTTCTATGTGGGGCTTCCCTTGTTCTTAACCCAGAAGCTGCAGTTAGGGCAGAATGCTGCAGCACAATTGCTGATGGGAGTGAGGCCTTGTCAGCATATAACGCCTGTGTTCATAGATCTACATTTGCTATGGGGCCAAGTTCAAGGGGTTACTATTAGTATATAAACCCCCTAATAACTTGGGACCAGTTTACCTTTGAGATCTCCCTGCCCCACCTGTGCCCAATAGACTGCTTCAACTGGTGGAATTGGTACTGTTATGGGTGCCACATAATACTTCTTCCAGGGGTGGGGGTGGGGTAGGGGCTGCTGCTGCTGCTGAGATTGCCCTGGGCACATTTTTCAGGGGGTGGAGTGGGGGCCCTCCCTTAAGCCACACCTGCACCACTTTGCCAGGCCTTGCAAGGCTGCTCAGGGAGGGCAGTGTGGGGACGCGGCAGCCATGCAGCCTTTGATTCCAGCCTTCCTTTGCTGGAGAGGCTGGGATTGAGGGATGTGTGGCTGTTGTGCTCTTCTCTGAGCCTTGCAGGGCCACTCAGGGAGAGTGTGGCATGAATCAGCAGGAGCTGAGCAGGCGCAGTGGGCTCCATTCATCCTCCACCCCTTGCTGTGTCACCAGCATGGGTGTGTGCCTGTGTGCACACACACCTGCTGCAGGTGCCATCGACACACACCACTGCTGACTTGTTCAGCATCTATAAGAAATCAATCTTGTGCCAGCGCCAGCACTTTGGAACTCCCTGCTGATCGATATCAAGCAGGTATATTCATGGTATACTTTTTGGCACCTGCTAAAAACATTCTCATTTAGTCAAGCCTGTCCAGATGCTTAGAAAGCTGAGGTGGTTTAAATCCATTTTAGTATTTTAACTTTTATATGTTCTTAAGTATGTTTGACCCCCCCCCCTGATTTTATTGGTTTACTTGTTTGTAAACTGCTTTTTTACAATCAAGCAGTATATAAATTTGTAAACAAACAAACAAATTAGTTGGAGCCTTTGGAAGGTTTCTTGTCTCTATTGCTGGCTCCAGGGATTTGGGGGAAGGTGATGAGGCGCTCAACAAGACTCCCTCTGTTGTCCTCCTTGAGCCTACCTGCTCCCTACCATCACCACCGGCAGCTATTGCTCTACTTCACCACCAACTTGGATGGCATTAAAAGAGGATTGGGCAAATTCATGGAGGAGGAGAGGGTAACAACAACAACAACAACAACAACAACAACAACAACAACAACAACAACAATTTATTTATACCCTGCCCATCTGGCTGGATTTCCCCAGCCACTCTGGGCAGCTTCCAACAAAAGATTAAAATACAATAATTCATCAAATATTATAAACTTCCCTGAACAGGGCTGCCTTCAGGTGTCTTCTAAAAATCAGATAGTTGTTTATTCCTTTGACATTTCTTTGACGCCCTGTGGGCGTTCCACAGGGCGGGGGCCACTACCGAGAAGTCCCTCTGCCTGGTTCCCTGTAACTTGGCTTCTCGTAATGAGGGAACCATTGAGGGCGCTGGACCTCAGTGTTCAGGCAGAAGGATGGGGGTGGAGATGCTCCTTCAGGTATGCTGGGCTATGGATGGCTCCTAGCCAGGATGGCTCTGCTCTGCCTCCACAGTCAGAGGCAGCAATGCTTCTGAATACTCCTTGCTGGCAACTGCAGGAGGGAAGAAGAGGGTTGCTCTTGGGCTCAGGTCCTGTTTCCCTTTAGAGCATCTGGGTGGCCCCTGTGAGAACAGCATCCCGGACTAGATGGGCCATTGCCCTGATCCATCAGGCCCCCCTTATGTTTCTATTGCTACCACCTGCTTGCTTGCCAGCCAGAGAGCCAATGTGGAAGTGGCAGTGGCATCTATGGCTTCTCCTTCTCAACAGCACTGTTGTATGGGGCAGAGTGGAAGGTGGATGAGCAAGCCGGTGGCAATGCAAAAGAGGAGGAGCAGGTCGAGGGAGGAAGGTCTCTTCTCCCCTGCTGGTGTGTGACTCTTCGGCATGCAGCCCTTGGCATTGGTCCAGCTCTTACCAAAGCCTAGCTCAGCAGTAGAGCTCACACTTTGCATGCAGGAAGTCTGCGGTTCACAAATAGAACTGGGGACTGCAGTATTCCCATGGACTATTGCTAATGCCAACAACCTTTGGGAAAACTGCATTTCTGATATCTATGCATTCTTTCTTTCTTTCTTTCTTTCTTTCTTTTTCTTTCTTTCTTTCTTTCTTTCTTTCCTCCCACTTACTCCAGGAGAGTTACTAGGAGAACTCGAAGAAAGGAGGTGAAGGGATTTCAAAGATTATTGATGGTGAAGGTTTGCAAAATGGCTGGATGGGAGAGAGGAAGGAATTCTTTCCTTCAGCTCAGATTACATCCAAGCCTGAGAGGAATTTTGAGGGGAGGAGGGATGTGATTCTCCCCTTGTAATTGAGACAACCACCACAAGCCCCTGAGATAAATATTTATGAGTCAGGAATACAAGTCTCTTGGTGACATCTCCAGACTCCATCCCTTTCATTGTTCTTGCTCTTCCTGCAAGGAAGGCTGTGGTGCTGAAGCATTTCAAATTGCCTGTACAGTTGTGGGAATGGGTAGCTCCAATGCAGTCACTGAAGGATATCGCTAAGGCCATTTGGAAAGGATTAGAAGATGCAAATTAATTCACTGGAATGGGCTGGAAGTGGTGAGCAAATTCTCGGTGAAATGTCTGCTTGAGCTCTGTGGCGGACCTTCACTGTATGTCGGGAAGCCAAGAGGGATGACCCCAAAGAGGTGGCGGGTGTTCAAATGGCTGTGGGACAAGGTCTGAGCTCTGAGTGGGACCTGCCGGAAACATGGAAACATGGAGTCAGAGCAGCAACCAGAGCAGAGAGGCCGCTTGCCAGGGCATGTGTGCAGCCTCCGAGAAAATCAATTACCATGCCAAATGAGTGTCTAAGAGGCTTTGGGGAGCCTTATCATATGCCTCCGATTCCACTCCATCCGCAGCCTAGCCTGAAATTACCAAACCAATGCTCCTAACGTGCAATGAAAGGGGGGCAGGGAGGGAGTTCAGGGATCAGGGCAGGCAGTTGCAAGTGTGAGAGAGAAACCTGCCTCACTAGATTCTCATTCCAGCTCGGAGGAGCATTCCTGCCTCGCTTGTTCTGAAGTCCTGACTGTTCCTCTCCCCAATCCCTTGGTGGCCACGTTGATAGGCCTCCCAAAGACTCCACAGCCTCCAAGGCATCTTAGAGGTGAATCATCCCCCATTCTGCTCCCTTGATCCTGACTCTCAGAAGTAGGGAGGGAGGTCCTCAGGTATCACAGATGTTCACAGCCAGGCGCCACGGTGCAGCATCACCCAAATGTTTGCAGGAACCATTCATTATTTAATCTACCTGCAAATTGGAATAAATAGCTCTAATGATAATTGTAGAGCCTCCGTATTTATAGAAAGCAGCTAATCCTCCCCACAGCAAGCTATAAATATGCATTGAGGTGTGTGTGTGTGTGTGTGTATGGATTGTGGCAACATGTTCCCAGTGTTCTTAGCAGTGTGAAATTTGATCCACGCAGGAGGCGGAATTACAAGGGGAATTGTTATGGCCTCTCTTTGCATACAGCGGCCTTCCTCTGCCTGGTGCATTCCAGATGCTGCTGCACTCTAACCCCATCAGCCCCAGCCAAGGGGCTCAACAGTCAGGGACGATGGGTGTTGCAGTCCAACAACCTCTGGAGGCCTCCAGGTTGGGGAAGGTTTAGAGGCGGCAAAGCAGTACGGCTGGTGAGAAGCTTGAACAGCTGTCTGATCAAGAACCGGCGAGAGCATTGGTGTCCGGGGCTGGCAGGGCTCTGTAGTGTGTGTGGCGGAGGCAGGGGACCAGGGGAGTGACCCAGGAGCAGGAACCAATGACTTATGGGGTATGGTGCCACCTGCAAGGCAGGAGCCAGGGGAGAAGGGGGAATCAGGGCAGTCCAAGGTCTCCACAGTACACAGTACACAGTACACAGGATGACGTGGAAGAAGAAGGGATTCCTCACCTTCTCCCATCCCACTGTTTCCTAGAACAAGGAGGGGTTTGACAAGGGAAGAGCAGTGATGACTTCCCTGCAGGAAATGTCTTAGGTTGAGGGCACACAACCCATCAGAGGAGAGTGTATAAGCTGGAAGAGGGGAGCAACTGCTCCATAAGGCTCAGACCTGTGAACTGCTGCCTAGAGGCCAGAAGCTTGTGTGCATGTGTCTTGGAGCACAGCGGAAGCTGCTGCAAGTGTTTCTCTTGCTAATAAAGGGCTAACTATCAGACAAGTGCTTCTTCAGTATCGGGGATGGGCTGTGACAATTGGCCAGGTGGAATCAAGACACAGAGTTCCTTACATTCCCTTTCCTTTTTGCAACATTGCATAGAGAGAAGCAATATCATTGAGGAATGGAGGAAGCTGCCCTATATTGAGTCAAACCATTGCTCCATTGTCTACCTTGACTGGTGGTTGCACTCCAGGCTTTAAGGCAGGAGTTTTGCTCAGCCCTGTCTGAAGGCCCCAGGGATCAAACCCAGGACCTTTGGCATGCAAGGCAGGTGCTGCCCTCCTTCCCTTTGGAGAGCAGATTCAATCTGGGAAGAGCAGAGAATCCCAGATGATGCTGAATCTTAGAGCCTTCAGGGTGAATATTGCCTTTCCATATTGCCCTGAGTTGTGAGCTGGGCCCCAGAGCAGATTTCCATCTGATTTCTCTACCCTAAAGACAACAGAGAACCTTTTCAATAAGCAGTGAGAATCCCCTTCAGATCTGGTGCCTCAGCTGCCGTTCAGAAGGTGCCATCTGCTTGGAGAATTCTCCAAAGGTGACAGAAACTTCTAAAAATAGCTGGGAACTCGATCAAATTTTCACAGCAGTGGCTCCTCTTCCCATCACACCTTGATCCACAGAGGTCCTCTCACTTCCCTCCATCGTGAGTTGCCAGAGAGAAGAACCGCCCAGCAGGAGGGACTTTGTTGTCTTTGTTCTCTGGACTGGGTCTGGCCCTGCCCTCTGGGGCAACAGAGACTGGCATGGGGCCACTCCCAGGACCTTGGCTGGATGGGACACTGCACTATACTGAGACCGGGAGTGGGAGGGCATGGCAAGGTTGGCGCAGTGGGGACACAGCCGTGGGATCACAGCAGCACTATCTGTGGGAGTTGGGTAGAAAGCTCAGGCATTTGCATGAGTGGAATGTCATAGTGCGCCAACGCCAAGGATGTTTTGCCACTAGAGGCAAAGCAGAAAATACCCCTCACCCACCACTAGGCCCCTGCCCTGTGCCACGTCCTCCACCTCCTCTGCTGCATGCCTGCCCACTGCCGGCCAGGATGGCAGAAGGAGGCCAGAGAGGAGCAGGCAGTGAACCCCCTGGCCATATAAACACACATCTCTCCATCTATTTTTTTTTAAATGATATTTATTGAGAATTTTAAGGTTACAAAGAAATAAGAAGGAAGAACCAAGAGAAAAAAGAGGAAAGAAAAAAGTAGATAAAAGTAACAATTAAACAATACAAATCAATAAAAACCAAAGTCAAAAAGAAAGAACAAAACACACAATACATCAAAAGCAAAAAGCAAAAATGCAAAAATAAACAAAAAAAAATAAAAACGAATCCAATATTCCCAGATCCTTAACTGTCATTACTTTATTTCATCGACCTCCTCACACCTCCCTTTTTTGTATTCTAGTTATTAATTATCTCAGCAAATCCTTTCCATCTTTCACAATATTCTGTCATTAAATTACCTTAATCTATTTTAACCTTATCTTACCATAAAAAGTCCTAAAACTTAAAACTTAAATCTTATTTATACCAAATTCTATTAACCATTACATATTCTTACATAATTCTTTTTAACATTTCTGCTAAAGCCCAATAATTTCATTCCAACATTTTTCTAATACTCATTAATTTTACAATACTTTTCTAAATAAATTTTTAAAACTTTCTTCCAATCTTCATCCATCGTCTCTTCTTCCTGGTCTCGGGTTTTGTCAGTCCTTTCTATCCCATCCATCTAGTCTATCAACCTGGTGACCTTATGTCCGAGGCTCTTAAGTCTCTTCCATGTCCCTTCCGCAGGTCTTCTTCATATTTATACCTGTACTTTACTTTGTCTTCTGCTCCTTTCACTCGGGGAGACTCCAGCTTGACAATATTTTTGTCCCTTCTCGACAGGTCAGCCCCTTTTCCATAGTCAACGCCGAAATCCACGTGGTATTTGAAGGCATGTTTCAAGGCCCCTCCAAAGTTAAGGGCCCCCACAACTGCGAGCTCCCCCCAGCCCAAAGCCAGACTTGAAAAATCAAAACATCCCTGCATAGGGGGCTCCATCCAGCCCCCCATCTCCAAGCCAACCAGAACTCCATCTCTCCAAATCTGACTTTTTCCAGGTTCATTCGTCAAATCCAACAGCTCATGTTCCTGCTGGGCCACAGCTCCCTCCATCTCTGCCACCCGGGGTCCAGCAACAGCCTCCTTCATCTCATCTGTCAAAGCACATTCCTGGATTAATTCCTGAGTGGGTTCTATATAGGTACCCACTGTCTGTCCAAAATTTCCGATCGCAACAGTCATCAAATCCATCTTCTCATGTAACTGTTCCAATAAAGCACTTGTCTTGCAAAAGGCAAGCACCAGAGCATCCGAGTACATTCTTGTTCAAGGTCAAAGTCTGGTCCCACGATCTTAATCTATTACAGCTGCAAAGCTCCCCAGTTCGGTTTTAAAAACAGTTTCACAAGCTCCCTCTAGGGGAAACAATTTCTTTTTGTACCCATCTTTTCTTTTCTTTTTTTTAAAAAAGCAGATCTAGCAACAAAGTTTTCCTTTTTCGGATATTTTGTCAATATTTTGTTCCTTTTAAATGCGAAGGGGAACAATGGAATCAATATGTTTCTCTTCTTTTAACTATCTGTCAAAAACGTTTGTCCATAGTCAATGAACTTCCCCAGAACGTCTGTCCTGACACCCCGCTCCCAGGTTCAAGACGGTGGGAAATTGCCTTTCTTTACTCTCTCTTCTGCAGATTTAAACAATCTAAAAAGGGTTCCTCCTCCTTCTCCTGCTTCCAAGGGGGGTTCAGTAATTTTAAATGATGAAATTTTGGTCCTTTACAGACGACTTTCTAAACTCTAGCTTGCCGTGTCTTTGCTTCAATCTATCTACAAAAAGCGGAAGGCGGACTTCCTGTTTAGACCTTCCCGCTTCAGTGCCAAATTAAAAAATTTCTTAATCCAATTTTCTGTTCTACTCACGGGCAGTTGTTTAAAATCCAATTGTTCACAGGAAAAAGTCAGCGCTCTCCGGCAACAGCAATGCGGCTTCACTCCGTGAAAGAAGCAGTCGATTCAAAGCACCGCGCCACTCTCCCCATGTCGCTCCGGATCCCCGAAAACCGGGTTTCCCCACGGGTAGGGGGGGTGCAAAGGTGCCAGCCGAATCCCACGTCCACAGGCTTCTCCCGCCTGTGGTTTTTGATGGGTCTCCACCTCGCCGTGGCGGTTCAGACCCTGTTTTCCACGGAGCGGATTCCTCCCGATCGGAGGAAATCCGCCATTGCCAGAGGCGCCAACCCGGAAGTCCCCCACACATCTCTCCATCTAGGCAAACAGGAGACAATGGCACAGCTTGGTTTGCACCCAGCAACTGCTGTGCGTGCCCCTTGGGCACACCTGCCCATCCCTGGTGCACATGCACACCCCTCCAGCACACATGCACCCTCCCCGGGCACTAGGAGCTCACACTACATGGCTGCCACCATGCAGCCTCTGGAGGCTTCCACACAAGGAAACGAAGCCTTCCTGCTCAAAAAGGTGGTCCCCCACCCCCACCCCCGTGTCCCCTCAGACATTTTGTGAGATCTTTTTCTTCCTTGGCCCATTGTGGAATGGTGGGAGGAGGGGGGGGGAAACACCTTCTGGAGTTCTGGGGGATCTTTTAAGCTCCCAGGGAACTGGGGGTTTTTTAAAGGGAAGGGGAACTGTCCAGGAACAAGACTGGCATGGAGCGAGTCCTCACCACTTGTGCACATTTGAATCGTTAATAATGCAACTGTTGCAGTTACGGGGGGGGGGGGGAGGAACCACATGGCCACCTCAAACAATGAACTCCCCTGTTCAGTCAAACAGAAAAGCATTGAAGGAAGAAGAGACACACAGCTAACGCACAGCTACTTCTCTTTTATTTTATTTTTTTAAATAATATTTATTAATTTTCCAACAATTTAAACACAACACTGCAAAAGAAAAAACATAAACAAAAAACAAAACAAAAAAAACAAAACAAAAAAACAGCAACACAATACAAAGACACTACAAAACACTAACACATAAAACTAATAAAACAAAAACAAAACCATTTCATTATCTTATCTTTCGTTCACTTGTTTCCACGACTTCCTCACACCTCCCTTTTTGTATTCCACTTCTGTTAGTTGTTTCAGCAATTCCTTTCCATCTTCCTCTGTTTTCTATCCTATAATTATCTTAACGCATTCTAACCTTATTTTTTTCCTTTAATACTCTATTAATCTATTTACACTTAATTCCTTATAACATTTCTACTAAAGCCATATAACTTCATTCCAACATTTTTCTAACATTCATTAATTTTACAGTATTTCTGTAAATAATCTTTAAACTTTTTCCAGTCTTCTTCCACCGATGCACAGCCACTTCTCTTTTAAATACAGTGGTACCTCTGGTTACGTACTTAATTCGTTCCGAAGGTCCGTTCTTAACCTGAAACTGTTCTTAACCTGAAGCACCACTTTAGCTAATGGGGCCTCCTGCTGCTGCCGCACGATTTCTGTTCTCATCCTGAAGCAAAGTTCTTAACCCAAGGTACTATTTCTGGGTTAGCGGAGTCTGTAACCTGAAGCGTCTGTAACCCAAGGAACGACTGTATTTATTTCCAAGGCTGCCTTGGAGCGTCTTCTTATTGAGACATAACGGCGTCTAGCCCTGACAGCTCACAGGCCACTGCCTTGTCTTGCTAGAGGGGAAGCAGGCAGGGAAGCCCTGATTGTCTTGCAGGAGGCCCAAGGAAGCTGGGGAGGCTGTCTGCTTGCGCTTCTGAGTCACTCTCAAGCCCACTTATTGGGCTCCCTGAGGCAGCCGCTTCAAGTGGCAGGATGGGGAATGCTGGGAGAGGGGGCGGATCTGGGAAGGAAAGAGGGGGCATCCTCAAACGCCTCTGCTGCTCCTTGTGTGGCTGTAGATTCTTATTCATTGCTGTTATTAAGTATTAAACATCTTAGTTGCTAGTCACCTGAAGGTTTCAAACCAACACACACACACACAGAATGCAAAAAGGGGGGGATCATACATGGATCATATATGGAGGTGAAAGCAATATTTTGTCAAACATAATATTTAGGAAAAAACAAAAACAACACACCTACCATATAAATGGGACGCGGGTGGCGATGTGGGTTAAACCACAGAGCCTAGGACTTGCCGATCAGAAGGTTGGCAGTTAGAATCCCCGCAACGGGGTGAGCTCCCGTTGCCCAGTCCCAGCTCCTGCCAACCTAGTAATTCAAAAGCACATCAAAGTGCAAATAGATAAATAGGTCATGCTCCAGCAGGAAGGTAAACGGCGTTTCCGTGCGCTGCTCTGGTTCGCCAGAAGTGGCTTAGTCATGCTGGCCACATGACCCGGAAGCTGTACACTGGCTCCCTTGGCCAGTAAAGCGAGATGAGCGCCGCAACCCCAGTTGGTCACAACTGGACCTAATGGTCAGGGGTCCCTTTACCTTACCATATAAATAGCAATTCCCCCGCCTAAGCCTCTTCACCCCACACAACAGTGTGGAATCAGGCCAGCTGTTGCAAATCATAGGTGGTGGGTGGCTTCAGTGCTTTCCTCCAGGGATGGTCCAGCACTTCTCATCTTCCTTCGTTGGGGAGCAGTACCAAGGCAAAGCAGGAAGATGGCAGCAATTTTTTTTAACCTGCTTTGCTGTTGGGTCTGGTTACTGCTCCCCTTCTGCTGACGGGTACAGCAACCCAAGGCTATTGATGCCCATGCTGCCTGGTGGCTCCCTGGGGCACCTCTAGCCCTCAGGCCTGGGCTTCCTTGCAGAGGCCTCCACAAGGCAGCAGAGGTGGTGGCAGGGCACACAGGCCCCAGCCCTCCTTCTGCCTTTGGCCACCGGCTCCCCAACATTGCCCCCACCCAGAGCCAGGCAACATGCTTGTCTGCCACCACCCCTCAGAGGAGTGACTCTTCCAGGTGTTTTGTAAACTATAATTCTGCTGGTGGGGGACATTTTCAGATTCACCTGAGATGGCAAAATCCTGTATTGGGCCAGCCCTGCTAGTTTGCCAGGCTCTTCCCTCCCTCCCACCTTCCAAACAACTTGCAACTGAGGCTTCTTTCTTGGCTTTGGGTGGTGAGAGTGGGTAGGAATTTGATTCAGTTCGCATTTCAAACCAAACTAATGCTCACTTTCCAAATCCCTATGCAAACTGCAACAGAGGCATCCTTCAAAATTTGAAATCCTTTGAATTTTGCAAGTAATGTTTACAAAAGAAATGTACATTAGGGTAATGTGTGCATAAAATGAATATGTTTGTGAAAATCACTCACAGTACTGCATTAGGAAAAATTGTGTACACAAATGTGTATATTAGGAGAAACTGACAAAAAGCTTCTGGTGATATTGCATGTGGACTCATATAGAAACTGAATTTGAGATTGGAACAAAGAGGAACTGAAGCACACACCTTGCCAGATATGGAGGTGGGATGCTTGATCTGGGTTTCTGCAGGAGAACGACATGGTGAGATGTGCAACTGACACACCCCCTTGTTCAAAACATCTGGTCCTATTTCAAGCAGAGCCCTGATAGGGATGGATCAGGTTGGGTTTTTCTCTCTTTCTTATTTTTCCAGACTTAGGTTCAGTTTGCCACATCAATTTGTGATTGTGTGTGTTTTTAGAAGAATCTGCACAAAAACCCATGCAAATTTTCAGACACATTTCTAATATGCACACACTGCGCATTAAAATTAAAGTGGAAGTGTGGGACACTTTTGTTAACTAGATATTATCTTCAAACTTCAAAACTTTCACCAGTTTATTGTTCCGCTAAATCTGGTAACGGTTTTCCAGAATTTGTTCAAACGATCTGGTTTTGTTTATTTATTTCCTTGCCCAGAATCTGTCTAACCCAGCTGCAACTAGTTAGCCCAGTCTTCAAGGTTCCCTGCTTTTGAGGCTCTCAAGGAGTCCCCTTACTCCTGAGATGCCTGGTTCTTCTGAGCCTGGAAACACATGCTCCATTGATGGGTTGAAGCCTTACCCTGTCCTTCAGAGGTTCCCTGGTGTTGGGCCTCTCTTCTTGAAGATGGACCCTTGCAGCCTCTAGAGGCAAGTTAGGATGGGGTGTCTATGGGTCCTTCTAGGTCCTCAGCTGCAGTTGAGCTGGGAGTCTCTGATCCTGTAATGCTGGAGGCGTCTTGGGTGGTCCTGGAGTCAGGAGGCCCCATAAGGTCTTTGGAATTTGTGACTTCCATTCTGGGCCTGGGGCAAGCATGACACCTTTGTTATCTTTGGACACCCTGAAAGATCATAGAATGGGGAATGCTTCGGCACTGTTGACTTTTGTGTTTTTTTTTAACAAAGCACCATTTTGGCTTCAACAGTTGCTATTATGTTTAAAACAGCCTATTACACCCAAGCTTGGAAGGGGATGATGACATAATGAAGGCAATCTTTTGTACAGAGATTTGGAACATATTGGAATGCTAAATTCCACTATGTTGCTAAGCCTTATCCTTCATTTACTGTGATTTGATAGTACTTTCTGATGCTTTAAGATGTTTTGAATCTAGTTTATATTTGTGATCCATTTCTTACAGCTAGCTTAGCTTACTAGAATGTGTGAGCCGTTTTATAACCACACAGTGGTATTCTTAGTGGTAAGTATATGTGTTTGCATGAAATTTAAACTTTTTTAAAAAGGAATACTATATAGGCACAGGCTTATCCTCTCATTACTGGGCACTTTTCTGCCTATCACCAGAAATACTTCAGCACCACAGCTTGAGATACACAAGTTATGAAACCAGAGCATGATCAGCTAAAAATCCTAAGGAGTCAGAATTTCGACATTTTGCTTTCCACAGACAGAGCCTTTGAGGAAGCGCACAGATGGGCCATAAAGGCCTCCAAGACAGAGGGAGCTTGTGTGATGCCCCTAGATGTCACCCAATTCCCAACAGCCTCAGCCATCAGGCCCAAGGGTTGGGGATGATGGGAGATGGAGTCCAACAACACCTGGAGGTCCACGGGTAATGCATCCTTGCTTCACTTTGACAGAAGTCCTTCCTTCTGAGTGCTTACCAATTTCATTCACAGGACTGCAACTTCTAGTATTATTCAAGTCATATGATTAGAATTCCTCAAGCATCACTTTCCCCAAGTGGGGCACCTGCCTGGATAGTGGCCTGGGAGGGGGGCAGTGCCCACTGACTCCCTTTAATCCCCACAGGTGCTGGTGCTGGGATCCTTCTCTGGCTCTGCTCTAGTCCAAGAAGGAAGGTGGTAGGGCACAGCAGAATCCTCAGCTTCTCGTATTATGGAGGGGAGGTTCAGCTAATTCTTCCACCATAATTGAGCTCTCTGGAGTCTTCTTGATGAGTATGATGGCAAAGTCCACAAGAACCTCGGGGGTCATGTTGGGGTCCATCAGAAGTGCCCCATCAGAAGATCTCCATGATCAAGGTGGTCTTTAAGGTACCCTGTGCCACCTTCATTTTCAAAGTGATGGGTTCTGGAGTTAGGAGTGTGTTTAAGAATGACCGATTTCCCCCATCACATCTTGTTTCTTTGTTGTTGCTCTGGTTTGCTCTTTGAATGCTCAAGGTGGGGGGGGGAGGGAGTCTGGGGAGGCACAGAGGTATTTGACTTGTCCACAGCCCTGGTTCTCAAAAAGCCCTTGTTTCTTTTGTTCTTGTTCTTGTTTTTATTGTACATTTTGTGTTCTCATTTTGTATTTTTATGTTGTGGACCTCCCTGTGATCTTTGGAAGAATGGCGGTACACCCATTTTATAAATAATAAGAATACTAATATTTTTTTTAAATAGATGAAGTATAACTCCTTCTGCTGAGCAGACAGCTTCTGATTAATAACCACATAACCATATTACAAGAGAATAAGAGATTTAAGTCTTTAAAATATGAAGTGCAGAAGATTGCTTTTCCTATCTTGCTGTAAAATAATACGACATTCCCCTAGAGGTGCATAAACATGGGGCCAGCCATATTAATGCAAACTTTGCCACCCTATAAGTAGTACTTGGGAGTTATAATGGCATTGTACACATCCATGCCAATTCTTAACTGTTTCTTGAGCATGTTGGATTTCCTGTGCATGTTTGCACGCCTTTATCAGCGATGTCTATGCTGGCTTGGTCATGTCCACAGAAGGGAAAAGAACAGGATCCCCAAGGATGTGCTCCATGGGGAGCTGGCCTCAGGTACCAGGCCCGTTGGCAGACCAACTCTGTGCTACAAAGATGTCTGCAAACAAGACATGAAGGCTGGCAACATGAAGACTGGGAATTCCTTGCAGATGACGGCAGTGCTCAGAGACAGTCAGGTCATGTATCCATAACAGTGACCAGAGGAGGAATGACTGCTGGGAGGAGCACAGGGAGAAGAAGTGCCCTGGTGCATCTGCAGCAGCACAACTAGATGCCTTCCTCTGCCCCAGATGCGACAAAAATATTTTCTCCCTCATCAGTCTCTACAGCCGCAGCAGGTGCTGCAACTGCCCAACAGCTTGACCTCACCCCAAAGGCGCACTCATCCATTGCCAACAAGTGCCCTCCTGTCCCCGAGGTGGTGGGCCCACAACTGGAAACCCAACGTGGCCAGGCCACAGAGTTCTATGAGCATAGCAGATATTTGCTTAAACCAGGCATGTCCAAAGTCCGTCTCAGGGGCCTAATCCAGTCGGTTTAATCTGGCCCCTGTGGCAGTTTACTTCCTGGGGCAAAATCCTAAAAAACCTCAACAACTTTGGAGTAAAATCAACTTCAATCCTAAAAAAAGGTTAAGAACTTTGGTTGGCTCTTTGGTCGGCCCTCACAGCCCTTCATTTCATCAAATCTGGCCCTCTTTGAAAAAGGTTTGGACACCACTGGAACAACACAGTCAGCACTGAGCTGTGGGGCACATTCCAGACAGAGGGTAGCATTCAACCCTAATTCTATTCAGAATACACTTATTGATGTCAATGGACTTGGTTAACCTCAGTTCATTAATTTTATTGGGTCAACTCTGAGTAGGGCTGGGAGAGAAGCCTGTCTAAAAATTCTGCCAGTCAGTGTAGACAGTACTGAGCTAGAGGGACCCGTGGCTGGACTCACCATCAGGTTCCTGTATTCCTGTGCTGAGTTTAATGGCACTTAAAGGAAAGGGAGTTCATGATGGCTGGGAATTTGTTAAGAGGGAGATAGTAAAAGCACAACTTCAGGCAATACCAATGAGACGGAAACATGGAAGGTGCCTAAAGAAGCCAGGGTGGCTATGTAAAGAACTTTTAACTGAGTTAAGATTAAAAAAGGATGTGTACAAAAAATGGAAAAGGGGGGAAACCACCAAAGAGGAATTCAAACAAATAGCCAGCACGTGTAGACACAAAGTCAGAAAAGCTAAAGCACAGAATGAACTCAGGCTTGCTAGAGAGGTTAAAAGCAACAAAAAAGGCTTTTATGGGTATGTTCGTAGCAAAAGGAAGAACAAAGAAACAGTGGGGTCACTCAGAGGAGAAGATGGTGAAATGCAAACAGGGGACACAGAAAGGGCTGAACTCCTCAATGCCTTCTCTGCCTCAGTCTTCTCCGATAAAGAAAATAATGCCCGACCTGAAGAATTTGGAGCAAATGATTCAGCAGAGGAAACCCAGCCCAGAATAACTAAGGAGATAGTACAAGAATACTTGGCTAGTTTAGATGTATTCAAGTCTCCAGGGCCAGATGAACTGCATCCAAGAGTATTAAAAGAACTGGCAGATGTGATCTCAGAACCACTGGCAGTCATCTTTGAGAATTCCTGGAGAACAGGCGAAGTCCCGGCAGACTGGAGGAGGGCAAATGTTGTCCCTATTTTCAAAAAGGGGAAAAGAGAGGACCCAAATAATTACCGCCCAGTCAGTCTGACATCAATACCAGGGAAGATTCTGGAGCAGATCATTAAGCAAACAGTCTGTGAGCACCTAGAAAGGAATGCTGTGATCACCAATAGTCAGCATGGATTTCTGAAAAATAAGTCATGTCAGACTAACCTGATCTCGTTTTTTGACAGAATTACAAGCCTAGTAGATGAAGGGAATGCAGTAGATGTAGCCTACCTTGATTTCAGCAAGGCATTCGACAAGGTGCCCCATGATATTCTTGTAAAGAAGCTGGTAAAATGCGGTCTTGACTATGCTACCACTCAGTGGATTTGTAACTGGCTGACTGACCGAACCCAAAGGGTGCTCATCAATGGCTCCTCTTCATCCTGGAGAAGAGTGACTAGTGGGGTGCCACAGGGTTCTGTCTTGGGCCCGGTCTTATTCAACATCTTTATCAACGACTTGGATGATGGACTCAAGGGCATCCTGATCAAATTTGCAGATGACACCAAACTGGGAGGGGTGGCTAACACCCCAGAGGACAGGATCACACTTCAAAACGACCTTGACAGATTAGAGAACTGGGCCAAAACAAACAAGATGAATTTTAACAGGGAGAAATGTAAAGTATTGCACTTGGGCAAAAAAAAATGAGAGGTACAAATACAAGATGGGTGACACCTGGCTTGAGAGCAGTACATGTGAAAAGGATCTAGGAGTCTTGGTTGACCACAAACTTGACATGAGCCAACAGTGTGACGCAGCAGCTAAAAAAGCCAATGCAATTCTGGGCTGCATCAATAGGAGTATAGCATCTAGATCAAGGGAAGTAATAGTGCCACTGTATTCTGCTCTGGTCAGACCTCACCTGGAGTACTGTGTCCAGTTCTGGGCACCACAGTTCAAGAAGGACACTGACAAACTGGAACGTGTCCAGAGGAGGGCAACCAAAATGGTCAAAGGCCTGGAAACGATGCCTTATGAGGAACGGCTAAGGGAGCTGGGCATGTTTAGCCTGGAGAAGAGGAGGTTAAGGGGTGATATGATAGCCATGTGCAAATATATAAAAGGATGTCACATAGAGGAGGGAGAAAGGTTGTTTTCTGCTGCTCCAGAGAAGCAGACACGGAGCAATGGATCCAAACTACAAGAAAGAAGATTCCACCTAAACATTAGGAAGAACTTCCCGACAGTAAGAGCTGTTCGACAGTGGAATTTGCTGCCAAGGAGTGTGGTGGAGTCTCCTTCTTTGGAGGTCTTTAAGCAGAGGCTTGACAACCATATGTCAGGAATGCTCTGATGGTGTTTCCTGCTTGGTAGGGGGTTGGACTCGATGGCCCTTGTGGTCTCTTCCAACTCTATGATTCTATGATTCTATGATTTCTGAGTCAATGAGCGTAGCAGGGAGGAGGAACCTGCGGCCCTCCAGACGTTGCTGTCACTCAGCTCCCATCATTCCTCAACACTGGCCATGCTGGCTGGGGTGGAGTCCAGCAACATCTGGAGAAGGTCCCCCCCCCCGATTCCTGATGTATAGGATTGCATGGTCATTTCTTAAGTTGTGTCCTTGTGTACAATATATATGAATGTGTGTTTTCACACACACACACACACACACACACACACACACACACACAGACTTCCCTTCTGCTCAGTCCAAGAAATATTGATTTCTTTTCTGCCTGCAATATTTCGCTTGACTGAGCAGATTTAGAATCGAGGAGGCAGACTCTGCCTGGAGACCAAAACCATATTTAATTCCATGGTTTAAGGAGGCCGGGAGCAGTTTTTTTCTTACTTTACAATACCAGTGTATTTAAAGTAAGTGACATTTGAGGGAATGGGGGGATGGAGCCGGTGGCCAGGGACCTACCCATTTCGCTGGTGAGCAGAGATCAAGCCTTTGGTGACAAGAGCATCATTCTCCCATCTGTTTTGCAGGAGCCAGATTCATTTTTAATGTGCGTCTGCCTGCTCAGTAGGATGCAAGACAAGGAAAGACAGACTGAGCCAATGTTTCATGCAAGGAAGTTTCCCCTCTTTGCTTTAAATCAACACTCTGAGTGGTGGACCAAAATGGCTCACTCCAGTTTCACAGTTTCCCTTAAAAGCTGCGACTATGGAAGAGGCATCTGATGATATTTTGGGTGTGGAGCGGGTAGCATTGTACAACTTTTTTGCTGCAGAGGGGGGGATGACTGGGGACAACCCATAGGAGCTTGCTCACCATTCTGATTGGCTGGGTGGCCAACATTTTCCTTTTCCAGAATGCCCCATTCCAAGAGGGAATTCCAGGGAAGCAATGGCAGACCCACAGACCCTCCATGTACAAAGTGGGTCTTTGTCTGTTTCCCTTCACGACAGACACAAATGTCGTTGTTGATAAGAAAAGAACAAAAGAAAAAGAAAAATGGTAGCAGTGTGTAAAACACAGGTTTTGATAGGCTTCATTGCATTTGTAACACAGCCCTATGCATGTCTACTCAGAAGTAAGTCCCACTCAGATCGGTGGGCATTTTCCCCATGTATAATAGCACTGCCTTAGTGCACTGAAATCATAATTCTGCAAAAATCTTGAGGAAAGTGATTGCAGCTTGAGGCAGAGCTATGATGGCTTTGTTGATCTGATTCCCTGCTGGTTTAAATTAAGCATTAAATAGCTCAGAATGCGGTAGCTAAATACGTATTTGCTACATACCTTGAGATTAGAGTAAATTCACCTGCATTGCTTACAGGGGCCGTTAAACCATAGGTGGGAAACCTGAGGCCCTCAGGATGTTAAACTCCAATTCCCATCAGTTCCAGCCAGCATGACCAATGATTAGGGATTATGGGAGGCGTAGTTCAGTCACTTCTGGGGGACAACAGGCTAGCCATCTTAGCTTTAAGTGAACCAGATCATGGCATAGTTCCCTCCTATCATCAGGCATCTAATTTAAGGGAATACTGGTAGGCAACAATTTATCAGCCAACTAGGCTCCTCCACCCCAGAGTGCTGACCTGGCCTGGACCTGCTTAGCTTCAGCAAGGTTGCTGCATCCCCATGCCTGGGCCTCTTTGTGAGCTGAACTCTCAACAGCAAACAGACTTGCATTCCTCTAGCGCTGAAGCAACATCAAGGGCTGCAGCAATGCATGCAGGAGACCAGACTTGTGGTTCAGAGGAGACTAGCAATCTTCATGGAATAGATATATGGTGTTGACATTGAAGGGGAACCACAGACCATCAGCGTCTCTGCCAAGGAGATCAAACACTGCATCCGCTCTCCCTGACTGTGAATTGAACTTCGTTCACACAAAGATGGATGACAGTGGCCTGGTCCTTGGTCTATCTGGCCTCAAAGAAACGTGCCCTGGCAAGCGCATGAAAATACAGCCAGCATTGAACCAGCTGCCTGGGACTGGTGGGGAAAGAAGAAGCGAAGAATAATCAAAGGGAGTGTGGATATTTGAAACAGGAATGAGACTCAAAATGGTTGTAAATCCATGCCAGTACTTTGGATATCTGAGCACACATCCCACTGACCTTGTGGTCAGGTGTCGAACACTTGAGGATGGCACTAATAATAATAATAATAATAATAATAATATATTATTTCTACCCTGCCCATCTGGCTGGGTTTCCCCAGCCACTCTGGGCAGCTTCCAACAGAAGGTTAAAAATACATTAAAACATCAGTCATTAAAAACTTCCCTAAACAGGGCTGCCTTCAGATGTCTTCTAAATGTCATATAGTTGTTTATCTCTTTGACATCTAATGGGAAGGCGTTCCACAGGGCGGGCGCCACCACCGAGAAGGCCCTTTGCCTGGTTCCCTGTAACCTCACTTCTTGCAGCGAGGGAACCACCAAAAGGCCCTCGACACTAGACCTCAGTGTCTGGGCAGAACAATGGGGGTGGAGATGCTCCTTCAGGTATACTGGGCCGAGGCCGTTTAGGACTTTAAAGGTCAGCACCAACACTTTGAATTGTGCTCAGAAACGTATTCAGCCAATGCAGACTTCTCAGGACAGGTGTTATATGGTCTCGGTGCCCACTGTCATCAGTCTAGCTGCCGCATTCTGGATTAATTGCAGGATGTAAGGAGGCAGCAATTTCCATCCTGTCCTGCATTCATAGCAATCAGTGCTGTTCCTGTTCCACTGCAGTTTGTCTTCTGCTAAAACCTACATAATTTGTCGCACTATCTGCTATGACTGAAACTAATGCAATTCTAATTAAGTAACACAATGTAATTAAGGAATTAATTTAACTTCAGTGCATATCAGTTCAGTAAAAGCATCAAAACAATGCAGAAAATAATGTTATTATTTGTGTAACATTGTATATATTTATATAGCAAAACTCATATCATATTTATATAGCAAAACTCATATCTGATTGCATGACCTGTTCCCAACCTTAGACAAACATGTGAACAGTGGCAATTTCTGCTCTCATTTCAAAGAAAGTACTTCTCTCCATGCAGCACATCATTAAACTATGGAACTTACTTGCATAGGATTGGAGCCAACCGAGATTGCTTTAAAAGCAGATTAGTAAATTCATGGAGGAGGAGAGGGCTATTGAAGGAGACTGGCCATGATGACTAGGCTTTGCCTCTGCAGCTGGAGGTAGCGATGTTTCTGAATCCTGGTTGCTGGAAACCACAGGAGGGGAGAGCAGTCTTGGGTTCAAATCCTGCATCTGGTTGGCCACTGTGAGAACAGGAGGCTGGTGCAGATGAGCCATTGGCCTGATCCTACTGCCGGCTCTTCTTGTCTTCTTGTGTTCCTTTTCTGACAGCTTTCTTCTCTTTACATCCCTAGTCAGGATTTGGCTTCTGTTCCAGTCCAGACGGAGACAGAATTAGACCCGGCTGAAGGTGGGCTTGGAGGTCATCTCTCCCCTCACATCTCCAGGGTTTTGGAAAGGGGAAATTCCCAAGTCATACCTGGAGATGCCAGGGAAGCTCTGCTGTGGAGCTGCGACCCTTCCCCTAAGGCTGCTAGTCAGGCTGCTCCGGAATGGGAAGATCTGTCTGGTGTAATTGGGGGAGATGCTTTTCTGTCTGAATTTTTTTTATTAAGTTTTCCAAAATTTCACACATCCATTTCAATACAGAATAAAAACTTTCCCCCCAACTTCCCACCTCATTTTCCATGGTGTTTCTGTTTCTTTGTCTCTGCTGTACCCTGTCATCTATCTCTTAAACCTCAACAAAAGTACTATAATCTTTAAAGCCTTCTGTTACTCATAGTTCAAATCCTGCTTGTGTGTTCATCATAGAATAATATTTCTTTAAATAATCTGAAAAGGGTTTCCATTCTTCCACAAAACCTTCGTCATTAGGTTCTCTTATTTTAGCTGTTAACTTTGCCAATTCTGCACAATCCAACACCTTGCTTATCCAGTCTTCTTCAGTGGGTATTTCTGCTTCTTCCCATTTTTGTGCATAGAGAATCCTAGCTGCAGATGTAAAATACCTAAGCAATTTAGGTATGCTGTAATTTGCTGTTATTTTATTGATTATAGTTTAGTAATTCTTTATTGTAATTGAGAAGTGTAAACTGTTAAATTATTATTTGCTGGTGTTTAATTTTACTGTTTACTATTGGATTCTGATGGATTATTGAATATTGCTTTATTTGATATAAGTTGTTTATTTTAAAGTTATTGTAACTTTTTATATAAGATATGATTGTTACTATGAATGTTTGATGTTTTATTATTATTATTTATGTGTGTTGGAAGCCGTCCAGAGTGGCTGGGGCAACCCAGCCAGATGGGTGGGGTTATCATTATCGTCGTCTTTTGGAGACTTCTGGGAGATGCTTTTCTAAAGGTGGGTGAGAAATTATGTTTATAAGCCAGGATTTTGAATGCCAACAGAGGCAGGACATTTGTAAATGGAAGTTTTAAGAGGAATAGACAGAGTGGCAATTGCTTGCGAAGCAGACAAGAATGCTGGGGGGGGGGGACCTCTTTGAGGGCTCAGCGAACTCCATTGTGAAGAGAAATTTCATGAACGGACCTGCAATTCCATTCTCTCATTTATCTCAGCCCCACATCACTCTTGCTCAGGGGATAACAGCTGCCCTAACTCTCAAGTGCTCCCAGCTTCCATACTTTGCTTCTCTGGCTGGAAGGGAGCAGATTTGAAAGAGCTCTCTTAAATCTCCGTCCTATGACTGCAGAGAAGCATTTGGTGACAGGAGTCCTTGCTCTTCCCCGAGTCTATCTAACTGCTGAGCATTCATATCCAAGGAAGCTGCTACCTGTCTGTGGTTCAGCAAGCAGAGGACCACTTTTGACAGCCTCTAGACCAGCCTGTGCTGACTGGGGCTGATGGGACTTGTATTCCAAAACATCTGGAGGGCACCAGATTAGCAAAAACTGTTTTAAAGAATAGAGACGAAGACACCTCAGACATCTTCAGAACCAGTGTTGCCTAGTGGTTAGAGTGTCGGATTAGGACCCGGGAGACAAGGTTCAAATTCCCACTCAGCCATGAAGCTCACTGGGTGCAGCACCACTCAGCCTAACCTACCTTGCAGGGTTGTTGTGGGAGTGAATTGAGGAGAAGGATAACCATGTACAGCATCCTGGGTTCTTTTGAGAAAAAAATGATATACAAATGCAATAAATTAATACATAAACAAATTCAGCTGCCTGCCTGCCTGTCTGCAATGAAAGTGCTGAGATCACAGCAGCCATCTGATTTTTGAGGCAACCAGAATGGAAATTGCAACACCCATAGTAAAACAGCCAGGGAATGCAAAGCTTGTCCTTGGCTTTCCCTTATGCAAAACAAACCCATGAAACCAAGGCCATTGTCTTACAAACAGCAGATGGGTCTGTTTTCTTGGGAATCCTCTTCCTTTGAAAGAAGATTGATGCAACTAGAAAGTTAGCATGTTAAGAAGATGGCAAAGCTTGAACCCTTCTTCCTGGCATACTAGTTTTATAAGTAGAGGGATTTTTAAAATTATAATTTTATGGAGGAATATGCAACAAACCTGTGCCTGAAATCTGAATTGGAACTGTCCTCTGTCAGGTGCATCTCACCCGGCCCCGCCCCCCCAGGCTCTGAGGTCAGTGGGGGAAACCCTTGCTCCTGGCACTACTGCTTTAGATGTTGACCTACAGCAGGGCCTTTTCCATAGTGGTGCCCAGTTATGGAAGCCCCTCGCTGGTGAGGTGCACACATGCTCCCACCTTCATCATCATTCAGAAGGAACCTGATACTGTTTCTGTTCACCCAGGAACTTGGGGGTGAAATCTGATGGGCTTTGCCAGCTTATAACCACTGTGCATGGTTATGCTGTGTTTTCAAAAATGATAATGTTTTTAATTGTGTTATTGTATGGCCACCCTGGGCTCCTTTAGAGAAAGGGTGGGACAGAAATCTAATCATTCTCATCAATATCTGCCTCATTTGCTGGACCAAATGGATCCTGGTTAAGAAAAAAGGGTAGATAATGTTAAGCTGAAATCAGATCTCTCCCGTTTCACTGTATGCCCTCCAAATTTTCACAGATTGAGGCTGTGGTCCTATGTGTGTTTTCTTGGAAAGAATAAAGGCCACTCTAAACAATGAAGTTTCCACCCTTGATAAATTGTGCAAAGGATTGCAACTGAAATTGGGGACATGGTTGAGTATTTATTCTTCTTCTTTTCTTCTTTGATGAGCACTTGTAGCCGAGTAAGATTGTCTTCCATAAACACAGATTTTAACAATGAGTCCGTAAGTGACCGTGGAGGCCAATTCTGGATCCACACGTCCTTCCGCAGTGGGGACATTGGTTCCCAGCGGGAGTTGATCACGATGTGGAGGGGCTTCCAGATTTCACGGTCCTGCCCCCGTTACCATTTGCCGATCGCCATGGGACTTTTGGAGTTTGGGTTGGGTTTTTGGAAGATGCCTGTGCATGAAATTGTTTTATGTGTGTAGATCAGTGCACGCTGATCAACGCACAGTCTTCACAGTAGGGCTCTGTTCCAATGGCATGAGTAGTCATGACGAACCGGTAGATCCTATCTGCTGCAGCCTTCATCCGCCTTCACAGCCGTTGTAACATACCGCTTGTTATCATCTGCCTATTCCGCCATTGAGGAATTCTTGGATCATTCTTTGTCTAGCTCCTTCCCTTTGACCTTACTGCCTTGGGTGACCCTGCTGGGAGTACGAGATTCCCGACGGCTTCACTCGCGAGGGTCATAGTAACATGCAAGCCCTCTCACCACGACAAGGTGATGATCCAGCGAGTGAGTGGGTATTTATAACACATTTATAACACATACCCTTTTTCACATCACTGTCAAATCATCATTATACATCGCTGAATTAATCCTGTCTTCTGCAGCTGTTCACCCTGTAATGTCCTGTAATGGCTTCTAAAGCTGATCAATGGATCACAACAATTTCCACCATTCCCTTTCATATTTTGGTTGCCCTTGATGAGTTTATGTAGGTGTGTGTGTTTCTAGACTGGTGCTTTCTGGTAGGTCTGTTCTGCAACATGTAATTGACACAATTATTCTGGACTGTCTACATATCATTCCAATTTACTATTGTTCTGTGATGTATTTTTAACAGACCAAGATGCAGGCTCCTGCTACTGAACAACGAAAGCTAGACAACAAACTAATGGACTCAAAATATTTGTGGTATGAAGAGTTAAAGGATTTCAGCAGGAAACAGTGGGCCTTCATTGACTGGAAACAAAGTGGTATGACTGCTAAAAATGTCTGCCAGTGCAAAGAGTGTTGAACGTGGGATCACATAGAACTACCCCAATACCATCATGAGCACAAATAATGAAAGAATCTAATATATAACTGGAGAAATAGTTGGTTGGTTTGTCCACCTGTTTGTCTATCTGTTCACTATACATTCAAATACCTCACAAGATATTGTCACCAAACTGAACACAAGGATTCCCATGATTTTCAGTGTAATTTGGATGCTGGTACCCAGAAGTGGACATATAGTCCAGGTGTGGTCTGACCAAGGCAGAATAGAGTGGGAATATTACTTCTCTTGATCTGGACGCTACTGTGGATGCAAGCTAGAATAGTGATAGCTTTTTTGCTGCTGCATCACAATGTTGATTCATGTTAAGCTTGTGGTCCACCAAGACCCCTAGATCATTTTCACATATACTGCTTGTAAGCCAGGTGTTCCCCATCCTATATTTGTGCATCTGGCTATTCCCATCTAAGTGCAGAAGCCTTCATTTTCCCCTACTGAAATTCATTTTGTTAGCTTGTGCCCAGTTCTCCAATCTGTTGTCATTTTGAATTATGATTCTTTCTTCTGCGGCATTAGCTACCCCTCCCAGTTTGGTGTCATCTGCATATCTGATGAGCATCCCTTCAGTTCCTTCATCCTAGTGTGGAAGAACAACAGGCCCAGGACAAAACCATGTGGCACCCCACTTGTCACATTTTTCCAGAATAACAAGGAACCATTTGTGACAACTCTTTGAGACTGGTCAGTCAATCAGCTACAAATCCACCTAACATTTACCTCATTCAGCCCACATTTTACCAGCCTCCTTGCAAGAACATCAAAAGGGAATTTGTCAAACTCCTTACTAAAATCAAGATACACTGCATCCACAGCATTCCCCATATCTACCAAGCTTGTTTTATAAAAAAGAAAGAAAATAGATTTGTTTGGCATGACTTGTTTTTAAGGAACCCATTCTTGGTACTCTCAGCATCCTTTTCTGACTGCTGAATGATCTGTTCTAGGACCTTCCCTAGTATTGACATCAAGCTCACCAGTTGGTAAGTTACCTGGGTCTTCTTTTTGAAGATGAGGACAACATTTGCCCACCTCCAGTCCTCTGGGACTTCACCTGTTCTCTATGAATTCTCAAAGATTATAAACAGAGGCTCTGAGATTACATTAGCAAGTTCCTTTAGTACTCTTGGGTGCAGCTCATCAAAATTATCTTAACAGGTTGGAGAATTGGGCCCCAAATAGCAAAATGATTACTGCATTGCAGGGGGCTGGACTAGGTGAACCATGGGGTCCCTTCCAACTTTTATGATTCCATTGAATGCTCCCCCCTCAAGCAAAACTGTCATTATTATTTTTATTTCATTTTTCTTGTAAGTTTTGGTAAATAGTACAGCACATTTCAGAGGAAAATGGTGACTAAAAAGCCAGTTTGAACTGGCATTGTCCTTAGTCATCCTCTTGCTGTGTGTTAGCCTTTTTATTCTGGATTTTAACCCCCCCCCCCAAGAAAAAAACAACCTCCAGTCACTCCCCACTCCTTTTCTCCTGACACATGAATAGGGACTGAAGTACCTCCTGCTGTCTCCATGCTATCCAGGGGCCCATTACAGCCAATCAGAGCCACTGATACAGATCAAAGCTCCTTCATTAGGAATGTGAATTTGCTCTGCAATCCTCCAGCTCCTGGGCCCTGCTGCTCTGTTAGGCAGCTGACAGGAGAAGAAGAGAAGTCATTTGGTGTATTAGCAGCTAATTCCTGCCCCACCCCTACCCCCACAAGAGACCACCCCTCCATTATTATTTGTACCTTATTCTTCTTGATATTGGTCTTGAATGCAGAACTGACCATGGATAAGCTTAGAGTCACTAAGTTCTGGTATTCCCCCTGCTCTTGCTGCTGGGTGAGTTTGTGCTAAAATCTATTCAGCTAGCATTTAAGCAGGTGGTCCCACAAACCACAGTTTCTTTTTGACCACTCACTGGCTGGGTTTGAAACAAATGCCCTTCTGAATATCCATGGGTGGTTGGAGGGTGGAGAGAAGAAGAAATGTCTCTGATTTTGTGTGTGTGTGTGTGTTGCTGCTTACCTTAACCTAACAAGGTGGGAAAGGATTTCCCATTTCTCCTCAAGAACATAGGAACATAAGGACCCATCTAGTCGTCTTCTCAAAGTGAACAACCAGGTGCATGTAGGAAACCCACAAGGAGGACCTGAGCGTGAGAACACTCCCTCTTCCTGTGGATCTACCATACAGATTTGCTGTAAAAAATTAATGGCAGCTCTGCCAGCTGCCAGGCATATCACCCTCCCCACCCTGTCACCACTGAACAGACCCCAGTTTTAAGCCTCCCTTCTGCCAAACGTTTGATCATCAAGCTTTAAACTCAGCGGCAGAATGACTCTTTGACATCAAGTATGGTAGGTTGGAAAACTTGCTCTCCAGGTCTGAATTTCTGTACAGCCATGGCTGGAGAATCCACATCTCATGCCTGCGCTTGTGGGTGGCCAGAGTCTGAGAATCAACCCACAGCCTGAACTTGAATTTTTTTGTCAATGCCTGGAGAACTCCTGCTCTAGCTCTGGGTTTCAGTAGGGCCATGGTTAAAAATTCCACACCCGATGCCTGAGTTGAGGAACTCTATACTCCAAGCAGGACTTCAGATGTAGCTGCCACACTATGCAATGGTGTGATCTTGGCAACGGTGTCCAGAAACCCTTCTGCAGACAGCAAGGGAAGCAGTAAAAGGCAAAGGGACCCCTGACCATTAGGTCCAGTTGTGACCGACTCTAGGGTTGCAGCGCTCATATCGCTTTACTGGCCGGCGTACAGCTTCCGGGTCATGTGGCTAGCATGGCTAAGCCACTTCTGGCAAACCAGAGCAGCGCACGGAAACACCGTTTACCTTCCCGCCGGAGCGGTACCTATTTATCTACTTGCATTTTGATGTGCTTTCGAACTGCTAGGTTGGCAGGAGCAGGGACCGAACAATGGGAGCTCACCCCGTTGCGGGGATTCAAACCGCCGACCTTCTGATCGGCAAGTCCTAGGCTCTGTGGTTTAACCCACAGCGCCACCCGCGTCCCAAGGGAAGCAGTAAACAACACTAAAGAATGCCAAAATGCACAACACTTTCTCGATTTACCCCTGAACTCCTAAGTGGCTGCAATAAGGTGTTGGGTAAAGCCCCCCCCCCATTTCAAATTGACACCATTTGCTATGAAAGCCTGGCAAAGCATGTAAATGATCCCCTTGCGTATATTTTTCTTTGCTCTGGGGCTTTGAGTTAAAAGCTTTTCATTGGCTGCTGGCTCTCGGGACTCTTTGATGTGGCTTTGTTGTGTGTTTGATGTGCATCTTCCCTTCTCCCAGCAAATCTTGCCTGCTCCCCCATAAGCCTTCTCTAATCAATGCCTCATCCCTGGGTGGGGGCTGTTATTATTGTCTATCCGCAGGTGGACTTCATCTGGTTTCAGTTAAGTGCTTGTGATTTTCAAAGCCTCCGAGGGACTGGGAGGAAATGATGTGGGCATGCAGTCCCTGCTGAAATGGAGAGCGACAGCATGTCTCAATCCTCTTGGTGGCTTTGAATGTCTCAACCAGCCTGCCCAAATCACACCAAGAGATTGTGCTCAAAGCTGGGAAACTCAGATCTAATTAGTGATGCTTCTGTGGTGCCCAGGTAGGAATCCTGCAACACAACTCAAGACATTTTGCCACTGGAGGAGGAGAAGGACAAGCTGGGACTCCCCCCACCCCTGTCAGAAGCCACCTTCAGCCCCAGTATTGAAAAGGGCAGCGTCCTCACTACCACATTTGTGGCAGCAGGTCAGGGACTCAGGAGAGGCTGTGAGGCAACCCTGGGAACTGACTGCCAGTATCATCACAGCGTTAAAGAAATTGATGGTGTCATCACACTTGGAATATAGTGTACAGTTCTGGGTGCCTCACTTCAAAAAGGATATTGTAGAATTTGGAAAAGGTTCAGAAAAGGGACACCAAACCATCCCCTATGAGGAAAGGCTGAAACCTTTGGGGACTTTTCGGTTTAGGGAAAAGGCAACATGATAGAAGTTGGAGGTTTTTAAGCAGAGGTTGGGTGGCCGTCTGTCATGGGTGTTTTAGTTGAGATTTCTGCATTGCGGGTGGTTGGACTAGATGACCCTTGGAGTCCTTTCAAACCTTCCTATTATAGAAGTCTATGATTCTAAGTTTATAAAATGATGCATGGTGTGCAGAAAGTGGATAGAACAAAGTCTCAGTCTCTCTCTCTCTCTCTCTCTCTCTCTCTCTCTCTCATAACACTAGGACCCATGGGCACCTGATGATGCTGAATATTGGAAGATTCAGGATGGATAAAAGAAAGTCCTTCATGCAGCACAGAGTTAAACTATGGAACTCCCTGCCACAGGAGGCAGTGAAGGCCACCAACCTACACGGGCTGTTCAGCTATCTGCTGCATGAAAGAGTCCTTTCTTTTATCTGTCCTCACCTCGGAGACAAATCCCTACTCAGTGACAAAACTCACTGTGTGACCTAAACTAAACTCTTTCAGCCCTGGTGACAGGGAAGCCTCCTCCGCTCTACCCCTAAGCAGCAGACTAGCAAGGAGGCTGCCGAGCAGACTAGGATTTTTTTTGGGGGGGGGTATGGTAGACTGCTGCTTCCCCCCTGGCCGGAGTCATTCAGGGGCCGGGCTGGGCCCCTGAATGACCTCCTCATTCCAGCTTGGAGCTCTTGTGGAGCTCACACATTCGCCTCCCCATCAGAGAGATGCACAGGTCAAAACTCTGCCAAGGAAACAAGGGGGAGGGGAGGGGAAGCAAAGGGTTGTGAGCGCGGACGGAGCTGAGGGTGCAGCAGGGCGGCGTGTTTCTTCAAGCCATTTGTACAGGGATCTGCCAGTGCTCTAGAGAGGAGATTGTTTAAAGCCTCTAGTATTGGTCTCTCAATATTAGTTTCACTCAACAGTTCCTTTCTCAGTCCCAGGGGAAACGAATAAACAGCCGCCCCTCCTTCCCCCACACCTTCTTTCCCCCTGCTTGGTTTTGAATTCGGCATTTGCATTTTTGCATCTCCAAATTCACCCCTCCCCCTTCTCTCAACAGAAATGCACTGAGCTCGGAGTCATGGGTTTTGGCACGTTTATTGTATAATATATGAACTGGTGCTGATTTTATAAGCCTCTCCTGACTCAGATCGTATTGTAATTCTAAACAGCCCTAAACTCATTTAAATCCTAATAAAAACACTGCCCCGAATTTGCATTTGCTTCTCTGCTGGTCCCTGCGGCTGCCGTGAGAGCGGTTCCTGTGGAATTGATAATGCCTGGCACTTTGTGTGCCGGAAAACTATCTTGCATAGACTGGGAAGGTACCCAAGTTTAATGGTGTGATTGGGGGCTGGGGGGCGGATTCACGTGCTACGAGTCTTCCAACCAATTTGAGGGTTTCGGAGGACTCTCTTCTTCTTCTGCAAGAGACATGGCTGACATCGACTCACAGGGGCTCTCCAGGGTTTCCGGTGGAATTCCTTCCTGCTCCACCTGAAGATTCCAGGGACTGAACGTGGGACCTTTTACATGCAAAACTTGTTCTCCCCCATGGATACAGTGATCCTTTCCTCGCAAGAGGTCCCATTCCTTCCAGTGGCTCAGCTCATGGAAAGCTTTCCATGCCAGCATTGTCTGCAATGACATTAACACAAGCTCCCTTGGAAACAATGAGATTATGAGCAATGCCTTTCCGGTGCTAGAATTACTAATTATTGCCGAGATAAATGGGAATATCAATGATGAAAGTCAATATTATTGTCTTCTTTGTTCCTGTTTGTTTTATTTGGAGATTAAAAGAGCACTCAGCCCGTCTCCTCAGGATGTGGCTGGGAGCTGGAGGGGCTCCCGTTGGCAGGCGCACACACAAAGAGAAGCCACGATAAGAAATCACACTAACGCGTACGCTTGCAAAATCCTCTTTAAAGCAAATGCTTGAGCCAACACTATTGTTTTTGATTAATTCATAAAAAAGCAGATGCAGCCTTTGCCCTGCTCACTGGCACGAGGGAAGCTGTGCAAGGAGCAGCATGAACAGATGTCAATGGCAAAACAGCACGGCCGAGTCCTTATCCCACGTTTGGGTTCGCTCTGTTTGCATAGGACGTGGGAAGGCAAACTAAGGCCTGGGGGCCAGATCCGGCCCAATCGCCTTCTAAATCTGGCCCAGCGGACAGTTCGGGAATCAACGTGTTTTTACATGAGTAGAATGTGTGCTTTTATTCAAAATGCACCTCTGAGTTATTTGTGGGGCATAGGAATTTGTTCATTATTTTTTTTCAAAATATAGTCCAGCCCCTCACAAGGTCTGAGGGACAGTGGACTGGACCCCTGCTGAAAAGGTTTGCTGACACCTGGCCTAGGAGATTAAGGCATCATAGATATTTTTGTTTCATGCTGCTGGTGTAGGAGAAGTGCCAGGACAAGGGCTTGCATCACTGGGATAATGCCAAGGCCCACAAACCAGTAGGCGCCCCACTACCACTTCCTGGATCCATGTGGGCCTTTCCAGGTCTCCCCTTCCAACTGTACTCTATTCATTTCTTTGCTTGTTCACCTGCCACCCGCACAAAGCTGCAGTCGTGCAAGTAAATCACGTGTGATTTGTGGCTCTACTGTGCAGCTCGGGGGGGGACGGGACCCTCTGGCCCACAGGCTAGGTTTGGCCCAGAACAGGTTCCAATGTGAATCAGAAAGCCATTTCACTTAAAGCATGTGAGATTGAAGAAGTGGCTGCCAATACTCCGAACAAGAGCCTTGAAGCACCCTCCTGGTTGTGCACTGGCAAGAGTGGCAGGCTGGCACTGCCAATCAGCTGACTGATGGTGAGCCTCAGCCAGCTGGAATTGGTTGCACAATGTACTGAGTTTGCCATGGGGAACTCCAAAGCACAGCTGATCCCAGCAGAAAAAGGATCTGAGAGTTTGTGCAGATCAGCTGACAGTTCCACAGGGGACTCCACAGCCAGCTGATCCCTGGCAGGACTTGCAAAGAGCCAAGCAGAGGTCTCCACAGGACCCCTGCTCCTTGCAAAGAGTCCTGCTCTGCACTTCGGAGTGTCAGCAACCAGCTAATCAGCGGCACTCCAGAGCACCATCCAGGACTCCTTGCAAGCCCCGTGTGGTGTTTTGAGGTTCTGGTGATTGTGGGGACCGCAAAGCACCCCACAACTCAATGTCATTGTGCAGTCAGGTGATTGACAAGTGGGCAGCCCCTTCTCCATTTTGTCCTCACAACAACCCTGTGAGGTAGGTTAGGCTGACAGAGGCAGTGACTGGCCCAAGGTGAATTTCATGACTGAAGTGAGGATTTGAACCCTGCTTTCTCTCGCAGGTCCTACTCTGACACTCGAACCACTACGCCACCCTAGCCCTCTCTGGTGGCCCTTCCTTCCATTTGTAAAAGGCTGAAGAGGATGAAACTCTTCCCAGAAGTCAAGCAACAGCTTTGCTCACAATTTTTAAAGTCAAATAGATGGCAGGTTTCCCATGCAAATTTGAAATTCAAACTGAAAGCTTCATTCCAGAACAAAGCCCAGCTCCATTGCTGGATTCCCTGAGCTAAAAAGTCTGGGAGTCCCTGCGATGCAAAGGTAGAAGATCTGTAACTAGAAAGGAGGCTATCTGCAAAACAAAGGTCAGAGACCCTCAGCAAGGTGAGCAAATTTACTGTTACACATCCTGCTGGGATGTATCTTAGGATGGATGCAAAGATTATGCAGCAGCAAATTTGCTACCAAGTAATTTGCTCTGTGAGGAGTCACAGTAGCTGATGAAATTGCTGGAACAGGACACATGTTTGCCAACAGATCTTTGCCACACAGTCACATACCCTGCGGCTGCCACCACACATTAAAAGTATATTGCCCTCACATCTGTAGGTGCAAACTGTGATGAGCAAATCTGCCAGTTTCTTCTTCTCCCAGTTTCTCGTTTTCCCATTATTAAATGCAGTTTACCACATTTCCACATCTGTATGAGTTAAAAAAAGAGCTGTGCATTTTCACGAAAATTCATTGGCAGTTTAGAGTGCATTTCTAATACATTTGTGGCTGCAACTTGGCTCAATGTTTTCCCAAGCAATGCCCCCTAATATAATGTGTTTTTTGCATGGTCACTCACCACTATTGGAATATGCAAATATCTGGCTCATTTAAGACTATATAGAATCTATATTCTCAAGAATAATGGAAGTTACAGGTAGAGAATACTTTTAGTTTTAATAGTTTATTATTTTTAAAGGGAACTTTTGTATTTTGACTCTTTGTTTTGGTGTGTTATGCTTGCACTTCTTTGTTAACAAATCAATAATAAAATGAATGCATTTTTTCCTGCTTATTTTCACCAACAGATGAATTTGCATGCACACTTTCCCATAAAATTACATTTTTGTACACGTTTTTGGGTTGGAGAACTCCATTGCAAAATTTGAAGGAGGGTGAATTTTGAATGACAACTGTGTTTCAGTGACATCAGATTGCATGAATTTGTTCTGCTAGTTTTATGTCTTTCATTGTATGAATCTTGTGGTCTATCTTTTCAGCAATTGTGAGGTTCCATTTCTTATACCAGCACTCAAGAGACACATAATTAAAGTTCTTCCATTTTTGTGCAATAGAAATCCTGGCAGCTACTACAAACCAAGTTAGCAGTTCCTTCAAAGATAATAGTTACAGAGTGCCATCTCATATATTTAATAGTGCTAATTGTGGTGATGTCTGGATTTCAGTTTCACCAATGGGCAGTGGCTCTCTGGGGTTTCAGAAAGAGGATTTAACTAATAAGGATTGGACCTGAGTTCTTCTGCAGCCAAGGCAGATGCTTCACCATTAAGCTGCAGCTCTTCCCCCAAGAACAGTCCTCCTCTGCTCTCCACCCATGGAGTGATGAACAGAGGGGAATGGATGAGGAGGACAAATGGGTCCTGGTGGAGGAGGCGAGGCTCCCGAAATGATCCTGAGCATGAGAACTGGGGTGTTACCACTGACCCCTATTTCCCATCTGTTAAGTCTTGGAAGGCAGTGTGTTTGTGTGATTGTACCTGTAGGGAGAATATTTTATGTGTTTGTATGGGAACAGGAGCTCTCAGGAGTTACGTTATGAGGAAAACTGGGACATAAAAAGCAGTAAATAAAACCAATACATAATTCATACAGGTATCTGCACCAGGGAAAACCTGCTGTGCGGAATAATATAGACACACCTTTACTGTGGCAGAACAGGAGACATGATCTGCTAATGAGCTCCAAACTGCTGAGATGTTCATACCAGACACTGCTGACATCACCATATCTGAGAGCCATTCGGATAAGCTGCTACTGTGAGAAACATAAGACAAGTCCTGAGGCCCATCTAGTCTAGCATCCTGTTCTCACAGTGGCCTACCAGATGCTTGTAGGAAGCCCACCAGGGGGACCTGAATGCCACATTTGTGATTTCCACAAACCGGTATTCAGAGGCATTCTGCTTCGGGCAGCCATTGTGGCTGGTGGCCAGCAATAATCCTCTCCTCCATGAATTGGTCCAATCCTCTAAAAGTCCTCTAGGTTGGTGGCCATCCCTGCCTCCTGTGTGAGGGAGTTGCAGACTTTAGTCGGGATGTGGATGGTGCTGTGGTCTAAACCACTGAGCATCTTGGGCTTGCTGATCGGAAGATTGGCGGTTCGAATCCCCGCAATGGAGTGAGCTCCCACTGCTCTGTCCCAGCTCCTGCCAGCCTACCAGTTTGAAAGCACACCAGTGCAAGTAGATAAATAGGTACCACTGTGGCGGGAAGGTAAATGGCGTTTCCATGCGCTCTGGTTTCCGTCATGGTGCTGTGTGAAGAAGGACTTTCTTTCCTGTGTCCTGAATCAACAGGCGGCTTCCCTAGGTGATCCTGAATTTTAGGAATCTGGCAGTTTTGTTTTCTCTCAGCATCTCATTATTTTCAATCTCAAATTGAGTTCTCCACATTTCCACATCAGTTTGCATTTAAAAAAATCCTCATGAAAATTCATCAGTATTTGGGTGCAAATTTCTCTCACACACATTTTTTAAATTTGATGTTGCTTAATATGGGCATTCTTGCAAAGCATTTTCCTCTAATAAAGTGCATTTTTATGTTATTTTTTACCAACACACACATGTTAGTGCATGCTTTACCTCAGCACATGCATTTTTGCAAAGATCACTTGGCTGGAGAACTGAATTGCTAAATGACATGGCTGAGTTTCTGTTCATCCACTCGCTGTGAATTTGGGTGATTCGCCTTTAGATGTGAACTGAATCAAAAAAATATTTCACATCATCCTCATCCTCGTATTAAGAGAGAGGGAGGAAGAAAAGTCTCTCCAACCACTTCTTCAACTACACCAGTCATAACTGTGTACACCTCTGTCGGATCTGCAAGATCCCTTAAGGTAGCCTTCACCAAACCGATACCCTCCAGATGTTTGGACTAGAAATCCCATCAGCTCCAGCCTGTGCTGAAGGC